>NC_029775.3:57049765-57130454 GCF_000817695.3 Arachis duranensis | reverse complement strand
TTAGGTTGAAAAAGGACTGCTGATGCTGTTGGATCCTGACCTCCTTGCACTCGGAATGGATTTTATGGAGCTACAAGAGTCCAGTTGCCGCGCTCCCAATTGGGTTGGAAAATAGACATCCAGGGCTTTCCAGCAATATATAATAGTCCATACTTTGCGCAAAGATAGACGACGTTCATGTTGAAGTCTGGCGTCCAGCGCCAGAAACAGGTTACAAGTTGGAGTTCAACGCCCAAAACACATTACAACCTGGCGTTCAACTCCAGAAACAGCCCAAGCACGTGAGAGGCTTAAGTCTCAGCCCCAGCACACACCAAGTGAGCCCCAGAAGTGGATTTCTGCACCAATTATCTTAGTTTACTCATATTCTGTAAACCTAGGTTACTAGTTTACTATTTAAACAACTTTTAGAGACTTATTTTGTACCTCATGACATTTTGAGATCTGAACTACATACTCTTTGACGGTATGAGTCTCTAAACTCCATTGTTGGGGGTGAGGAGCTCTGCAGCGTCTCGATGAATTAATGCAATTGCTTATATTTTTCCATTCACATATGTGCGTTCCTATCTAAGATGTTCATTCGCGCTTAATTATGGAGAAGGTGATAATCCGTGACAGTCATCACCTTCCTCAACCCATGAACGTGTGTCTGACAACCACCTCCATTCTACATCAGACTGAATGAATATCTCTTAGATTCCTTAATCAAAATCTTCGTGGTATAAGCCGGAGTGATGGCGGCATTCATGAGAATCCGGAAAGTCTAACCTTGTCTGTGGTATTTCGAGTAGGATTCCGGGATTGAATGACTGTGACGAGCTTCAAACTCCTGAAGGCTGGGCGTTAGTGACAGACGCAAAAGAATCATTGGATTCTATTCCAACCTGATTGAGAACCGACAAATGATTAGCCGTGCTGTGACAGAGCATCTGGACCATTTTCACTGAGAGGATGGGAAGTAGCCATTGACAACGGTGATACCCTACATAGAGCTTGCCATGGAAGGAACTTTGTAATTATGTTATTGAGTTGAATATTATATTGCAGGGATTCAGAGGACAAAGCATCTCCAAAACCCCAACATATTCTCCATTACTGCATTACAAGTAATTAATTCACGCTCTTTTATTTTTCTAATAATTTAAACTGATAATTTTAATTGATATCCTGACTAAGAATAATAAAATAAACATAGCTTGATTCAAACCAACTACCTTCTCTATAACCATCCTCTCCATATGAAAATAATAAAGGGTATTGTAAACCCAAATAGGATGGATTGAGCTGATTAATGCATTGTAATGTTTCACTTTGAGTCTCAATCACAATATCTCTATCGATCTTGTTTATATCAAAGTCACCCACAATTAATGCTGCAACCTCATTGGCAGAAGGTAAATTATACCTTCTATCATCTTTTCCCCTCTTTCCTAAGAGTCTTGACTTCACATCACATCTAGATTCAAACCCGATCGACTTCCTAACCATGCGAAATGATTTGACCAATATATTGTGCTCGTCAAGCATGTTCTTTAAGTTAGTAACAATATCTTCATGTATGGCATTGCTCTCACTGCCCTTACAAATTTAATCAATTATATATGTGCTCAGAATACGTATCAAAATAGTGTCGAATGACTTCAGTAAATTACATTCTTGTACGGATACCTGATAATTGACATGCAATTTTGTATCTCATTATGGGTGTCAACTACATAGAGTTGGGAAAACTTTGCACTTTTATCTTCTGATGGTAGAAGACTGCCCATCAAATGGTAATTTTTACCAGATATAACAAATGTAGGTGGGCCTCTTGTAGAATTCATGCTTCGCTCAACTCTAGTTGCCATTGATGTGAATTGAAATAAACTATTGTAAGTCCTTATATTCTCTTGAATGTGTTTTCTTTTCACATTTTTACCAAACACCAATTCATACAACACTCTAGGAGCTTTTCGTGGTTGTGGTAGTTGTACTTGCTCGCCTCTACGCACATTGTATATTTTAGGTCATTGGTGTTGAATATTATTTTGTTCTCTTATCGTACCATAACAGAGCATAGCAAAACTGAAATTCATGTACTGCATCACTAATATTGTAGTATTCTGAAAAATAGAATCATTTCATATATTAATTACCTTGTAAACATTCAATGGTTAACACCAATCATTAGTCCATGAATTAGGAATTTGTTTTATATTAATATATAACTAGTTGATGATATGTCATAACTGTTACCATTTAATTGTCTCTCTACATGTGGTCTTGCATTCTTTATAGTCTTGGTCCCCTTAATTTGATCTATTGTGGTTATTAAGTATAGGTCAAAGTATATTTTTAAACTTATATTGCACTACATCTTATAAATGAGTAATTCATATACTACTCTTATAAAAAATAAGGAACAAATTGTGATACCTATAATATGGAGAATACAGGTTAATGAATTCACTTCTAACTGATCTACATCTTCCGAAGTTGCTTTTGTGATATGTGAATTACTCATATACCCAGTGGTTAGCATAGAGTCCTGGCATGAAACTCGTTTATTTGAGGTTTGTACACCTGAAATGTTTTTATGGGATTGACAATGTTAGCATTAAAAATGTGGTATCGGTTATGTGCAAATCTTGATCAATCTTACAACTTGTAAGGTATTAAATATATACCGACTGAGTTTTCTAACATTTGTCAATGTTAAAACGGAACCTGCATAAATGGAATTTAATAATATATTTATATGTTATGTATATAATGCTTTAGCCGATTTGTTCCGATATAAAATCAAGAAACAAAATTAAACATTACTTCTCTTAGAATGTTTAGAATTGGGATATCTTCTTGCATTTAGCCTTGCCATCCTTTCCTTTCTAGCCTTTCTTGTAGCTTCTGTAATTTATTAATAATTGTATCTTTCGATCAAATATGAATAATAACAAAGTAATATTCCATACAATCATTAATCACACTCATCATTCTCACAAAAAATCACCCTAACCATGTAATTGTTTCACTCGATATAACACAAATTAGCAAGTACTAGTTGCCTAAATTGGTGTCTCTTTCAATTAATTTGTCATCATCTCACTCAAGATTCCAATATTCTTTTGTCTAAAATGAAGCATATAAGTTATGTCTTTATGATTTTCTTAGTGAAATATATTCCTTTGTGAATATTATTCTCTTGACCTGTGAATAGGAATCACAAAAAATAAACAAAATTTAACTTCCATTACTAATGCATTCTTATATGCTTCATTTTCACACTCATTATTTATCCATGTGACAATTCCACTCATTATTTTGGTTTTGGTTTGTTGAAAACTATTTGTTAGGCAATTTGTATAAGATTACCTGTTGTCTGGGATGTCTCTTGCAATGAATTTGATGTCATTTCAACAGAAAGTCCACATATTATTTGGGTACTATATGCATTGTTAAGTGTGTCTTTGGTGTGAGTCGGCTTCATTGGTGGATTGGTATTTTCCTTATTCTCTTGTGTACTATATCTTCGTGTCCAATTATGTGCTATGATCATGTCTGCACCAGAGTTTGTATTAATCGAGGCTTTATATATACTCAGTAGTAACATAATAATCCATAAACGTGTAGACTCACCTGAATATTGACTATCCTGGTTAGGCTAGTCATCAGTTGATCTGGTTTGCATATTTCTCTGAAATGGATTTGGTGGGCGACCTTGCTCTTCATTGCAATAATAATCCTCAATCTTCCTTTTATTTTTAGCAAATTTCCATCCATGGTAACTTGTGATCAAAGAAAAAAGAATCGATTTTATAGACTTCTTTTTTAGTGTAATGCGTTCTTTTATGCTTAACATTGACTTAGACCAATGTTTCTTCTAATGCTAATTCTTTCAATGAATACATGGCTTGTTGTCAAACACTTGCCTGGAGTTATAGAGTATGAGTTGGGGTCGATCTGAATCAGCGGTGCTCGTTCAGACGGGTAACTACTCATTTCATCATTTGAGTTTGTAACCCTTTTCCTCTTCTAGTATAGAATGAGTTTTCTTTGGCTTCTTGCAAGAAATGCTCTATCTTGGTGCATTTCTTGAAGAATTTTAGGAATATTGGTTTGACTAAAGCAACAGATGAATATAAACTGCTTTCATGAACCTTTCTTCATTGGTAAAGAACTTGTAGCAATTTGTGTATTTTTTTTGTTCAAAAGAGAACTTATTCTTTTTGTATGTCATGCCAAAACATTATTCTTTTAGTAACTCTACTTCCCAAAGATGAAAATATTTTAATCACTATATTACTTTCCACGTAATATAAGCTCGTTAGTTTTAAGCAATATATATTTTTATTACTTTAATCTCATAGATTAATTTTCTTACAAATAATTTACTTGTAAAAGGCATCATTATCAACTCTTTTTTATGGATTACTTCTTTTATTAAGACCTACTGCCATACATAAGCTTGTTTTAATTTACATCACCATTAATAATATTTATTTTAGTAGCTCTTATTGTGGTTTTTTATTCATTTATGAAACAAAGCTATCTATGTGTACATTGCACAATAACTCGTACTCTCCTTTATATCATTTTAGATTTACTCTCCATCTTTATATATTTTAAATTTCCATTCACTCATGATATTGCAACTCTTGTTAATAATTGGATAATCACACGAAATATTACTTTAAAGATATCAGTCGATCTATTATGAATACTAGTGTAAAACTCACGATACGCGCGGGTCGTATACATAATCTATTTTATTGTATTTATATATAGTTTATTTATAAAAAGATTAATATATTTATGATATAATGTATATATATCAACTATGTTATCTTATTTATATGTGTTGGATCATTTTTTTTCATATAAAAAACATAAATAAATTTTCATATACATATTCAAATATCAGTTTGCAATTTAAGAAATATACTGTTTGTAACACCCTAATTACCCTAAGCCTTACTTCGCGTCGTAAGGCAAAGGTTAATCAAAGGTTACGACAAGTCTAAAGCTTATACATATAATAAATAGAAGAAGTAATATAGTCTAGAAGCTCGATGAAGGATACAACTCAAAAATAAGAGTTGATAAGCGCAAAAAGTACACACAAAGCTACTAACTTAATGCACAAGAAAAAGATATAATATAACAAAATATCAGAGTATAAAATCTAGCCTCAACTCGTGGAGTTTAAGCCGGCTAGCTATAAACAAACCATACCAAAATCTGAAAGTTAAAATCAGCTTATACAAGATTTTCTCTCAAAGTAAGCCTCTAGGCAAAAGTAAATACAAAAGTGAGAGGAATAAAGAAAATAATAAAAAAGACTCCAAAACATATCTAGGATCCTCCGCTCTATCACCATCAAAGCAACTCACCGAGGTGGGTGGTGACCTATATCTGAAAAACAACAGCAAAGTATGGAATGAGAACCGGAGGTTCTTAGTATGGTAACAGTGCCCAATATATAAGATGTATGGCTCTGGGACGCCGAAGGCAATCCTAGAACTTCGCATCAAATACGGATATTCAAACTTAGAATAAATTAAATAAATAAAGAACTTAAGCCATAAACCGGGTTATCTAAACTTAGGGGTATTCTAACTAATACTAATCACACCGCTGTATCGCACAGCCATCACTAACCTAACCTCCGTGCGATCCCATCGCCACCGTCTACCTACCTCCTCAGCACCAGACAATCACAAATAATACTAGCAAGTAAATCACAAGTAATATACATGTACGCCAAGTAAACAACTAGCAAATAAGCATATTATTCATTTAGGCACGAGATGCAATTAGGCAAAGCAAACAAAACACATAGTAGATGCACATGATGAATGCATGTCCTATTGGCTCGTGATATCACTTGTCGGTCTATGAATGCCAACCCGACACATCCTTTCAGATGTTGCCTTTATGCCACGTCCGAGGATATAGTGCCTGGCACGCTTTTGTTTCGAGGATATAATGTCCGGCACACTATCGTTCCGAGGATATAGTGCCTGGCACACTCTTGCGCCAGAGAAGGAAAACAACAATAACATCTATTTCATCATAAATCATTCCAAGGATATAGTGCCTGACACACTATCCACATCCAACAAGTCCATCGACCTCACAGCATCACTAGTTATTACCATTTTTCATCTCAAATCACTTTCAATTATCAATTCTCAACATTCCAATGATATAGTTCTTAACACACTTTCCCTCAATATCCATCAAGCTCATAATAGCCATCATCAGTTCTTAATTCCATTTCGAACTCATTAGTTCATCAGCTTCTCAATTTGTTGTCAATAATCACCAAGTTCACTACTTTTCCTTCTCTCTCAACCAAACTAATCCTTAGTACACCAGAAACCTAAGCCTCCGTTCTCTAACTTTTCAAGGTAATATCAAATTAGATCCCCTAGGACCTTTCCCATGTTTTGATACCCAAAATTAAGTCAAACAGCCTTAAATAGGTGTCACAGAAGTTTACAAGCTTGTTGAGAAGGTGAAACAGTTGAAAACAAGGTTTTAGTTGAAATACGGGGCATGTGCGTACGCACAGGGGTTGTGCGTATGCACAGGTGCAAAATTTTACAATTCTATTCACTCGTACAAGGCGTGCGAATTCCCTCAACGGAATGCACCTTACAACGTGTGCGTGCACACAGCTTGCAGAATTTCGTTGGTTATGTGCGCGCACAGGTTGTTCTAGCGCTCTTAACTACAAGCCTTCCCCTGCGTGTGTGTGCGCACAAGGTTCTGCATGCGCACAGGTTCAAAAATTCACAGGGGTGTTCGTGCGCACACAAACCAGAAATCACAAGTCTCTGCAACATTGCAGAATTCAGATTTTAAACCAAAGTTTGAAAATCATAACTTCTTTTACAAAAATGCATTTCCTATAAACTTTATATCCATTTAAAGATTTTTCAATGAACTTTAACTTAAAGCAAGTTTCAACAAATTTTGAAAACTGAGGCACAAGTTATGATCTGTCAAATTCACCAAAAATTTGTTTTTACTAAAAGTATTAAAACCACAATTTTACTAAAACTCCCAATTCAAAACCAAACAAATCACAACCCAGACAATACCAAAACAATATAAAAGTGCATACCATTCCTCTCCTAACTCAACCATCCATAATATCCCAATTACACTATTCAACACCTTCAAAACCCTTAATCATCAACATCCAAAACCATCATAAACATTCATAATCATCATCAATCAATAACAACATGAACAACCACTACAAATCCTCATCAATTTCAATAATCATCACCAAATAATATCTAACATTACCCAAATTCATCAAAATATTTATTCCTCACATTATTCTCATAAAAATCACATCTTTCACCCTTTTGTCATCAACATTAATATTCATACTCATCCTCAATTAATCTCAACATTAGCAATCATTATCAACATTCACTTTCCTACTATCCTCATAAACAATAATAAAACACAACATTCATCATTAATCTTCATAGTCACTAATTACCAACAATCAACACCAAAATTTATATATTTCACATTCCAAAAAACTATATCATCATCCCCACCATATAACTAATGAGCGGATAATTTATACGCTTTTTGGCATTATTTTAGGTAGTTTCTAGTAGATTCTAGCTACTTTTTAGTATATTTTTATTAGTTTTTAGGCAAAATTCATATTTCTGGAGTCTACTATGAGTTTTTATGTTTTTCTATGATTTCAGGTATTTTTTGGCTGAAATTGAGGGAGCTGAGCAAAAATCTGATTCAGGCTGAAAAAAGACTGCTGATGCTGTTGGATTCTGACCTCCCTGCACTCAGAATAGAATTTTTGGAGCTAAAGAAGTCCAATAGGCGAGCTCTCAACTGGGTTGGAAAGTAGACATCTAGGGCTTTCCATCAATATATAATAGTCTATACTTTGCGCGAAGATAAATGACGTAAACTGGCATTTAACGCCAGTTCCATGTTGCATTCTGGTATTGGACGCCAGAAACAAGTTGCAAGTTGGAGTTAAACGCCAGAAACAGGTTACAACCTGACGTTTAACTCCAGAAACTGCCCAGGCACGTGAAAAGCTCAAGTCTCAGCCCCAGCACACACCAAGTAGGCCCCAGAAGTGGATTTTTGCACTATCCATCTTAGTTTACTCAATTTCTGTAAACCTAGGTTACTAGTTTAGTATTTAAACAACTTTTAGAGCCTCATTTTGCATCTCATGACATCTTAGATCTGAACTTTGTACTTTTTGACGGCATGAGTTTCTAAACTCCATTGTTAGGGGTGAGGAGCTCTGCAGCGTCTCGATGAATTAATGCAATAATTTCTGTTTTCCATTCAAACACGCTTGTTTCTATCTAAGATGCTGATTCGTACTTAACTGTGATGGATGTGATGATTCTGTGACACTCATCACTATTCTCAACCCATGAACGTGTGCCTGACAAACACCTCTGTTCTGCATTAGATTGAATGAGTATCTCTTAGATTCCTTAATCAGAATCTTCGTGGTACAAGCTAGAATCCATTGGCAGCATCCTTGAGAATCTGGAAAGTCTAAACCTTATCTATGGTATTTCGAGTAGGATTCAAGGATTGGATGACTGTAATGAGCTTCAAACTCGTGAGTGTTGGGCGTAGTGACAGACGCAAAAGGATCAATGGATCCTATTCTGACATGATCGAGAACCGACAGATGATTAGTCGTGCTGTGACAGAGCATTTGGACCATTTTCACTGAGAGGATGGGAAGTAGCCATTGACAACGGTGATGCCCTACATACAGCTTGCCATGGAAGGAGCCTTGCATGTTTGAAAGTGAGGAAGCATTATGTTACAGGAATTCAGAAGACAAAGCATCTCCAAAACTCCAACATATTCTCTATTACTGCATAATAAGTATTAATTAATCCATGCTCTCTTGTTTATTTGCAAGTCAATTGATAACTATAATTGGTATCCTGACTAAGATTAATAAGATAACCATAGTTTTCTTCAAGCCAACAATCTCTGTGGGATTCGACTCTTACTCACGTAAGGTATTACTTGGACGACCCAGTGCACTTGCTGGTTAGTTGTGCGGATTGCAAAAGTGTGATTGCAATTTCGTACACCAAGTTTTTGGTGCCGTTGCTGGGGATTGTTTGAGTTTGAACAACTAACGGTCTATTTTGTTACTTAGATTAGGAAAAATTTGTCTTTTTTTGGTTTAGAGTCACTAGAGTTGCATCTTTTATTATTTCTTTTAAAATTTTTTTTTCTTCAAACATATTATTTTTCTTCATTAATTGTTAGTTCTTCTTTGAGTCCAGTTTCTTGATTTAAGTTTGGTGTCAATTGCATGCTTTTTGTGTTCCTTCAATTTTTCAAAAAATAGTTTTTCTCCGTTTAGTTCATGCATTTTTTAAATGTGTCTATTTTCTTGGGAATAGTTTCCCCTTTGAGTTTTCCTTTTTAAAATCTTTTTAAAAATAAATTTTCTTTGATTAATTCTTGTGCCAAACTTTAAGTTTTGTGTTCTCTTGTTAATTTTTCTTTAATTTTCGAAAATTTTATTGTGGTTTTCTAAAAATTTTAAGTTTGGTGTTCTATATTCATGTTCTTGTTGTTCTTGTGAGTCTTCAAAGTGTTCTTGAGTCTTCTTTGTGTTTTGATCTTAAAATTTTTAAGTTTGGTTTTCCTTGGTATTTTCCCTCCAAAATTTTTGAAAAAAGGAATATTAGATCTAAAAATTTTAAATCTTGTGTCTTTTGTGTGTTTTTCTCTTTCATCATAAAATTCAAAAAATCAAAACAAATATCTTTTCTAACTTTTTTTAAGCAAATTTTTCGAAATTTTTTAAAAAAAAATTCAGATTTTAATTTCAAAATTTTTCAAATCTTATCCTTTTTAAAATTTTAAAAAATCATATCTTTTTCAAAAATATCCTAACCACTTTCTCTCTCCTCACTTTTTCGAAAATTATTTTTAAAATATTTTTTTAAGTTTTATTTTTTTATTTTAGTTTTTATTTTATTTTATTTTATTTTATTATTTCGAAAATTATTTTTCTTATATAATAAAATAAATAAAATAAATCCACATTATTTCCCTTTCTCCATCATGGACCTAAGTGGAAATGAACAGTCTAGAAGGACTTTGGGGTCATATGATAACTCCACTACTGCTTCATGTGGGAGTAGTATCTGTATACCCTCCATCGGAGTCAGTAGCTTTGAGTTGAATCCTCAGCTCATTATCATGGTGCAGAAAAGTTGCCAGTATTCCGGTCTTCCACAGGAAGAACCTACAGAGTTTCTGGCACAGTGTTTACAAATTGCTGAAACAGTACATGATAAGGAAGTAGATCAGGATGTCTATAGATTGTTACTGTTTCCATTTGATGTAAAGGACCAAGCTAAGAGGTGGTTAAATAACCAACCTAAGGACAGCATAAAGACATGGAAACAGCTATCAGAAAAATTCCTGAATCACTATTTTCGTCCAAAATGGATAACACAGCTAAGGCTGAGCATCCAAGGCTTCAAAAAAAGAGATAATGAATCCCTTTATGATGCCTGGGAGAGATACAGAGAGATGCTAAGAAAATGCCCCTCTGAAATATTTTCAGAGTGGGTGCAGTTAGACATCTTCTATTATGGGCTTACAGAGAAAGCTCAGATTTCTCTAGACCACTCAACTGGTGGATCTTCCACATGAGAAAGACAATTGAAGAAGCTCAAGAGCTCATTGATACAGTTGCTAGAAATCAGCATATGTACCTAAGCAGTGAACCTTCCATGAAAGAAGAAGCTAAAACAGTAACTGCTGAACTCAATCCTGCAGAACAAGTTACAGAATTCAACCAGCAATTAGATTTTCTGACAAAATAGCTAGCCAAATTCAAGGAGATATTACAAGAAACAAGAATGGCTAATATGAATACGGAAGTGCAGTTGAAGCAAACAGAACAGCAGTTATCAAATAAATAACAGAAGAGTGCCAAGCAGTTCAATTAAGAAGTGGAAAAAAATTAAATACCTCACTTCAAGGCAGCAGGAAACCAAGAAATGAACAAATTGTGAACCAAAATCCCTCTGAGGACAGTCAAAGCCCAGAGAGGAATAACTCTAACGCTCAAACGCCATAAAAGGTGGTGAAGAGCTGGCGTTGAACGCCCAACCTATGCTTAGTCCTGGCGTTCAACGCCAGAAACCGGCAAGGAATTAGCGTTGAATGCCCAAAGGAAGCACAGTTCTGGCGTTCAAATGCCAGAAACAGGTAAGGAGTTGGTGTCTAACGCCACTCCAGCTTCCACCCCTGATATTCAAACGCCAGTGGGGGATTAGACACATAGAAGTGATGATAGCAACCCCTCTAAAAAGGCTTCTCAACCCACATCTGTAGGTAATAAACCTACAGCAACTAAGGTTGAGGAATACAAAGCCAAAAAGGCTTATCCTCAGAAACTCTGCCAAGCGAAACAAGATAAGCAATTTGTCCGCTTTGCAGACTATCTCAGGACTCTTGAGATAAAGATTCCATTTGCAGAGGCACTTGAGCAAATACCCTCTTATGCTAAGTTCATGAAAGAGATCTTAAGTCATAAGAAGGATTGGAGGGAAACTGAAAAAGTTTACCTCATTGAAGAATGCAGTGTAGTCATTCTGGAAAGCTTACCTGAGAAGCTTAAAGATCTCGGAAGCTTTACGATACCATGCACATTAGAGGGTACTTGTACCAAGCAAGCTTTATGTGATCTTGGGGCAAGTATCAACCTAATACCTGCATCTACTATCAGAAAGCTTGGTTTGACTGAAGAAGTCAAACCAACCCAGAAATGTCTCCAACTTGCTAATGGCTCCATTAAATATCCATCAGGCGTGATTGAAGACATGATTGTCAAGGTTGGGCCATTTGCCTTTCCCATTGACTTTGTGCTGCTGGAAATAGAGGAGCACAAGAGTGCAACTCTCATTCTAGGAAGACCTTTCCTAGCAACTGGACGAACCCTCATTGACGTCCAAAAAGGGGAAGTAACCTTGAGAGTCAATGAGGACGAGTTCAAGCTGAATGTTGTCAAAGCTATGCAGCATCCAGACACCCCAAATGACTGCATGAGCATTGATATTATTGACTCTCTGGTAAAAGAGGTCAATATGACTGAGAGTCTCGAATCAGAGCTAGAAGATATCTTTAAAGATGCTCAGCCTGATCTGGAGGAACCAGAGAGAATAATAGAACCTCTGAAAATCCCTCAGGAATAGGAGAAACCTCCCGAACCCAAGCTCAAACCATTACCACCATCCCTGAAATATGCATTTCTGGGAGAAGGTGATACCTTTCCTGTAATCATAAGTTCTACCTTAGAGCCACAGGAAGAGGAAGCACTAATTCAAGTGCTAAGAACACACAAGATAGTTCTTGGGTGGTCCATCAGTGATCTTAAGGGCATTAGCCCAGCCAGATGCTTGCACAAAATCCTATTGGAGGGTGACGCTAAGCCAGTGGTTCAATCACAGAGGTGGCTGAATTTAGCCATGAAGGAGGTGGTGCAGAAGGAGGTCACTAAATTGCTAGAGGCTGGGATTATTTATCCTATTTCTGATAGCCCTTGGGTAAGCCCTGTCCAAGTCGTCCCTAAGAAGGGTGGCAAGACAGTTGTTCATAATGAAAAAAATGAATTGGTTCCTATAAGAACAGTTACAGGGTGGCATATGTGTATTGATTATAGAAGGCTCAATACAGCTACCAGAAAGGATCATTTTCCTTTACCATTCATAGACCAGATGCTAGAAAGACTAGCAAGTCAAGAATACTACTGCTTCCTGGATGGATATTCAGGTTATAATCAAATTGTAGTAGATCCCCAGGATCAAGAGAAAACAGCATTCACATGTCCATCCGGAGTATTTGCATACAGAAGGATGCCATTTGGTCTGTGCAATGCACCTGCAACCTTTCAAAGGTGCATGCTCTCTATTTTCTCTGATATGGTGGAAAAATTTCTGGAAGTCTTCATAGATGACTTTTCAGTATTTGGAGACTCATTCAGCTCCTGTCTTGACCATTTAGCACTTGTTCTAAAGAGGTGCCAAGAGACTAACTTAGTTTTAAACTGGGAAAAATGTCACTTTATGGTGACTGAAGGAATTGTCCTTGGGCACAAAATTTTTAACAAGGGAATAGAGGTGGATCAAGCTAAGGTAGAGGTAATTGAAAAATTACCACCACCTGCCAATGTTAAGGAAATCAGAAGCTTTCTAGGGCATGCAGGATTCTATAGGAGGTTTATAAAATAATTTTCAAAAATTGCCAAACCTCTGAGTAATCTGCTAGCTGCTGACATGCCATTTATCTTTGATAAGGAGTTTCTGCAGGCATTTGAGACTCTGAAAGCTAAGCTGGTCACAACACCAGTCATCTCTGCACCAGACTGGACATTACCATTTGAACTGATGTGTGATGCCAGTGACCATGCCATTGGTGCAGTGTTGGGACAAAGGCATGACAAGCTTCTGCACGTCATTTACTATGCCAGTCGTGTTTTAAATGACGCACAGAAGTACTACACAACCACAGAAAAAGAGTTACTTGCATTGGTTTATGTCATTGACAAGTTCAGATCTTATTTAGTAGGATCAAAAGTGATTGTATACACTGACCATGCTGCTCTTAAATATCTACTCACAAAGCAGGATTCAAAACCCAGACTCATTAGATGGGTGTTTCTTCTGCAAGAGTTTGATATAGAAATAAGAGACAGAAAAGGGACAGAAAACCAAGTAGCAGATCACCTATCCCGAATAGAACCAGTAGAAGGGGCTTCCCTCCCTCTTACTGAGATCTCTGAAAACTTTCTGGATGAGCAACTCTTTGCCATCCAGGAAGTGCCATGGTTTGCAGATGTTGCAAACTACAAAGCAGTGAGATTCATACCCAAAGAGTACAGTAGGCAGCAATCAAAGAAATTGATCACGGATGCAAAGTACTATCTTTGGGATGAACCATATCTCTTCAAGAGATGTACAGACGGAGTAATCCGTAGATGTGTGCCTAAAGAAGAAGCACAAAAGATCCTCTGGCACTGCCATGGATCACAGTATGGAGGATACTTTGGAAGTGAGTGAACAGCCACAAGAGTCCTCTAATGTGGCTTCTACTGGCCTACTCTCTATAAAGACTCTCGAGTGTTTGTACTTAATTGTGACAGTTGCCAAAGATCTGGCAATCTGCCTCACAGTTATGCCATGCCTCAACAAGGGATCATGGAGATTGAGTTGTTTGATGTATGGGGTATTGACTTCATGGGGCCTTTCCCACCATCATACTCAAACACTTATATTCTGGTGGCAGTGGATTATGTATCCAAATGGGTGGAAGCTATTGCAACACCCACTAATGATACTAAAACAGTGCTGAAATTCCTCCAGAAACACATCTTCAGCAGATTTGGTATCCCTAGAGTGCTAATCAGTGATAGGGGCACTCATTTCTGCAATAAACAGCTTTACTCTGCTTTGGTTCGATATGGAGTTAGCCACAGGGTGGCCACCCCATATCATCCACAGGCAAATGGGCAAGCTAAAGTCTCTAATAGAGAACTTAAAAGAATCCTGGAACGGAATGTGATTAACCGTAGAAGGGATTGGGCAAGAAGCTTGGATGATGCTCTACGGGCATACAAAACAGCATTCAAGACTCCTATAGGAACCTCTCCATACCAGCTTGTGTATGGAAAAGCCTGTCACTTGCCAGTGGAACTGGAACATAAGGCCTACTGGGCAACCAGATTCCTAAACCTTGATGCCAAGTTAGCTGGAGAAAAATGATTATTCCAGTTAAATGAGCTTGAGGAATTCATACTCAATACTTTCGAAAATGCAAAAATTTACAAAGAGAAAGCAAAAAGATGGCATGATAAGAAACTATCATCCAGAGTCTTTGAGCTAGGGCAGAAAGTTCTACTGTTTAATTCTAAGCTCAAATTATTTCCCGGGAAATTGAAATCCCGGTGGAGAGGTCCATATGTGATTACAAGTGTGTCACCATATGGATATGTAGGGCTTCAAGATAATGATTCTAACAAAAAGTTCATTGTTAATGAACAGAGAGTCAAACATTATCTTGAAAGAAATTTTGAGCAAGAATGCTCAAAACTGAGACTTGATTAAAGCTCAGTAATAGTCCAGCTAAAGACAATAAAGAAGCGCTTATTGGGAGGCAACCCAATTTTTATTTATCTATATTTCTATTGTTCTCTTATGTTTTTATCAGGTTTATGATCATGTGGAGTCACAAAACAATTGCAAAAATTAAAAACAGAATCAAAAATAGCAGAAGAAAAAGCACACTTTGGAGGAAGAGCTATCTGGCGTTTAAACGCCAGAAACGTGCATCTGTCTGGTGTTTAACGCCAGAAACAAGCACCAAGCTGGCATTTAATGCCAGAAACAAGCAGCAGTCTGGCGTTAAACGCCAGGATTGCACTAAGAGGGCGTTCTACACGCCTAAATGGTGCAGGGATGAGAAATCCTTAACACCTCAGGATATGTGGACCCCACAGAATCTCCAGCTACCTCACCATTCAAATTCAAACCATCCCTTCCCAAACCCACCAATTCACACACCTCCATCTCCTCCACTTCTCCTTCTATGTTTGGTGTGGTAAAAGCATAGCTTTTTTATTTTTCCATAACCATTGATGGCACCTAAGGCCAGAGAAACCTCAAGAAAGAGGAAAAGGAAGGCAATTGCTTCCACCTCTAAGTCATGGGAGATGGAGAGATTCATCTCAAAGGTCCATAGCTCAGTAGTAGAGTATTTGACTGCACATCAAGAGAGCCCACTCATGGACCTCAACAAGAGCATGAGGAATTCCCTCATCAAGAAATCCCTGAGATACCTCAAGGGATACATTTTCCTCGACACGATTATTGGGAGCAACTAAAGATAGGAGCACCAAAATCACTAGGGATCAAGCAACAGAGGCAAGGAAGGGACATAGAGGAGCTCAAGAGCACCTTTGGTTCTTCAAGAGGAAGACGCTACCCTCAGTAAGGTGGACTCATTCCTTAATCTCCTTGCTCTTATTTTTCTGTTTTTCGATTTTATGCTATATGTTTGTCTATGCTTTAAGTCTTTACTACATGATCATTAGTATTTAGTAACTATGTCTTAAGGCTATGAATAATTCCATGAATCCTTCACCTTTCTTAAATGAAAAATGTTTTTAATACAAAAGAACAAGAAGTACATGAGTTTCGAATTCATCTTTGAAATTAGTTTAATTATATTGATGTGGTGGCAATACTTTTTGTTTTCTGAATGAATGCTTGAACAGTGCATATTTTTTATCGTGTTGTTTATGAATGTTAAAACTGTTGGCTCTTGAAAGAATGAGGAACAAAGAGAAATGTTATTGATAATCTAAAAAATCGTGAAATTGATTCTTGAAGCAAGAAAAAGCAGTGAAAAAAAATTTGGCCAAAAAAAAGAAAAAAAGAAGAAAAAAGAGAGAGAGAAAAAGCAGGCAGAAAAAGCCAATAGCCCTTAAAACCAAAAGGCAAGCGTAAAAAGGATCCAAGGCTTTGAGCATCAATGGATTGGAGGGCCCAAGGAAATAAATCCAGGCCTAAGCGGCTAAATCAAGTTGTCCCTAACCATGTGCTTGTGACATGCAGGTCCAAGTGAAAAGCTTGAGACTGAGTGGTTAAAGTCGTGATCCAAAGCAAAAGAGTGTGCTTAAGAACTTTGGACACCTCTAATTGGGGACATTAGCAAAGCTGAGTCACAATCTGAAAAGGTTCACCCAGTTAAGTGTCTGTGGCATTTATGCATCCGGTGGTAATACTGGAATACAAAGTGCTTAGGGCCACGGCCAAGACTCATAAAGTAGCTGTGTTCAAGAATCAACATACTAAACTAGGAGAATCAAAAACACTATCTGAATTCTAAGTTCATATAGATGCCAATCATTCTAAACTTCAAAGGATAAAGTGAGATGCCAAAACTGTTCAGAAGTAAAAAGCTACTAGTTTCGCTCATCTAATTAGAACTAAGCTTCATTGATATTTTGGAATTTATAGTATATTCTCTTCTTTTTATCCTATTTGATTTTTAGTTTCTTGGGAACAAGCAACAATTTAAGTTTGGTGTTGTGATGAGCGGATAATTTATACGCTTTTTGGCATTGTTTTTAGGTAGTTTCTAGTAGATTCTAGTTACGTTTTAGTATATTTTTATTAGTTTTTAGGAAAAATCATATTTCTGGACTTTAATATGAGTTTGTGTGTTTTTCTGTGATTTCAGGTATTTTCTGGCTGAAATTGAGGGAGCTGAGCAAAAATCTGGTTCAGGCTGAAAAAAGACTGCTGATGTTGTTGGATTCTGACCTCCCTGCACTCGGAATGGATATTTTGGAGCTACAAAAGTCCAATTTGTGCACCCTCAATTGGGTTCGAAAGTAGACATCCAGGGCTTTCCTGCAATATATAATAGTTCATACTTTGTGCGAAGATAAATGACATAAACTGGCATTTAACGCCAGTTCCATGTTGCTTTCTGGTGTTGGACGCCAGAAACAGGTTGCAAGTTGGAGTTAAATGCCAAAAACAGGTTACAACCTGACGTTTAACTCCAGAAACAGCCCAGGCACGTGAGAAGATCAAGTCTCAGCCCCAGCACCCACCAAGTGGGCCCCAGAAGTGGATTTTTGCACTATCCATCTTAGTTTACTCAATTTCTGTAAACCTAGGTTATTAGTTTAGTGTTTAAACAACTTTTAGAGACTTATTTTGCATCTCATGACATTTTAGATATGAACTTTGTACTTTTTGACGGCATAAGTTTCTAAACTCCATTTTCAGGGGTGAGGAGCTCTGTAGCGTCTCGATGAATTAATGCAATGATTTTTGTTTTCCATTCAAACACGATTGTTTCTATCTAAGATGCTGATTCTTACTTAATTGTGATTGGATGTGATGATCCGTGACACTCATCACTATTCTCAACCCATGAACGTGTGCTTAACAAACACCTCTGTTTTGCATTAGATTGAATGAGTATCTCTTAGATTCTTTAATCAGAATCTTTGTGGTATAAGCTAGAATGCATTGGCAGCATCCTTGAGAATCCGGAAAGTCTAAATCTTGTCTGTGGTATTCTGAGTAGGATTCAAGGATTGGATGACTGTGATGAGCTTCAAACTCATGAGTGTTGGGCATAGTGACAGAAGCAAAAGGATCAATGGATCCTATTCTGACATGATCGAGAACTGATAGATGATTAGTCGTGCTGTGACAGAGCATTTGGACCATTTTCACTGAGAGGATGGGAAGTAGCCATTGACAACGGTAATGCCCTACATACAGCTTGCCATGGAAGGAGCCTTGCATGTTTGAAAGTGAGGAAGCATTATGTTACAGGAATTTAGAAGACAAAGCATCTCCAAAACTCCAACATATTCTCCATTACTGCATAATAAGTATTAATTAATCCATGCTCTCTTGTTTATTTGCAAGTCAATTGGTAACTATAATTGGTATCCTGACTAAGATTAATAAGATAACCATAGTTTGCTTCAAGCCAATAATCTCCGTGGGATTCGACCTTACTCACGTAAGGTATTACTTGGACGACCCAGTGCACTTGCTTGTTAGTTGTGCGGATTGCAAAAGTGTGATTGCAATTTCGTGCACCAACAACTTATCTTTAAACATCAAAATCACAAACAATTAAACATACACCCAAACATCCAATCCTATCTGAAGGTCAACTGGCCTAAGGTTCACGAAACATTACATATTACATAAAGGAAACCGAAACCATAACTTGGCCGATTCCCAATATGCTCAAATGCGAAACATGATTCCACCAAGCTCCAAACCACCAAAGCCAAACCAAAAGCCACCGCCAACTCCAAAGACAAGCTTCATACATACAACATAACCATGCATTAACAACTAAAGCTCACA
Organism: Arachis duranensis; assembly: GCF_000817695.3. Classification (NCBI taxonomy): domain Eukaryota; kingdom Viridiplantae; phylum Streptophyta; class Magnoliopsida; order Fabales; family Fabaceae; genus Arachis; species Arachis duranensis. The sequence goes on along the minus strand of NC_029775.3, from coordinate 57,111,501 downwards.
CCTGATGACTGCGCATCATGATGTGTTTTTCTATGCTTTTTCATACAAGAAATTAAGAATTAATGTTTAAATATTGAGTGTTTTAGTGCTTAAATAGTATATTGCTTTGATTTTTTGATTTTATAAATTTTTTAGGAAATAAGAAGAAAAAAACCAAAAAAAGCACAAATTAAGCACAAAATGAGAAAAGAAGAATCTTGGGGCACACTTTGAAGTTTGAGCATGCTTTGGAACTCTTGGCCACGCTTTTAAAGGCCTGGCTCATGATTTAATCAAGGAAGAGTGCTCTTTGGAGCAAGCACTATGCTCCTCGTTCAAGAGCCCCCTGCGATATTGAGGCTGGAAAATTCGCTAGCGACGCGTATGCGTACGCGTCGGTGTGACATTTGTGAAGAAGGACGCAAACGCGTGAATAAAGTGCAGCGTGAAAGTGGCATCTTTGATGGGCCACGCGCACGAGTGGGTGACGCATACGCGTGGGTCACCCGTACGCGTGTGCGACGCGTACACGTCGATGAGCCAAAATGCAAAGGACGCGCACGTGTGGGCGACTCGTTTGCATCAGTGAACGAGCGCTATGTTGTCTTTAAGAACGCTACGCTCTCCTGGATGCAGTTCCTTTGGCCCAATTTACATCACTCGAGTCCATTTAAACTTCAAGTAAGTAAGCCCATTCATATTACTCAATCAAGGCCACAAGAATCATCTAGATTTAATTTTCATTTGATTGTAATTTAGTTTTAGTTTCTTTTCAATTTGTAATTTAGGAAAGCCTATATAAAGGCATGAGTTTCAATTTATTATGGGACTGAGTAGGTTGGCTCAGGGAGTTCTTGTAAAGCACTCAACTGGCAATAGGAGTAGTAGTAGGAGTAGAGGCTGGAGGATTAGAGACTCCAGAGAGCTTAGCTTAGAATTTCTTTTTCTTTTTTGCACTTTTACATTTCAGTTGTATTGAATTTAGTTTAGTTTATGTAATTTCAATTTCTGACACTTCTCTTCTGCAATTTTCCTTTCTGCAATTTTACATCTGCTTTGGCATTGAGATTGATTTACTTTCATGCAATTTAAATTTTCTGCACTTATTCTTAGAGCAATGACCCACTAAACCCCACTTTATTAGGGGAGGAGCTCTATTATAATTCACATGATTGAGTGAACTTCTTTTTCTTCTCAATCGTTTGGGTATCTATAGGATATCCTCCATTTTGGTTGAGATTCATTCACTCCGGAAGGGAGTTTGAATCTGTTGAATGCTTGTGCGAGCCTTGGAAGGGGAATTATGGGCATTAGAGTTGGGGCTCTATCCTTCACAATTCTCTTAACCAACAATATTCGGGAGGAATTGAGGTCTTGAGAAGAAAAGGAATGAGAAAGGAGTTGAGACCCATTTGATTCATTGTGGATGACGATATCTCTAATCTCTAATGAATCTTGTTCTCTGTTATTTCTCCTTTTAATTGCTTTAAGCTTCATTTAATATTCTTCCATTTACTTTTAGCACTTTAAATTCCTTGCAATTTACATTTTGTTAATCAATTTCACTCAATTCACCACTGTTAACTTAACTAAACTAATCACCTCACTAAAGTTGCTTGATCCATCAATCGTCGTGGGATCGACCTCAATCTTGTGAATTTTACTACTTGATGCGACCCGGTATACTTTCCGGTTAGTTTGTGTGGAATTAATTTTCACCCATCAACACCAAACTACAGCAAAAGGATATAGAGGTTCCTTACCTTATCTAATGGTGTTTGGGACAAAACCCGATAATTACCCGCTACTAGAGATCACCTAAACAAGCAAAATCACAAAAATTTACTCAAAAACTCTAACCCAAAAATGCAGAAATCTATGGCTGGAAACTGGAGCTTGAGCTTCGAGTTCTTACTATATTTTCTTAGATAGAAACAAAGAGCTCGACAAGAGCTTTGCGTGGCCGCAAACGGCTCATCAATCGGAGCTCCGTAGCTCAAGATATGACTCCCAAAAGGTGGTGATGAATAGTGTCACCCCCTTTCTTCTCCCTTTTCTCTTAATCCGCGCCTCTCTCTCTCTCTTGGAGGTGAAAAATGAGCTGAAAGCTCATTAAACATGTATTTATTATGTTGGGCCTTGGGTCTGGTTTGGGCCTGGTCCAATCCGTTAGCATTTTTAGTCAGTTTGGCCCACTTTGGGCCAAAACCTTTAAGATTAGTGCCCAGCTTTCAATTCTAAATTATTTTTGTCCTTTCAAAACAAAAAATCAATTTTCAAAATCTTATTTTCCAAAATACGCGGTACTGGACAAACTAGAGCCGGTATTGCCAGCTTAAGCGCTAGTATGCATTTTTACAAAAACTTTGCGCAAAAGATACATTTTCCAACTTAGAAAAATTCATTGAAATCAAATTTTACCTTTATATATTCAAATTAAAATTTCTAAATTTTGAATCTATCTCGGGCACTTAAAATTATTATTTATATTAAAACGGTTTTACGGGAGAAAACTTCTGTTCTTACATTCTCCTCTCCTAATAAAATTTTTGCCCTCGAAAATTCAAATTACTCGATATACCATCCTCGAAGTGCTCTACCGTGTCGATATTCTCTCTCTCCTTCTGCTGCATCACTCTGATTATCGTCATTAAGAATCCAACTACTCGGCTACATGCATCAAAAGCCTCCTTCTCTTAGTTCCTCTAACAAATTTCAAAATCCTAATAACATATCACAACAACTTTATACGCTTACCTCGCATTAGCTGATCTGACTCTGTCGCCTCTTTTGCATCCTTGGTGAACACACGGCCTGGTTGTTGATTCTAACTCCTGTTCTGGTTTTCCTTATGACGGCAATTCTTGGCTAGATGCCCAGGTAGTCCACAAGTATAACACAGGTGACTCCCTTTCATATGGTGAAACTAGGCATTGTTGTCCCTTCTGAAGTTATCTTGACCTTGCAGATGCTAAGGTGTATGTCCATCTTTCTTAAAGTTCTGTCCCCTTGGTCCAAGGTTATCGTCACGTTCCCTCTTAGTGTTTCCTTCAAGAGCGTCCCTTGACGAGGCTACTGTCTTTGCATATTCCTCAACAACTCTCGCCTTGTTCACCAGATTGGAGAAAATCCAAATCTCCAAAGGAGCCACAGCAGTCATGATATTATTCTTCAAGCCCCTTTGATACTTGATGCACTTCCAGCTCTCGTAGGTCTCTGGGGCACCCTGACACACCCTAGAGAACCCCTCAAATCGACTAGTATAGTCCGCCACAGACAATGAACCTTGCTTCAGCTGCGTAAGTTCCATCTCCTTCGCTTCCTTTGCAGACTCAGGAAAGTACTTCTTATAAAAAGTCGTCTGGAATACATCCCATGGGATATCGGCATTCTGAAGCTATAGCAAGCAGCATTCTTCTTGCCACCAATGCTGAGCCTCCCCCAAAAACTGATACGCAGCAAACTCCACATACTGGTTATTCGAAACATGCTATGTGTGTAACGCACGCTCCATGGCATGGAACCAATTATTCGCTTCTGTAGGATTGGTTGAACCTCTGAAACTTGGCGGATGAACCTTGAGAAAAGTAGCCAAGGTTATTGGAGCACCACTCATGTTATCACCATTTTTTCAGTGTCATCATTCCCGTCTGCATTGCCATTCATGTTTCCAGCTAGTTGGCTTAAATTCTACATAGCTTGCAGAGTCATAGCAGTATTTGCCTCCATGGTATTTGCAAGGTTAGCCATTGGTGCCATGAATTCAGCATGGTTATCAGCCAGTTGCGCATTTCTACTCTTTGCTCGTGAATGCATACAACCTCGTCCACGAGTGGCCATTAGGGTTCCTGTCTACACCAAACAATCGATATCAAGGTGATCAGTCTCAATATCAAAAGCCTAGTGCTTCAATTATCCCAAAAGGCACTCACAAACAAGCATGCTATGCAATATCAATGAGATAACCTAAATTGCATCAAAGAAAAAGACAGAGTATGCATTGAAGCACAATCAGTCCATCCCTCAGGCTCACGAGGATGAACTACTTTGAGATCACAAAATGTAACACCCTAATTACCCTAAGCCTTACCTCGCGTCGTAAGGCAAAGGTTATAACAAGTCCAAAGCTTATACATATATAATAAATAGAAAAAACAATATAGTTTAGAAGCCCGATGAAGGATAACTCAAAAACAGGAGTTGAAAAGGGCAAAATGTACACACGAAGCTACTAACTTAATGCACAAGAAAAAGATATAATATAACAAAATATCAGAGTATAAGGATCTAGCCTCAGCTCGCGGAGTTTAAGCCGGCTAGCTATAAACAGACCATACAGAAATCTAAAAGTTAAAAATAGCTTATACAAGATTTTCTCTCAAAGAAAGCGGCAAAAGTAAATACAAAAGTGAGAGGAATAAACAAAATAATAAAAAAGACTCCAAAACATATCCAGGATCCTCCGCTCCGTCACCATCAAAGAAACTCACTGAGGTGGATTGCAACCTGCTTCTGAAAAACAACGGCAAAGTATGGAATGAGAACTAGAGGTTCTCAGTATGGTAACAGTGCCCAATATGTAAGATGTAAGACTCTGGGACGCCGAAGGCAATCCTAGAATTTCACTTCAATACGGATATTCAAACTTAGAATAAATTAAATAAATAAAGAACTTAAGCCATAAACCGGGTTATCTAAACTTAGTGGTATTCTAACTAATACTAATCACACCGCTGTATCCCACAGCCATCACTAACCTAACCTCCGTGCGATCCCATCGCCACCGCCTACCTACCTCCTCAGCACCAGACAATTACAAATAATACAAGCAAGTAAATCACAAGTAATATACATGTACAGCAAGTAAAAAACTAGCAAATAAGCATATTATTTATTCAGGCACAAGATGCACATGATGAATGCCTGTCCTATTGGCTCGTGATATCACTTGTCAGTTTATGAATGCCAACCCGACACTTCCTTTCGGATGCCGCCTTTCTACCACGTCCGAGGATATAACACCTGGCACGCTTTTATTTCGAGGATATAGTGCCTGGCACACTATCGTTTTGAGGATATAGTGCCTAGCACACTTGCATGCTCATTCCGAGGATATAGTGCCTAGCAAATTCTTGCGGCAGGAAGGAAAACAACAACATCTATTTCATCATAAATCATTTCGAGGATATAATGCCTGACATACTATCCACATCCAACAAGTCCATCAACCTCAAAGCATCACCAGTCATCACCATTTCTCATCTCAAATCAGTTTCAATTATCAATTCTCAACATTCTAAGGATATAGTGCCAGGCACACTTTACCTCAATATGCATCAAGCTCATAATAACCATCATTAGTTCTTAGTTTCATTCCGAACTCATTCGTTCATTAGTTTCTCAATTCGTTGTTAGTAATCACCAAGTTCACTACTCTTCCTTCTCTCTCAACAAAGCTCATCCTCAGTACATACCAGAAACCTAAGCCTCCGTTCTCTAACTTTTCAAGGTAATATCAAACTAAATCCCCTAGGACCTTTCCCATATTTTGATACGCAGTGTTAAGTCAAAGAGTCTTAAATAGGTGTCACAAAAGTTTACAAGCTTGTTGGGAAGGTGAAACAGTTGAAAACAAGGTTTTAGTTGAAAAATAGGACATGTGTGTACGCACAGGGATGTGCTTACGCACAAGTACAAAACTTTACAATTCTGTTCGCTCGCACAAGGCGTGCGAACACCCTCAACAGAATGCACCTTCCAACGTGTGCGTGCACATATCTTGCAGAACTTTGTTGGTTATGTGCGTGCACAGGTCGTGCTAGTGCTCTTAACAGCAAGCCTTTCCCTGCGTGTGCGTGCACACAAGGCTGTGCGTGCACACACAAACCAGAAATCACAAAACTAATCACAACCCAGACAATACCAAAACAACAGAAAAGTCTATACCATTCCTCTCCCAACTCAGCCATCCATAATATTCCAATTACACTATTCAACACCTTTAAAACCCTTACATCCAAAACCATCATAAACATTCATAATTATCATCAATCAACAACAACATCATCAACCACTACAAATCCTCACCAATTTCAATAATCATCACCAAACAATATCTTAGATTACCCAAATTCATCAAAATGTTTATTCCTCACATTATTCTCATAAAAATCACATCCTTCACCCATTTGTCATCAACATTAATATTCATACTCCTCAATTAATCTCAATATTAGCAATCATTATCAATATTCATTTTCCCACAATCCTCATAAACAATAATAAATCACAACATTTATCATTAATCTTTATAGTCCTTAATTACCAACAATCAACCTCAAAATTTATATATTCCACACTCCAAAACTCTATATCATCATCCCCACCATACAACTTATCTTCAAACATCAAATCACATACAATTAAAGAACACCCAAACATCCAATCCTATCTTAGGGTCAATTAGCCTAAGGTTCATGAAACATTACATATTACATAAAAGAAACCGAAACCATAGCTTGGCCGATTCTCAATATGCTCAAACACCAAATTTGATTCCAACAAGCTTCCACCAAGCTCCAAACCACCAAAGCCAAACCAAAAGCCACCACCAATTCCAAAGACAAGCTTCATACATACAACATAACCATGCATTATCAACAAAAGCTCACACCATACTACACTACAAGGATATAGAGGTTTCTTACCTTATCCAACGGTGATTGGGGCAAAATCCGACAATTAGCCGCTACTAGAGATCACTTAAACAAGCAAAATCACAAAATCTACTCAAAAACACTAACCCAAAAACGTAGAAATCTAGGGCTGGAAACTGGAGCTTGAGCTTTAAGTTCTTACCAACTTTTCCTAAATAGAAACAAAGAGCTCGACAAGAGCTTCGCGTGGCCACAAATGACTTATCAATCGAAGCTCCGTAGCTCAAGATATAGCTCCCGGATGGTGGTGATGAATAGTGTCTGACGAACGGATTTTTGACGGTTTAGAATTTCACAAAAATAAATTCCCATTGTAAGTATAGTTTCTAAACCAACAAAGAATCCTTTCGTACAAAAACTTGTTTGTTACTATAGCAAACCCAATAAAAATTAATAACCGAAGTATTTAAACATTGGATCATTCCTCAAGGAATTGGAGAGATGTGTAGTTATTATTGGTTATGAAATTGTATCTTTTTGTGGTTTTGAAATAAGGAACAAGAAAAGTGAATTGCAAGAAATTAAATTAATAACTAATAAAGTTCTTAGCAAGGTATGAGAACTGGATGTCCTATCCTAGTTATCCTTATCACTTGTGATGAGAATTGTTCATTGCTCCCACTTAGTTAACCCTTATTAAATAAAGGAAAGTCAAGTGGACTAATCAATTTGATTCCTCAAGTCCTAGTCAACTCCTAAGGAAAGACTAGCTTTAGAGGGATCCAAACCAACCAGCAATTTCCAATTATCAATCAACAAAGTAGTTTGATAACTCAAGTGTATCCAATTAATCAATTCAAGCTAAGAATATAAAAAGCTAAATTAAAATAATAAATATGAAATACCTCAGTTTGCATTAAATAAAGAAATCAAATCTAACATGAAGTTCATAAACCAAATTGGATAAGAAGAGAATCAACAAGAAGAATAGATAAACCAAAGTACTAGAATAAATAAAAGTAAAAGAGAATTAAATTAAAGGAACATTGAACCTGGAATTGAGAAGAAACAATCCTAAAATTAAGTGAAATCCTAAATCCTAAAACCTAGAGAGAGGAGAGAGCCTCTCTCTCTAGAAAACTACATCTAAAACCTCAAATTGTGTGAATGAGAAGTGATTGAATGAACAAATGATTCCCCCACTCTGCAACCTCTAATCTGTATTTTCTGGGCTGAACCTGGGTCAAAAACAGCCCAGAAATCGCCCCCTGCATTTTTTTGCAACTGCTGTACGTCGCGCATGTCACTCATACGCATAGGTCACGCGTGCGCGTCATTTGTCAAAACTCCTTGTCATGCGTACGCGTACGCATCTCTTGTATTATGTGCTAGTCACGCGTACGCGTCAGGTGCGCGTGCGCATCGCTATGGAATGCTTCAGATCACGCGCACGTGTAGGCCATGCGTGCGCATCGAGTGTCGTTGGTCAGCTTCATTGTTTCTTTGTGTTCTTCCCATTTTTGCAAGCTTTCTTTTCATTTTCCAACCCATTCCTGCCCTATAAAACCTGAAAACAATAAACATACGGATCACGACATCGAATGGTATAGAGAGGGATTATAATCTAATAATTTAAAGGCTTAGGAAGCAAGTTTTCAATCATAGCACAAAATCAGGAAGGAAAATGTAAAACATGCGATTTCTATGAATAAGTGTGAGATTAGTGGATAAAATACACTCAATTAAGCACAAGATATACCACAAAATAGTGGTGCATCAAGTCTTCCCACACTTAAACATTAGTGTGTGCTCATGCTAAGCTCAAGACAACTAAAAGAGTGAAGGCCAAATGGTAAGACTTATGCAATACAACCTGTCTAAATGCAACTACATGCAAAAAATGATTCTACCTACTTAGTTGAAAGTAAATAAACCTTTTAGGAACAAATATGAACTGGATTTCACTAATTCAAATCATAAAAATAAAGTACAAATAGACTTGCTGAAGAAAATAGCTCATGAAAGCCGGGAACAAAGAATCGAACATCGAACCCTCACTGGAAGTGTATACACTTTAATCGCTCCAGTGTTTAAGGTTCGATTCTCTCAATTCTCTACTAATCTTGCTTTCTAATACTTGCTCTTCATCTAACAATCAACAAAGAATTAATTTACTAATACACATATCAAGAGGTCTTTTAAGGGTTGTAATGGGGTTAGGGTCAAGGGAGGATTGTATTTGGTCAAGTGGACTAAAATCTGAATCATTAATTAGCCTAAACTTCCAACCTAACTTAAGACAATCCATGTAATTACAATGCAAGATCTAACCGCTCATTAACTATGTTTACCACACATTTATGCATCCCAAATTTAAGTACAACTCATATGCATTGATATTATTACTTAACTTGGGGCATTTTGTCCCCTTTTTATTATTTGATTTTTTTTTCTCATAATTTTTTTCTATTTCTCTTTTCTTTTCTTTTGTTTTTCTCAATGCATATGATTAAAGTATTGCATGCATAAACATGTCCTCAAAATTTTTCACATTTTTACATGAATATACAACACCCAATTCTCAAACCAAACGTTTCCAAACCCAACTTCCCCACACTTAGATCATGAGCCCTTTCACTAATCTAAGCTAACCAAGGATTCAAATTAGGGACATTATTGTTTTACGCTTAGAGTTAATGATGTGCTAAAGTAAAGAACAAAGGGGTAAAATTAGGCTCAAAATTGGTTTGCAAAGGATAATGAAAAGGTTAAGGCCATATGGGTATGTGAGCTATAGTGAACAAAGGCCTCAATCATATAACTATATACATATATTAAACCATGGAAATATAGAATCAAGTAAGGTATAGACCACAATTTTAGAGAGAACAACACACACCAAAACAAAATATTGGTTGATAAAATGCAACCAATCAATTAGGCTTAAATTCTCACTGGGTTTATGTATTCGAGCTCTAAACCATGTTCTAATATAATATTTCTTCAAAAAAGTTTAACAAAAATTTTATTTCAACTTAGTGAAATACTCTAAAAAGTTTCTTGAAAAAGAAAATATTACTTCAACCAAGTAGTTGGTAAAATATGCACAAAATCAAACAAACATGTAATCAAACATGCAAATACAACAATGAACTAACGAAGGAAATCCCACATTGGTGTTGAAAAAGAACTAACTAACCCACGGAAGTCGGTGTCGACCTCCCCACACTTAAAGATTGCATTGTCTTCGGTGCATGCTGAGATGCGCAAGTGGACGGGTTGCTCCAACTGATGCCTTCTCCAAAGATCATGCAGATGGACTTGTTTGTTTTCCCATTGAGAAGCTTTCCCTTTCCCTTCTCGGTGGCCATCCTGAAAGAAGAGAAAAAGGAAGAAAAGTAACCCAGAAACTAAGATAAGGAAACAAATAGAATATGGGTGGGTTGATGCCAAATAATGAGGATCTCAACGACATGGTAGCTACAACATGCAAGTAAGAAAACAGTAGAAGAAAATGGCATATGAATAGTGCAAAAATTGTAATAATGCGGGAGAGAGTGTGGGTAATGAAAGACCAGATAAGTGCATATTGATGAGCGGATAATTTATACACTTTTTGGCATTGTTTTTAGGTAGTTTTTAGTAGGATCTAGCTACTTTTAGGGATGTTTTCATTAGTTTTTATGTAAAATTCACATTTCTGGACTTTACTATGAGTTTGTGTGTTTTTCTGTGATTTCAGGTATTTTCTGGCTGGAATTGAGGGACCTGAGTAAAACTCTGATAAAAGGCTGACAAAGGACTGCTGATGCTGTTGGATTCTGACCTCCCTACACTCGAAATGGATTTTCTGGAGCTAAAAAACTTCAAATGGCGCGCTCTTAACGGCTTTAAAAAGTAGACATCCAGAACTTTCCAGAAATATATAATAGTCCATACTTTATTCAAGATTTGATGACGTAAACTGGCGCTCAACGCCAGTTCCATGCTGCATTCTGGAGTCAAACACCAAAAACACGTCATGAACCAGAGTTGAACGCCAAAAACATGTTACAACTTGGCATTCAACTCCAAAAGAAGCCTCTGCAAGTGTAAAGCTCAAGCTCAGCCCAAGCACATACCAAGTGGGCCCGCCCCGGAAGTGGATTTCTGCATCAATTACTTACTTCTGTAAACCCTAGTAGCTAGTCTAGTATAAATAGGACATTTTACTATTGTATTAGTAGTCTTTTGACCATTCGGTCTTTTGACCACATCGTTGGTCTCAGTTTTCATCTATTATTCATTTTAGGAGACTATTGATCACGTTCATGGGGGCTGGCCATTCGGCCATGCCTGGACCATCACTTATGTATTTTCAACGGTGGAGTTTCTACACACCATAGATTAAGGGTGTGGAGCTCTGCTGTACCTCGAGTTTCAATGCAATTACTACTATTTTCTATTCAATTTAGTTTATTCCTGTTCTAATATATTCGTTGTACTTCACCATGATGAATGTGATGATCCGTGACACTCATCGTCATTCTCACCTATGAACGCGTGACTGACAACCACTTCTGTTCTACCTTAGACCAAATGCATATCTCTTAGATTCCTTAATCAGAATCTTTGTGGTATAAGCTAGAATTGATGGCGGCATTCATGAGAATCCAGAAAGTCTAAACCTTGTCTGTGGTATTCCGAGTAGGATTCAGGGATTGAATGACTGTGACGAGCTTCAAACTTGCGATTGTTGGGCGTGACGACAAGCACAAAAGAATCAATGGATTCTATTTCTACATGATCGAGAACCGATAGATGATTAGCCGTGCTGTGACAGAGCATTTGGACCATTTTCACTTAGAGGATGGGATGTAGCCATTGACAACGGTGATGCCCTACATACAGCTTGCCATGGAAAGGAGTATGAAGGATTGAAGGAAGGGAGTAGGAAAGCAGAGATCCAACAGGGACAAAGCATCTCCATACATTTATCTGAAATTCTCACCAATGATTTACATAAGTATTTCTATCTTTATTTTCTGTTTATTTATTATTATTATACGAAAACTCCATAACCATTTATTATCCGCCTAACTGAGATTTACAAGATGACCATAGCTTGCTTCATACCAACAATCTCCGTGGGATCGACCCTTACTCACGTAAGGTTTATTACTTGGATGACCTAGTGCACTTGCTGGTTAGTTGTGCGAAGTTGTGAAGAAAGGGCTGAGTTATAAACGCGCATACCAAGTTGAATGCCATTATTAGAGGTCACAATTTCGTGCACCATGTTTTTGGCGCCGTTGCCGGGGATTGTTTGAGTTTGGACAACTGACGGTTCATCTTATTGCTCAGATTAGGTAATTTTCTTTTCAAAAAGTTTTCAAAAATTTTCAAAAATGTTTTTTCTTTATTTTCGTTTTTCTCAAGATTATTTTTGAAAAATCCAAAAAATTCATAAAATCATAAAAATCAAAAATATTTTTGTGTTTCTTGTTTGAGTCTAGTGTCAATTTTTAAGTTTGGTGTCAATTGCATAATTTTAAAATTCATGCATTTTTCGAAAACTCATGCATGGTGTTCTTCATGATCTTCAAGTTGTTCTTGGTAAGTCTTCTTGTTTGATCTTGATATTTTCTTGTTTTGTGCCTTTTGTTATTTTCATGTACATTTTTGCATTCATAGTGTCTGAGCATGAAAAATTTCTAAGTTTAGTGTCTTGCATGTTTTTTTTTCTTGAAAATTTCTTCTTGATGTTCATCATGATCTTCAAAGTGATCTTGGTATTCATCTTGACATTCATAGTGTTCTTGCATGCATTAAGTGTTTTGATCCAAAAATTTTCATGTTTTGGGTCATATTTGTGTTTTTCTCTCTCCTCATCAAAAAATTCAAAAATAAAAAAAATATCTTTTCCTTATTTCTCTCAAAATTTCGAAAATTTTTAATTTGAATTTCAAAATCTTTTTCTTATCTTTAATTCATGATTTTCAAAGGCTTTACTAACAATTTGTGTGATTGATTCAAAAATTTGAAGTTTGTTACTTTCTTGTTAAGAAAGGTTCAATCTTTAAATTCTAGAATCTTATCTTTTAGTTTCTTGTTAGTCAAGTAATTAATTTTAATTTTAAAATTCAAATATTTTTCAAAATATCTTTTTCAATCATATCTTTTTAAAATATCTTTTTCAAAAACTTTGATTTCAAAATATCTTTTCTAACTTCTTATCTTTTCAAAATTGATTTTCAAATTTTTTTCAACTAACTAATTGACTTTTTGTTTGTTTCTTATCTTTTTCAAAACCAACTAACTACTTTTCCCTCTCTAATTTTCGAAAATTACCTCCCTCCTTTTCAAAATTCTTTTAATTAACTAATTTTTTATGTTTTAATTTTAATTTTAATTCTTCCTTTAATTTTTGAAAATCACTAACCCTTTTTCAAAATTAATTTTCGAATTCTCTCCCTCTCATCTTCCTCTATTTATTTATTTATTTACTAACACTTCTCTTCATCTCAAGAATCTGAACCTATCTTCACCCTTGTGTTTGGATTCTTACCTTTTTCTTCTTCTATTCCTTTCTTCTTCTACTAACATAAAGGAATCTCTCTACTGTGGTAAAGAGGATCCCTATTATTATTTTCTGTTCCTTTCTTTTTCATATGAGAAGGAGCAAGGATAAGAATATTCTGGTTGAAGCAGATCTTGAACCTGAAAGGACTCTGAAGAGGAAACTATGAGAAGCTAAATTACAACAATCCAGGAAAACCTTACAGAAATTTTTGAAAAGGAAGAGGAGATGGCAGCCAAAAATAATAATGCAAGGAGGATGCTTGGTGACTATACTACACCTACTTCCAAATTTGATGGAAAAAGCATTGCAATCCCTGCCATTGGAGCAAACAATTTTGAGCTGAAACCTCAACTAGTTGCTCTACTGCAACAGAACTGCAAGTTCCATGGACTTCCATCAGAAGATCCCTACCAGTTTTTAACTAAGTTCTTGCAGATCTATGAGACTGTTAAGACTAATGGAGTAGATCCTGCAGTCTACAGGCTCATGCTTTTCCCCTTTGCTGTAATAGACAGAGCTAGAATATGGTTGGATTCACAACCTAAAGATAGCCTGGACTCTTGGGATAAGCTGGTCATGGCCTTCTTGGCTAAGTTCTTTCCTCTTCAAAAGCTGAGCAAGCTTAGAGTGGATGTTCAGACCTTCAAGAAAAAGATGGTGAATCCCTCTATGAAGCTTGGGAAAGATACAAGAAAATGACAAAAAGGTGTCCTTCTGACATGCTTTCAGAGTGGACCATTCTGGATATATTCTATTATGGTCTATCTGAGTTATCTAAGATGTCACTGGACCATTCTGCAGGTGGATCCATTCACCTAAAGAAAATTCATGCAGAAGCTCAAAAACTTATTGACATGGTTATAAATAACCAGTTCATGTATACTTCTGAGAGGAATTTCGTGAATAATGGGACTCCTCAGAGGAAGGGAGTTCTTGAAATTGATGCTCTGAATGCCATATTGGCTCAGAACAAAATGTTGACTCAGCAAGTCAACATGATTTTTCAAAGTCTGAATGGATGGTAAAATGCATCCAACAGTACTAAAGAGGCATCTTCTGAAGAAGAAGCTTATGATCCTGAGAACCGTGCAATGGCAAAGGTAAATTACATGGGTGAACCTTATGGAAACACCTATAATTCATTATTGAGAAATCATCCAAATTTCTCATGGAAGGATCAACAAAAGCCTCAACAAGGCTTTAACAATGGTGGAAGAAATAGGTTCAGCAATAGCAAGCCTTATCCATCATCTTCTTAGCAACAGACAGAGAATTCTGAGCAGAGCACCTCTAACTTAGCAAACTTAGTCTCTGATCTGTCTAAGGCCACTTTAAGTTTCATGAGTGAAACAAGGTCCTCCATTAGAAATTTGGAGGCACAAGTGGGTCAGCTGAGTAAGAAAATCACTGAAACTCCTCTTAGTACTCTCCCAAGCAACACTAAAGAGAATCCAAAAAGAGAGTGTAGGGCCATTAACATAATCAACATGGCTGAACCTAGGGAGGAAAGGGAGGACGTGAATCTCAATGAGGAAGACCTCATCGGATGTCTCTCAAGTAAGAAGGAGTTCCCTATTGAGGACCCAAAGGAATCTGAAGGTCATATGGAGACCATAGAGATCCCATTAAACCTCCTTCTGCCATTCATGAGCTCTGAAAACTATTCTTCCTCTAAAGAGGATGAAGATGTAACTGGAGAGCAAGTTGCTCAATATCTAGGAGCTATCATGAAGCTGAATGCCAAGATGTTTGGTAATGAGACTTGGGAAGGTGAACCTCCCTTGCTCATTAGTGAACTAGATACATGGGTTCAGCAAACTTGACCTCAAAAGAAACAAGATCCTGATAAATTCTTAATACCCTATACCATAGGCACCATGACCTTTGAGAAGGCTCTGCGTGACCTAGGGTCAGGCATAAATCTTATACTACTCTCTGTAATAGAGAAGCTGGGGATCATTGAGGTACAGCCTGCCACATTCTCATTACAGATGGCAGAGGGATCACAAAGACAAGCTTATGGATTAGTAGAGGACGTGTTAGTGAAGGTTAAAGACCTTTACATCCCTGCTGATTTCATAATCTTAGACACTAGGAAGGAGGAGGATGAATGCATCATCCTTGGAAGACCTTTCCTAGCCACATCTGGAGCTGTAATAGATGTTAACAGAGGAGAATTAGTCATTCAAGTGAATGGGGACTACCTTGTGTTTAAAACCCAAGGGTGTTCTTTGGTATACATGGAGAGGAAGCATGAAAAGCTTTTCTCAGTACAGAGTCAAACAAAGCCCCCACAATCAAACTCTAAGTTTGGTGTTGGGAGGCGACAGCCAAACTCCAAGTTTGGTATTGAATCCTCACATCCAAACTCTAAGTTTGGTGTTGGGAGTCTACAACATTGACCTGATCACCTGTGAGGCTCCATAAGAGCCCACTGTCAAGCTATTGACATTAAAGAAGTGCTTATTGGGAGGCAACCCAATTTTTATTTATCTAATTTTATTTTTATTTTTTATTATTCCTTTATGTTTTATTAGGGTCATGATCATGTGGAGTCACAAAATAAATACTAAAATTAAAAACAGAATCAAAAATAGCAGAAGAAATAGCACACCCTAGAGGAAGGGTTTAAACGCCAGTAAAGAGCATCTGGCTGGCGTTCAACGCCAGAACAGAGCATGGATCTGGTGTTGAACGCCAGAAACAAACAGCATCCTGACGTTTAAACGCCAGGTATACACCCTGAGGAGAGCTGGCACTCAACGCCAGAAACAAGCATGGAACTGGCGTTCAACGCCAGAAACATGCTGCAAATGGGCATTGAACGCCCAAAACAAGCATCAATCTGGCGTTTAAACGCCAGGATTTCATGCAGAAGGCATTTTACATGCCTCATTGGTGCAGGGATGTAAATCCTTGATACCTCAGGATCTGTGGACCCCACAGGATCCCTACCTACCTCAACTCACCCTTTCTCTCTTTTTCACACAATCCAAAGAACACTCTTCCCCAAAACCCTTCATCAATCACCTCAATCTCTCTTCCCCATCACCTCTTCACCACTCACATCCATCCACTCTTTCCCTCTACTATATAAACCCCTCCATTCTTCTTCATTTTCACACATCACAACACTCTCTTCTCCTCCTTGGCCGAAACAGAAACATCTCTCCCTCTCCTCCATATCTTCTTATTCCATTCTTTCTTCTTTTGCTTGAGGGTGAGCAACATTCTAAGTTTGGTGTGGTAAAAGCATAGCTCTTTATTTTTCCATAACCATTTATGGCACCTAAGGCTAGAGAAACCTCAAGAAAGAGGAAAGGGAAGGCAATTGCTTCCACCTCTGAGTCATGGGAGATGGAGAGATTCATCTCAAGGGTCTATAGCTCAGTAATAGAGCATTTGACTGCACATCAAGAGAGCCCACTCATGGACCTCATCAAGAAATTCCTGAGATACCTCAGGGGATACATTTTCCTCCACACAATTATTGGGAGCAACTAAGGATAGGAGCACCAAAATCACTAGGGATCAAGTAACAGAGGCAAGGAAGAGACATAGAGGAGCTCAAAAAACACCATTGGTCCTTCAAGAAGGCGCCACCCTCACTAAGGTGGACTCATTCCTTAACTTCCTTGTTCTTAATTCTCTATTTTTCGATTTTATGCTTGCTTATGTTTTGAGTCTTTTCTACATGATCATTAGTACTTAGTAACTATGTCTTAAGGCTATGAATAATTCCATAAATCCTTCACCCTTCTTAAATTAAAAATGTTTCTAATTCTAAAGAACAAAAAGTACATGAATTTTGAATTTATCCTTGAAATTAGCCTAATTATATTGATGTGGTGACAATACTTTTTGTTTTCTGAATGAGTGCTTGAACAGTGCATATTTTTGATCTTGTTGTTTATGAATGTTAAAATTGTTGGCTCTTGAAAGAATGATGAACAAAGAGAAATGCTATTGATAATCTGAAAAATCATGAAATTGATTTTTGAAGCAAGAAAAAGCAGTGAAAAAGCAAAAGCTTGTGAAAAAAAGTGGCGAAAAAATTAGAAAGAAAAAGAAAAAGCAAGCAGAAAAAGCCAATAGCACTTAAAACCAAAAGGCAAGGGTAAAAAGGATCCAAGGCTTTGAGCATCAATGGATAGGAGGGCCCAAGGAAATAAAATCCAGGCCTAAGCGGCTAAATCAAGCTATCCCTAACCATGTGCTTATGGTATGCAGGTCCAAGTGAAAAGCTTAAGACTGAGTGGTTAAAGTCGTGATCCAAAGTAAAAAGAGTGTGCTTAAGAACCCTGGACACCTCTAACTGGGGACTTTAGCAAAGCTGAGTCACAATCTGAAAAGGTTCACCCAGTCATGTGTCTGTGGCATTTATGTATCTGGTGGTAATACTGGAAGACAAAGTGCTTAGGGCCACGGCCAAGACTCATAAAAGTAGCCGTGTTCAAGAATCAACAAACTTAACTAGGAGAATCAATAACACTATCTGAAATTCTAAGTTCCTATAGATGCTAATCATTCTAAACTTCAAAGAAAAAAGTGAGATGCCAAAACTGTTCAGAAGCAAAAAGCTACAAGTTCTGCTCATCTAATTAGAACTAATATTCATTGATATTCTGGGATTTATAGTATGTTCTCTTCTTTTTATCCTATTTGATTTTCAGTTACTTGGAGACAAGTAACAATTTAAGTTTGGTGTTGTGATGAGCGGATAATTCATACGCTTTTTGGCATTGTTTTTAGGTAGTTTTTAGTAGGATCTAGCTACTTTTAGGGATGTTTTCATTAGTTTTTATGTAAAATTCACATTTTTGGACTTTACTATGAGTTTGTATGTTTTTCTATGATTTTAGGTATTTTCTGGCTGGAATTGAGGGACCTGAGCAAAACTCTGATAAAAGGCTGACAAAGGACTGCTGATGCTGTTGGATTCTGACCTCCCTGCACTCGAAATAGATTTTCTAGAGCTAAAGAACTCCAAATGGCGCGCTCTCAATGGCGTTGGAAAGTCGACATCCAAAGCTTTCCAGCAATATGTAACAGTCCATACTTTATTCAAGATTAGATGACGTAAACTGGCGCTCAACGCCAGTTCCATGCTGCATTCTGGTGTCAAACGCCAGAAACACATCGCGAACCAGAGTTGAACGCCAAAAACATGTTACAACTTGGCGTTAGAAGCCTCTGCAAGTGTAAATCTCAAGCTCAGCCCAAGCACACACTAAGTGGGCCCGGAAGTGGATTTCTGCATCAATTACTTACTTCTGTAAACCCTAGTAGCTAGTCTAGTATAAATAGGACATTTTACTATTGTCTTTTGACCATTCGGTCTTTTGACCACATCTTTGGTCTCAGTTTTAATCTATTACTCATTTTAGAAGACTATTGATCATGTTCATGGGGGCTGGCCATTCGGCCATGCCTGGACAATCACTTATGTATTTTCAACGGTGGAGTTTCTACACACCATAGATTAAGGGTGTGGAGCTCTGCTGTACCTCGAGTTTTAATGCAATTACTACTATTTTCTATTCAATTCAGTTTATTCCTATTCTAAGATATTCGTTGTACTTCACCATGATGAATGTGATGATCCGTGACCTTCATCATCATTCTCACCTATGAACGCATGACTGACAACCATTTCCGTTCTACCTTAGACCGAATGCATATCTCTTAGATTCCTTAATCAGAATCTTCGTGGTATAAGCTAGAATTGATGGTGGCATTCATGAGAATCCGAAAAGTCTAAACCTTGTCTGTGGTATTCCGAGTAGGATTCAGGGATTGAATGACTGTGACGAGCTTCAAACTCGCGATTTTTGGGCGTGATGACAAGCGCAAAAGAATCAATGGATTCTATTCCGACATGATCGAGAACCGACAGATGATTAGCCGTGCTGTGACAGAGCATTTGGACTATTTTTACTGAGAGGATGGGATGTAGCCATTGACAACGATGATGCCCTACATACAGCTTGCCATGGAAAGGAGTAAGAAGGATTGAAGGAAGGGAGTAGGAAAGCAGAGATCCAACAGGGATAAAGCATCTCCATACACTTATCTGAAATTCTCACCAATGATTTACATAAGTATTTCTGTCTTTATTTTCTATTTATTTGTTATTATTATTCGAAAACTCCATAACCATTTATTATCCGCCTAACTGAGATTTACAAGATGACCATATCTTGCTTCATACCAACAATCTCCGTGGGATCGACCCTTACTCACGTATGGTTTATTACTTGGATGGCCTAGTGCACTTGCTGGTTAGTTGTGCGAAGTTGTGAAGAAAGTGCTGAGTTATAAACGAGCATACCAAGTTGAATGCCATTATTAGAGATCATAATTTCGTGCACCACATATCAATACAAAAGGAATACAAGTGTCATAAAAGAGTAGCATTGACCTATAAATAATATTACCCAACAATGGAAATAAGTCACGAAGTACCAAAAGAAAGCAATAAAAATACAACAGTGGAATAAGAACATTTAACACCCATAGAAAAGAAAATAAAAACATGCATACAGTTAAAATGCAATGAATGAAAATATGGAAAAAAATTAAGTAAAATAGAATGAAAGAGAATAAGGAGGAGAAGTCAAAGAAATGAAGAAGAAGGAAGTAAGAAAGGAAGAAGAAAGAATAAGAAGGGCGAGAAGAGAGAAGGAGAAGGGAATCTGCGAAATGACGCGTAAGCATCGCCCACGCGTACGCATGGGTGAGCAGAAATCCAATCGACGTGCAAGCATCAGTCACGCGTACGCGTGGCCACTGGTTGTGCTAAACGCGCAATACCAGCACCAAGGTAGCACAACTCTTGGCCAAATCACCCATTGACGCCAATTTTCCTTCCACGCGTACGTGTCACTGACGCTTATGTGTGGGTGACTAAAATACGGGTGACGCGCATGCGTTGCCCATGCGTACGCGTGGGTTGGCTCATGGTGCATTGATTTAACAACCACAGACTAACCAGCAAGTGCACCAGGTTGTACCAAGTGATACCTCAGGTGAGTGAGGGTCGATCCCACAAAGAATGATGGATCAAGCAACAATTGTTAAAAGATTTATTTAGTTAGGCAAGCAGAAAAGGGTTTTGAGATATTCAAAAGGTTTAAATTTGAAAATATCAGAAGGCAGGCACACAAGTAAATAAGTTGAAAAATAAAATATGGAGAAAATAGTTAAGACTTCAGAGTTATCTATTTTTCCAGATTAACTTTTCTTACTAACTATTTTAATCATGTAGGATTTAATTTATGGCAAACTATGTGTGACTAGACCTTAATTCCTTAGGCCTTTCTAGCCTCCTCTAAAATTCATCGACTGCCAATGCCTTGGTCAATTAATTCCAGTTAGAGGATGAAGTTCTGATGAACGGATTTTTGTGTGTCTAGAATTCACAAATGAATCCTCGTTGCAATTATAGTTTCTAAACCAACACTAATCCTTTCATACAAAAATTTGTTAGTCACAAGTAACAAACCCCTAAAATCTATAAACCGAAGTATTGAACCTCGGGTCGTTCTCCCTACGAATTGCAATAAAGTGTTTTGTTATTGGTTATGGAGCTATGTTTGGGGTTTTTGAGATATTATACATGAAAGGTAAATGGCAATGAAAATAAGCTAACAACTATGAAAAGCTCTTGGCAAGAAATGAGAACTAAAAATCCCATCCTAGTTATCCTTATCAATTGTGATGAGAATTGTTCATTGCTACCACTTAGTTAACCTCTAACCATGGAGGAAAGTCAAGTGGATGAATCAACTTGATTCCACAAGTCCTAGCCAACTCCTAAGGAAAGACTTGCTTTAGTGGTATCCAAATCAATTAGCAATCTCTAATTATCAATCAACACAAGAGTTTGATAACTCAAGTGTCACTAATTACTCTACCTAAGCCAAGAGGAACAAAATCTAACTCATATCTAGAAGAGACATTTCATCAAACACATAAAAGGCAATAAAGGTAAACATTGCAAGAATTAAAGAAAACTACAACTACAAAAGCAAGAGATCAACAATAGAAAACCAAAGAAAGCACAATTATCATGAATTACCTCAACTTGAATTGAAAGAAGAGAGAAGGAACAAGAGTAGATCTACAACAAAGTATAGGAACAACATAAAGGAAATTACAACAAAAGAATAGAAGAATGATGAATGTAACAACAAAGAATTGAAAGGTAGAAGTAGATAAAAGCATGAATTAAAACCTAGATCTAGAAATTTTAATCTAAACCTAATCCTAATTCTAGGGAGAAGTGAGAGCTTCTCTCTCTAGAAACTAACTAATCTTAATCCTAATGTGTAAAAATGATTCAATCCCATTTGCTCTTCAATCCTTGGCCCTTTTAAAGCACCTTGGCGCCAAAGTTGGTTGCAAATTGAGCCCTACAGCTCCTGAGAATTTGCTGGGTGCGAATTCACTTAAAAATCAAGTATCAGCATGGACGCGTACGCGCAGCTCCCCACACTTAAACCAAGCATGTCCTCTTGCTTAAACCAAAAGGAGGACAAAGGGTATCAACATTTATTCAATGAAACAAACTATCTAAATACAACCTATCTATGTGCGACTATCTACATGAATGCAAGTGCTTGGACAAAATAATTTAATTCCCAAGAAGCATATATGCACAAGGGCTAAGGACTAGCAAGTCTAATCCACAATTGAATTGAGTTATTAAATATTTTTTTACAAACTTGCATGAAAAGTGATGATTGTAGGTGGAAACATGTAATCGAGCATCGAACCCTCACTGGAAGTGTTTGTACTCTATTCGCTCGGTGTTTGGTATTCATTCACTCAATTCTCCCCTAATCATGCTTTCCAAGATTTGTTTTTTATCTAACAATCAACAATTATTTCATGCATGCATACAAGTATCATGAGGTCTTTTCATCGGTTGTAATGGGGCTAGGGTCAAGGTAGGGTTGCATATATGGTCAAGTGGACTTGAGATTTGAATTTTTGATCAACCTAGACTTTCCCACCTAACCTATGACAACCTATACAATGGAGTTCTAATCCAACTACCTATTCCTCAATTTTTCACATACTCATGCATTTTCTTGTTGCTTCATAACACATGTGCATTGACTTTTATTCAACTTTACTTTGGGGCATTTTGTCCCCTTTTTTTTATTGCTTTCTTCTTTTTTTCTTTTCTTTTTCATTTTTTTCTTTCTTTTCCCATTTTGCTTTTTTTCTTTTCTTTTTCTTTTTCTCATTTTTCTTTCTTTCAAACTTTATCATCACGCCCAACAATCGCGAGTTTGAAGCTCGTCACAGCCATTCAATCCTTGAATCCTACTCGGAATACCACAGACAAGGTTTAGACTTTTCGGATTCTCAAGAGTGGCCGCCAAAGGGTTCTAGCTTATACCACGAAGATTTTGGTTAGGGAATCCAAGAGATACACGCTCGTTCTAAGGTAGAATGGAAGTGGTTGTCAGTCACGCGTTCATAGGTGAGAATGATGATGAGTGTCACGGATCATCACATTCTTCATGTTGAAGTACAACGAATATCTTAGAACAAGAATAAGCTGAATTGAATAGAAAATAGTAATACTTTGCATTAAAACTCGAGGTACAGCAGGCTCCACACCCTTAATCTATGGTGTGTAGAAACTCCACCGTTGAAAACACATAAGTAATGGTCCAGGCATGGCCGAGAGGCCAGCCTCCAAAAACGTGATCAATAGTCTCCTAAGATGAACAATAGATTAAAACTGAGACCAAAGATGTGGTCAAAAGACCGAATGGTCAAAGACACCTAATACAATAGTAAAAAGTTCTATTTATACTAAACTAGCTACTAGGGTTTACAGAAATAAGTAATTGACGCAGAAATCCACTTTCGAGGCCCACTTGGTTTGTGCTTGGGTTGAGCTTGAGCTTTACACGTGCAGAGGCTTCTCTTGGAGTTAAACGCCAAGTTGTAATGTGTTTTTGGCATTTAACTCTAGTTTGTGATGTGTTTCTGGCGTTTTACTCCAGAATGTAGCATGGAACTGGCGTTGAACGCCCGTTTGCATCATCTAAGCTCAAACAAAGTATGGACCATTATATATTGATGGAAAGATCTGGATGTCTACTTTCCAACGCCGTTAAGAACGCACCATTTGGAGTTCGGTAGCTCCAGAAAATTTATTTCGAGTGCAGGGAGCTCAGAATCCAAAAGTATCAGCAGTCCTTTGTCAGCCTTTTATCAGAGTTTTGCTCAGGTCCCTCAATTTCAACCAGAAAATACCTGAAATCATAGAAAAATACACAAACTCATAGTAAAGTCCAGAAATATGAATTTAGCATAAAAACTAACGAAAACATCCCTAAAAAAGTAGCTAGATCCTACTAAAAACTACCTAAAAACAATGCCAAAAAGCGTATAAATTATCCGCTCATCACAACATCAAACTTAAATTGTTGCTTGTCCCCAAGCAACTGAAAATCAAATAGGATAAAAAGAAGAGAACATACTATAAATCCTAAAATATCAATGAATATTAGTTCTAAATATATGAGCGGGACTTGTAGCTTTTTGCTTCTAAACAGTTTTGGCATCTCACTCTATCCTTTGATGTTTAGAATGATTGGCATCTATAGGAGCTTATAATTTCAGATAGTGTTATTGATTCTCCTAGTTAAGTATGTTGGTTCTTGAACATAGCTATTTTTATGAGTCTTGGCTGTAGTCCTAAGCACTTTGTTTTATTCATAGCTCATGTACTTCTTGTTCTTTTGTATTAAAACATTTTTCATTTAAGAGAGGTGAAGGATTTATGGAATTATTCATAGCCTTAAGTCATAGTTACTAAATACTACTGATCATGTAATGAAGACACAAACATAGACAAACATATAGCATAAAAACCGAAAAACAGAGAAATAAGAACAAGGAATGAGTCCACTTTAGTTATGGTGGTGTCTTCTTCTTGATGGACCAATGATGTCCTTAAGCTCTTCTATGTCTCTTCCTTGCCTTTGTTGCTCCTCCCTCATTGCTCTTTGATCTTCTTTAATTTCATGGAGAATGATGCAGTGCTCTTGATGTGCAGTCAAATGCTCTACTACTGAGCTATGGAACCTTGAGATGAATCTCTCCATCTCCTTTGACTCGGAGGTGGAAGCTTTTGTCTTCCCTTTTCTCTTTTTGGAGGTTTCTCCGGCCTTAGGTGCCATCAATGGTTATGAAAAAACAAAAAAAAGCTGTGCTTTTGCCACAACAAACTTAGAATATTGCTCGCCCTCGAGCAAAGAAGAAAGAATAGAAGAAGAAGAAGAAAATATGGAGGAGAGGGAGAGAGATGTGTATTCGGCCATTTAGGGTGGGTTTGGGTGGGAAATAGATTTTGAATTTTTGAAGGTAGGTGGGGTTTATGGGGAAGAGAGGATGGATGTGAGTGGTAAATAGGTGATGGGGAAGAGAGATTGAGGTAATTGGTGAAGGGTTTTTGGGGATGAGTGTTTTTGGATTGTGTGAAGAAGAGAGAAGGTGAGTTGAGGTAGGTGGGGATCCTGTGGGGTCCACAGATTCTGAGGTGTCAAGGATTTAACATTCCTGCACCAATTAGGCATGTGAAATGCCATCTCTATGTAATCCTGGCATTTAACGCCAGATTGATGCTTGTTTCTGGCATTAAACGCCAGCTCTATACTTGTTTTGGGCGTTCAACGCCAGTCTGCAGCATGTTTCTGGCGTTGAACGCCAGTTCCATACTTGTTTCTAGCGTTCAACGCCAGCTCTCCTCAGGGTGTATTCCTGGCATTTAAATGCCAGACTGTTTCTTATTTCTGGCGTTCAATGCCAGATCCATGCTCTGTTCTGGCGTTGAACGCCAGCCAGATGCTCCTTACTGGTGTTTAAACGCCAGTAAGAACTTCCTCCAAGGTGTGCTGTTTCTTTTGCTATTTTTGATTATGTTTTTAATTTTAGTATTTGTTTTGTGAATCCACATGATCATGATCCTAATAAAACATAAAAGAACAATAAAATAAAAATAAAATTAGATAAATAAAAATTGGGTTGCCTCCCAATAAGTGCTTCTTTAATGTCACTAGCTTGACAGTGAGCTCCCTTGGAGCTACACAGGTGATCAGGTCAATGTTGTGGACTCCCAACACCAAACTTAGAGTTTGAATGTAGGGATTCAACACCAAACTTAGAGTTTGGCTGTGGCCTCCCAACACCAAACTTAGAGTTTGATTGTGGGGGCTTTGTTTGACTCTGTACTGAGAGAAGCTTTTCATGCTTCCTTTTCATGTATCCAGAAGAACACCCTTGGGTCTTAAACACAAGGTAGTCCCCATTCAATTAAAGGACTAATTCTCCTCTGTTAACATCTATCACAGCTCCTGCTGTGGCTAGAAAAGGTATTCCAAGGATGATGCCTTCATCCTCATCCTTCCTAGTGTCTAAGATTATGAAATCAGCATGGATGTAAAGGCCTTCAACCTTCACTAACACGTCCTCTACCAATCCATAAGCTTGTCTTACTGACTTGTCTACCATCTGTAATGAGAATGTGGCAGGCTGTACCTCAATAATCCCCAACTTCTCCATTATAGAGAGTGGCATAAGATTTATGCTTGACCCTAGGTCACACAGAGCCTTCTCAAAGGTCATGGTGCCTATGGTACATGGTATTAAGAATTTACCAGGATCTTGTCTCTTTTGAGGTAAAGTTTGCTGAACCCATGTATCTAGTTCACTAATGAGCAAGGAAGATTCACCTTCCCAAGTCTCATTACCAAACAACTTGGCATTCAGCTTCATGATGGCTCCTAGATATTAAACAACTTGCTCTCCAGTTACATCTTCATCCTCTTCAGAGGAAGAATAGTCTTCAGAGCTCATGAATGGCAGAAGGAGGTTTAATGGGATCTCTATGGTCTCTATATGACCTTCAATAAGGAACTCCTTACTGCTTGAGAGAAATCCTATGAGGTCTTCCTCATTGGGATTCACGTCCTCTCCTTCCTCTCTAGGTTCAGCCATGTTGATTATGTCAATGGCCTTGCACTCTCTTTTTGGATTCTCTTCAGCATTGCTTGGGAGAGTACTAGGAGGAGTTTCTGTGACTTTCTTACTCAGCTGGCCCACTTGTGCCTCCAAATTTCTGATGGAGGACCTTGTTTCACTCATGAAACTTAAAGTGGCCTTAGACAGATTAGAGACTATATTTGCTAAACTAGAGGTGCTCTGCTCAGAATTCTCTGTCTGTTGCTGAGAAGATGATGAAAAAGGCTTGCTATTGCTGAGCCTATTTCTTCCACCATTATTAAAGCTTTGTTGAGGCTTTTGTTGATCCTTCCATGAGAAATTTGGATGATTTCTCCATGATAAATTATAGGTGTTTCTATAAGGTTCACCCATGTAATTTACCTCTGCTATTGCAGGGTTCTCAGGATCATAAGCTTTTCCTTCAGAAGATGCCTCTTTAGTACTGTTGGATGCATTTTGCCATCCATTCAGACTTTGAGAAATCATGTTGACTTGTTGAGTCAATATTTTGTTCTGAGCTAATATGGCATTCAGAGCATCAATTTCAGGAACTCCTTTCCTCTGAGGCATCCCATTATTCACGAAATTCCTCTCAAAAGTGTACATGAATTGGTTATTAGCAACCATGTCAATAAGTTCTTGAGGTTCTGCAGGCGTTTTCTTTTGGTGAATGGATCCACCTGCAGAATGGTCCATTAACATCTTAGAGAACTCAGATAGACCATAATAGAATATATCCAAAATGGTCCACTCTGAAAGCATGTCAGAAGGACACCTTTTGGTCATCTGCTTGTATCTTTCCCAACCTTCATAGAGGGATTCACCATCTTTTGGTTTGAAGGTCTGAACATCCACTCTAAGCTTGCTCAGCTTTTGAGGAGGAAAGATCTTAGCCAAGAAGGCCGTGTCCAGCTTATCCCAAGAGTCCAGGCTATCTTTAGGTTGTGAGTCCAACCATGTTCTAGCTCTGTGTCTTGCAGCAAAAGGAAAAAGCATGAGCCTGTAGACTTCAGGATCTACTCCATTAGTCTTAACAGTCTCACAGATCTACAAGAACTCAGTTAAAAACTGATAGGGATCTTCTGATGGAAGTGCATGGAACTTGCAGTTCTGTTACATTAGAGCAACTAGTTGAGGTTTCAGCTCAAAATTGTTTGCTCCAATGGCAGGGATTGAGATGCTTCCTCCATCAAACTTGGAAGTAGATGTAGTATAATCACCAAGCATCCTCCTTGCATTATTATTTTCGGCTACCATCTCCTCTTCTTTTTCAAAAATTTCTGTAAGGTTGTCTCTGGATTATTATAGTTTAGCTTCTCTTAGTTTCCTCTTCAAAGTCCTTTCAGGTTCAGGATCTGCTTCAACAAGAATATTTTTGTCCTTGCTCCTGCTCATATGAAAAAGAAGGGAATAGAAAATAAAAATAGGGATCCTCTTTACCACAGTAGAGCGATTCCTTTATGTTAGTAGAAGAAGAAAAGAATAGAAGAAGGAAAAGGTAAGAATCCAAACACAAGGGGGAGGAGTAGGTTTGAATTCTTGAGATGAAGAGAAGTGTTAGTGAATGAATAAATAAATAGAAAGAGATGAGAGAAGGAGAAATTCGAAAATAAATTTTGAAAAGGGTTAGTGATTTTCAAAATTGGAGAGAAGAATTAAAATTAAAATTAAAATTTGAAACAATTAGTTAATTTTAAGAATTTTGAAAAAGAGGGAAGTAATTTTTGAAAATTAGAGAGAGAAAAGTAGTTAGGTGATTTTGAAAAGGATAAGAAACAAATAGAAAGTCAATTAGTTTGTTGAAAAAAATTTAAAAATCAATTTTGAAAAGATAAGAAGTTAGAAAAGATATTTTGAAATCAAATTTTTGAAAAAGATATGATTTTAAAAAAGATATGATTGAAAAGATATGCTTAAAATTTATTTTGAAAAAGATCTGATTTTTAAAATTAAAATTGATTACTTGACTAACAAGAAACCAAAAGATATGATTCTAGAATTTAAGGATTGAACCTTTCTTAACAAGAAAGTAACAAACTTCAAATTTTTGAATCAATCACATTAATTGTTAGTAAAGTTTTTGAAAGTCATGAAATTAAGAAAAAGATTTTGAAAATAATTTTTGAAATTTTCGAAAATCATAAGAGAAAAATGAAAAAGATTTGATTTTTGAAAAAGTTTTGAAAAGATAAGATTTTTAAAATTGAAATCTTGACTTGACTAACAAGAAACAACTAATTTTAAAATTTTTTGACTAAGTCAACCCAAAATTTCGAAAATTATGAGTAAAATAAGGAAAATATATTTATTTTGAATTTTTAATGAGGAGAGAGAAAAACACAAAAATGACACACAATCATGAAAATTATGAATCAAAATACATGATGCATGCAAGAACACTATGAATGTCTAGATGAACACCAAGAACACTTTGAAGATCAAGATGAACATCAAGACTTATTTTAGAAAAATTTTCAAGAAAAGAAAAACATGCAAGACACCAAACTTAGAAATTTTCAATGCCTAGACACTATGAATGCAAAAATGCATATGAAAAACAACAAAAAACACAAAACAAGAAAATTTTAAAGATCAAACAAGAAGACTTGTCAAGAACAACTTGAAGATCATGAAGAAGATCATGCATGAGTTTTCGAAAAATGCATAAATTTTTAAAAACATGCAATTGACACCAAACTTAAAAATTGATACTAGACACAAACAAGAAATACAAAAATATTTTTTATTTTTATGATTTTATTAATTTTTTTGTATTTTTATTTTTGATTTTTTTCGAAAATTATTTTTTTGAAAAACAAAAAAGAAGAAAAAATTTTTGAAAGATTTTTGAAAAATTTTTGAAAATAAAATAATGGTTAAAACAAGAAGAAAATTACCTAATCTGAGCAACAAGATGAACCGTCAGTTGTCCAAACTCGAACAATCCCCGGCAACAGTGCCAAAAACTTGGTGCACGAAATTATGATCATCAACAATGGCTCCAAAGACTTGGTAGCGCTCTCAAACGTGAATCACACTTTGTCACAACTTCGCACAACTAACCAGCAAGTGAACTGGGTCGTCCAAGTAATACCTTACGTGAGTAAGGGTCGATCCCACGGAGATTGTTGGTATGAAGCAAGCTATGGTCATCTTGTAAATCTCAGTTAGGCGGATTCAAATAGTTGTAATGGTTTTTGAAAGTAATAATAATTAAAGCATAAAATAGAGATAAAGATACTTATGTAGATCATTGGTGGGAATTTCAGATAAGCGTATGAAGATGTTGTGCTCCTTCTGAATCTCTGCTTTCCTGCTACCTTCATCCAATCCTTCTTACTCCTTTCCATGGCAAGTTGTATGTAGGGCATCACCGTTGTCAATGGCTACATCCCATCCTCTCAATGAAAATGGTCCAAATGCTCTGTCACGGCACGACTAATCATCTATCGGTTCTCGATCATGTCGGAATAGAATCCATTGATTCTTTTGTGTTTGTTATCACGCCCAACAATCGCGAGTTTGAAGCTCGTCACAGCAATTCAATCCTTGAATCCTACTTGGAATACCACATACAAGGTTTAGACTTTTTGGATTCTCAAGAGTGGCCGCCAAAGGGTTCTAGCTTATACCACGAAGATTCTGGTTAGGGAATCCAAGAGATACACGCTCGTTCTAAGCTAGAACAGAAGTGGTTGTCAGTCACGCGTTCATAGGTGAGAATGATGATGAGTGTCACGGATAATCACATTCATCATGTTGAAGTGCAACGAATATCTTAGAACAAGAATAAGCTGATTTGAATAGAAAATAGTAATACTTTGCATTAAAACTCGAGGTACAGCAGGGCTCCACACCCTTAATCTATGGTGTGTAGAAACTCCATCGTTGAAAATACATAAGTGGTGGTCCAGGCATGGCCGAGAGGCCAGCCTCCAAAAACGTGATCAATAGTCTCCTAAGATAAACAATAGATTAAAACTGAGACCAAAGATGTGGTCAAGAGACCGAATGGTCAAAGACACCTAATACAATAGTAAAAAGTTCTATTTATACTAAACTAGCTACTAGGGTTTACAGAAATAAGTAATTGATGCAGAAATCCACTTCTGTGGCCCACTTGGTTTGTGCTTGGGCTGAGCTTGATCTTTACACATGCAGAGGCTTCTGTTGGAGTTAAATGCCAAGTTGTAACGTGTTTTTGGCGTTTAACTCTGGTTTGGGACGTGTTTCTGGCGTTTTACTCCAGAATGCAGCATGGAACTGGCATTGAACGCCAGTTTCCGTCGTCTAAGCTCGAACAAAGTATGGACTATTATATATTGTTGGAAAGCTCTGGATGTCTACTTTCCAACGCTATTGAGAACGCGCCATTTGGAGTTTTGTAGCTTCTAAATATCCATTTCGAGTGCAGGAAGGTTAGAATCAAAAAGCATCAGCAGTCCTTTGTCAGCCTTTTTATCAGAGTTTTACTCAGGTCCCTCAATTTCAGCCAGAAAATACCTGAAGTCACAGAAAAACACACAAACTCATAGTAAAGTCTAGAAATGTGAATTTAGCATAAAAACTAATGAAAACATTCCCTAAAAGTAGCTAGATCCTACTAAAAACTACCAAAAAACAATGCCAAAAAGCGTATAAATTATCCGCTCATCATCTATACATTTGATTAACACATGAGAATGTACCCAATTCCCAAATATAGAAACACAAAACAAAAACACACCCTTTTCCCAACCAATGTACCATGTTTCCCCACTCTTGAATGATACTCACACACACTAGCCTAAACTAATCAAAGATCCAAATTATGGACATTTATTATTTTTTCGCTTTAAGGCTTGTAACGTGCTAAATTAAAGAACAAATGGGTTAATCGTAGGCTCAAATCGGCTAACAATGGAAGATAAAAGGTAAGGCTTTTTGGGTAAGTGAGCTATTTGAAATGATGGCCTTAATCATATAAATGCATGAATACACAAAATAATGGACATAAAGAATCAAACAAATCAAAGATTACAATCATAGAAGGAGAATAATGCACACAAGAAGGAAATATAAGTGATTATAAGATGTAACCACACCATTAGGGTCAAAACTCACTGGGTTGTGTGTTCTTAGCTCAAAACATGATCCACAATATGTATATAATTCAAGCAAATTTAATGAAGAATTTTCACTCAAATCAATTGAGATGCCATATAGATAGAATTCTTGAAAAATCTCGTTATTTTGACTAAGTTTATTATGTATATATATTCAAAATTAAGAAAATGCAACAAAAATCCTAGAAGACCTAAAATGGAAGACCTAAAATGGAATGCAAAAGTGTTGGGATTAGAAAATTTTCACCCAAAATTGCCGACCGGTCGGACGACCTCCCTACACTTAAAAGTTTGCACCGTCCTCGGTGCACTCAAAGATGAGCAAGGGGGTACGGCGATTCTCCGAATCACTGCGTGTTCTTTTTCTCGCTTCCGTTATCGCTTGTGGTGCGTCAATCATGAAAAACAAAAATATAACACCATAAGATGAGAAAATACAAAGGAAAGGAAGCATAGATTGTTGGAATGAGGTAAATCACTTAGGATTGAGTGAGTGAATTAGTGTGACATTAAGAAATATTAGGTATGTGAATTCTAAATTAGGCACCTTTTAGAACACACATTAGAATAAAAGGGCGATGTCACAAAAGAAGCGTGCACTTCACTTATCCTAGTGTGCTTGAGATGCTTTAAGTAAACTTGTAAGTTAAAACAAGCGTTAAAGAAGTATGAAAGCATTCAAGCTAAAAAAACATATGGATGCATATGAACAAGAAGCACAATGCATTGAGGTAATTGCACAACATCATCCATCAAGAGATTGCCTAGTCAAAGAAAAGGATTCAAATCACATGGTGGCCAAATCATGCAATTCAAGAAGAGTTACAAGCTCAAAGGCGATTCTCATCACTTGGTATTCTCAAAAGGTAAGCATGAAGAACTTAAAACCAAGTAGCAAAATATAACCTCAACAATATAATCCAACAATGATTATAAACATAATGATGTTAAGATAATATCCTGTTTAGTACTTAGCAACAATTAATGGTAAACAAGATTAACAATCCAACACTTACAATGAAAAAGAGAAAACAAAATGAAAACTATCTAAAACTAACTAATCAACTAACTAACTAACTAGCTAACTAATTAGTTAACTAAAATAAATGGTTATCAATGGTGTTTGGAAGTGTTGGATGAGGGGTAGAAGGAGGGAAGAAGAAAGGAGAAGGAAAGAAATGGAAAGAGGAGAAGAAAATAGATGTGTTGAAGGAAGGACATCCACGCGTCCGCGCACATGGCGTGCGCACGTGGATGGTGGTGCAACGGACGCGACGCATAGGCGTACATGGTGCGTGCGTGCGGATGGCTTATTTCGAGAGTGATGCATACGCGCATATGGTGCTTGTGCGCGAGTTATCTTGTGCCAAAGGCATAATGCTAGCGCAGCGTAGGCACAACTCTCGGGTCAATGTATGGAGGAATGAAATCCTGCAATCCACGTGTACGCATACATGGCGCGTGCGCGTGGATGGGCAAAAATGCTTGATGCACGCGTACGCACCCAGTGCGCGGATGGTGCTCTGTTTTTCAAAATTTTTCTTTTATGTTTTTGCACCAATCCAAGCATTCCAAACCTCCAAACAGCTACCAAAACACGATAAAACCTTATTACACATACTAAACTACCAATTATACTCAACAAACTCAACAAAACATGAAATTAAACTAATTCTATTAGTATGTACAAAAGAGAAAAAAATGAAAAGAATTTACCATGGTGGGGTGTCTCCCACCTAGCACTTTTGTTTATTGTCCTTAAGTTGGACTTATGGGGAGCTCCTCTCAAGGTGGCTAGTGCTTGAAGCTATCCTTGAACGTCCACCAATGCTTGAATCTCCAATAAGCTCCATTCTTCAATTTTGATATCTTCAAGCTTTGATGGAGTTCTTCACAAACCATGAGCTCCCAAGTTTGATTTTCCTTGTGCGATCCGGGATTCCACACTTTATTTTGACACCGGTCCTTAAATTGGTCATCATTATTCCATCCGGGTGGCATAACCTTAGAATTCTCAAAGAAGCTTCCAAATAACTTCCTAGACCCATGCAATTTGGTTCCACATCAACCATTGCTCTTGAATTTTGAGCTTGCAACCGTCATGAGCTTAGAATGATGTTTCCAACCACTACACAACTCTTTCCTACTCTTAACTCATCAAACCATTTTCAAGTGAGAAATAAAGCTTAGGGATAAGTATTTTACCCACTTGAATGTTTTGTAGGATGGTGTCTTAGGGAAGGGTGGTCCTAATGATCTTGCAAGCTCCACTCCTTTGTACTTTTCCTTGACTATCTCCACCTCTTCAATTTCAACTTTTTCCCTTGATTCACTTGTAGATAGAAATTCCTCCATGATTGAATATATCTCTTGATAAACCTCTTCCAAGTCTCCAACTATGATACGCCTTAGAGGTTGCGCACCCTCCTCAACATCAATATCACGCTTCTTGGAAGAGTGCTCCATGATGCTACATTCCCATGGACTTTCAATATCTCCTAAATCTTCAACCACTTCTTCCTTTTCTTCAACAATCATAGGTTTCTCCAATTGTTCCAATACAAAATAACATCCCTCAATTCCCACCGGGGTTTTCGATCCCTCCTTCATGCTATGATCTTCAATGGATTCATCACATGTGGCTATGGAAGAACCTTGAGTGTTCAAGCATTGGTATGCTAAAGTGTGCACTACCTTGGTCAAGTTAGTCACAAATTTTAGTGTATTCCTTTGCATATCCGCTTGTCCTTGAAGTAGCAAGGTGAGAGAATCATCAATTGAGGCTTCGGGTGGATAGGAAGTCCATTATTTTGGAGAAAAGGTTCATAGTAGGAAGGTGGTTCTTCGTGGTAAGGGTATGGAGATGGCGAGTATTGAGGTGGTTCATGGTAGTATTCTTGATAGGGTTGTGATGGTTCTAAAGATTCTTGCTCATAATGGTCATAAGAGTATGGTATGGATGGTTGGTCATATGATGGATATGGATCATAAGAAGATGCTTGGTATGGAAAGGTTTATGAGTATGGTTGAGGTTCATGTTGAGGATAAGAGTCATATGCATATGATGGTGGTTGTTGATTGTCATAAAAAGATTCACCATAGCCATTGAATTGACATGCATTAGGATGGTGTTTATACCTATAGGTATCCGGAGGTTGTTGCCAATAGGAGTGATCAATTCCTTGAAGCTCCTCCCATCTTGGAGTGTTCCATCTTTGATACATGTTGCCATTAAAGTCCACATTTCCTACAACACAATTAGGACCAAACTCATAGCCAAAGTGAGAAATCAAGGTGAAAAGAAAAAATATAAAACAAAAATAACTAGAAATAATGAAACAAAATCCTATAAATAGCAAAACTATTTACAATATTCACATATGTACAATAACCAATAACCTAACGCCATTGCAACTCCCCGGAAATGGCTCCATTTTGATAAATGAATTTTTGTGTGTCTAAAATTCACAAATGAATCCTCGTTGCAAGTATAGTTTCTAAACCAACACTAATCCTTTCATACAAAAATTTGTTTGTCACTAGTAACAAACCCCTAAAATCTATAAACCGAAGTATTGAACCTCGGGTCGTTCTCCCTAAGAATTGCAATAAAGTGTTTTGTTATTGGTTATGGAGCTATGTTTGGGGTTTTTGAGATATTAGACATGAAAGGTAAATGGAAATGAAAATAAGCTAACAACTATGAAAAGCTCTTGGCAAGGAATGAGAACTAGAAATCCCATCCTAGTTATCCTTATCAATTGTGATGAGAATGGTTCATTGCTACCACTAAGTTAACCTCTAACCATGGAGGAAAGTCTAGTGGATGAATCAACTTGATTCCACAAGTCCTAGCCAACTCCTAAGGAAAGACTTGCTTTAGTGGTATCCAAATCAATTAGCAATCTCTAATTATCAATCAACAAAAGAGTTTGATAACACAAGTGTCATTGATGCCAGGGCATCTTGGCCAGTTTCACTGACCTTTTTTTTACTGTTTTAGGGTAGTTTCATGCATTTTCTTAGTAAATAAGCAAGTTTTGGATAAAAATACACTTACATCTTGATTCAAGCAAAGATTGTGAACTTTACATGGTTTCATGAGAATTATGCAGGAATTGAATGATAAAATGGATAATGCATGATCTCATGACTTGGAACAGAGCTTTGATGCACTTGATTTGCTTGATTTCAGGACAAAGGAAGCAAGGAAGAGCCACGTTAGCGGCCACCTTAGTCTAACTAACGTGACCACTAACGTGGAATGGGAATAAGCTGGTAGCGTTAATGGAAAAAGTGATCGCCAATAACGCCTTCGAAGCCATCATAGCCCATGTTAGTTGCCACGTTAATTACATTAACATGGTAGCTAATGTGGAGGAAAAGGGAAGCTCCAACGTTAGTGGTAAAAGTGAATACCACTAACGTTCCAAAAGGGCACACTTAGCCACGTTAAGAGTCACGTTAATCCAATTAACATAAACTCTAACATGGGAAGAGAAAGCAATCGCCAACATTAGTGACACTCACCTTTGTCACTAACGTTGGACTAAGCCAATATTGCCCACGTTGGTGGTCACATTAAGACCACTAACGTGAAGGGTAACGTGGAGCAAGAAATGATAGGCCAATCTTAGTGACACTCACCTTTGTCACTAACGTTAGAGATGGCAATCACCACCACGTTAATGGTCACGTTAACGCAATTAACGTGAGACACTAATGTGAGAAAGTTGGGCGTTTGAAGCGTTAGTGACAAAGGTAAGTGTCACTAACGCTCTCGAAGCTTGGGCATGCCCACGTTAAGGGCCACGTTAGTTACACTAACATGGGGAAAAGAAGCAAGAGCAACATTATTGGTAAAGGTGAATGCCAATAATGTTTGCGAAGGACTAAGAGGCAACGTTATTGGAAAAGGTGAATGCCAATAACGTTTGCGAAGGACCAAGAGGCAACGTTAGTGGTCACGTTAGTGCCACTAACGTTGAAGTTAACGTGGATCATTTTGGTTTGGAACGTTAGTGAAAAAGGTGATCGTCATTAACGTTCTTGAACCCATATTTTCACTTAACGTTAACACCACTAATGTCCTAACTAACATCCACCCATGCCTAACTCACACTTTTTCTGCAAACAAAGCTGAGCCCACTGAAGATGGTAACTGTTTCAACTCAAGATCAAAGGCCCATATCCAAGACTTGAAGAACGGACTAGAAGATCAAGAAGAGTAGTATATATAGGAGTAGTTTTGAACTAGAGAGAAGCTTGGCATTTTAGAGAACTACACTCTGTATATTTACTTTTCTGCAAATTCTAGTTTACTTTAGAATGTACTATTTTCTATCATCTTTCATTTCCAGAGCTATGAACAACTAAACCCCCTTTCATTGGGTTAGGGAGCTCTGTTGCAATTTGATGGATCAATTATAATTTTCACTATTCTTCTTCTTTTTTCTTTTCTCTTGATTTGCTAGAAAGCTTTCGATCTTAATTCAATTGGTTAGTTGTCTAGGAAAAGAAACTCTCAATAATTGGATCTCCTCTAAGCCTTGGAAAAGGGATGAGGAGATCATGCTAGAAATGCTTTCTCATGTTGGACCAAATTGGGGTTTGGACGGATATAGTGACATATAATCCTCCCAACACTTTGATTTGGAAATACATGTGGTATAATCAGTGACCATACTTCATCTCTTCCCATGAGCAATTAAATCAAGGAATTGGGAAATTGTTCAAGCTTAGAGAGATTGGGTTGCCAAGGAATTGGGATCCAATCACCTAAGATTGCC
This sequence comes from Arachis duranensis, assembly GCF_000817695.3. Classification (NCBI taxonomy): domain Eukaryota; kingdom Viridiplantae; phylum Streptophyta; class Magnoliopsida; order Fabales; family Fabaceae; genus Arachis; species Arachis duranensis. Next base: position 57,074,381 of record NC_029775.3, on the reverse strand, counting down.
AAGGAGATCAATGAATGCATTGATTGAGGAAGAGATGAGAATGAACTTGATTTGGAGAATACAACATCTCCTAAGGCCAATGAATCCCCCATTTCTAATCTTATCCATTCTCTTTACTTTCTGCCATTTATCTTTATGTTCTTCTCCCCAAATTCCCATTTAAGATTCTGCAATTTACTTTCTGCAATTTACTTTCCCGCCATTTAAATTTCTGCAACTCTCAACTCAATTTCTGCTTAGCTCAACTAGCACATTCTTCCAGCTAAAAGTTGCTTGACCAATCAATCCCTATGGGATTCGACCTCACTCTATTGTGAGTTTTTACTTGACGACAATTTGGTATACTTGCCGAAGGGAATTTGTTGAGAGACAAGTTCCCCTGTATCAAGTTTATGGCGCCGTTGTTGGGGATTGATTTTGTATTGACAATGATTAAGTTGGAAGATCACTAGATTGAGGATTTTTCTTCTCCTTGTTTATTTTAACTAGTCATTTACCTTCAGTTTCAGTTATCTTCTTCCTTTATCCCCTTTCCCCTCTTTGTTTTTTTCTCTTTGTTGTTATTTACAATTTTGTTCACGAACCCATTAACTGTTTGATAATTTGCACCACTCACACTAACAGCCACTTTAACAAGAATAATCTTTTCATTTTCTTTCTTGTTGTGGGCTTGTTAGTTGTATGACAGGGAGAAGAAGCGGAGCTTCAACTTTCTTTGATTCTGAACCTGAGAGGACCTTCCTTAGATTAAGGAGGGAAGCAAGAGGGAAAAGAGTCGTTGGTGCTGAGGAAGAGGAAGAGTACTTTGAAACAAACATGGAGGAGAACTTGGAAAACAACCATGAAGAAGAAGCTTATAACCATTCCAGAGAAGGCCCTATGAATCATGTTGGGCAAGAGAGAAGAGTTCTAGGCTCTTACATCAATCCAAACCCAGGAAATTGTGGAAGTAGTATCCAAAAGCCAACCATACATGCCAATAACTTTGAATTAAAACCCCAGCTCATCACCCTTGTTCAAAACAACTGTTCATTCAGAGGAAGCGCCCAAGAAGACCCCAATCAACATCTAACCACCTTCCTAAGAATATGTGACACTGTGAAATCTAATGGTGTTCATCCAGATGTCTATAGACTGCTTTTGTTCCCCTTTTCACTCAGGGACAAAGCATCTAAATGGCTGGAATCCTTTTCGAAGGAGAGCTTAACAAATTGGGAAGATGTGGTGAACAAGTTTTTTGCAAGATTCTACACTCCTCAAAGAATCAACAGGTTGAGAGCTGAGGTACAAATCTTCAGGCAACAAGATGGTGAAACTCTCTAAGAGGCATGGGAGATGTTTAAGGACTTAACAAGAAGATGCCCACCAGACATGTTCAATGAATGGGTTCAACTGCACATTTTCTATGAAGAAGAAAACCATTGAAGAAGCCATAGATGTCATTGAGACTGTAGCTGAGAATGACTACTTCTATGCTTCTGAAAGGAGCAACACTTGAGGAGTGATAGAGCTAAACCATATGGATGCACTGCTAGCTCAAAATAAGATGATCACTAAGCAGTTAGCCGATCTTACCAAGAAGATAGAAGAGAACTAAGTTGCAGTAATCACCACATCATCACCAGCTCAAGAAGGAGTGAATACAGGAGAAGAAGGTGACCGAAAACAAGCCAACTATGTTGGAAACTCACCCAGACAAACCCATGATTCATACTCCAAAACCTATAATTCTGGTTGGAGAAACCACCCTAATTTTTGGTGGGGAAATCAACAAGACCAAGGCCAAGACCAGAGATGCCACAACCACAATCCCAATAACAATGCAACTCACCAACATCCCTCACAGAGATCATATCAACACCCACCTAACCACCCTTCTCAACATCTATATCAAAACCAACATGACCACTCTCAACCTCCTAACCTCAACCCACCATCACAAACCGAAGATAGACTCTCTAGAATTGAGACCCTACTTGAAGGCATATGTAAGGGAGACAACAGAGTGTTCAAGGATGAAGTGCGAGCCAATATCAAAAACCAGGGAGACACCATCAAGAGGCGGGAGTCCCAAGTGGGGTATCTATCTCAACAGTTTCCCAAGCCTACTGATAGTTTCCCAAGTGACATAGAAAAGAACCCAAGAGAAGAAACAAAGAAAGTAAGATGGGAAGAATGCAAGATGATCATTATAAGTGATGAAAGGAGTTTGGAAGAAGCAAACACACAAATGGAACACTTTCAAGACAATCCAAAGGAAAAGCATGAAGAGAGAAATCATGCTCCCAATCCCACACACAGGAAGGAGCTAAAAAAAGAGGAGACTCTGAACCCATATGCACCTTTTCCCCAAAGGCTCAAGGGTGGTGTAGCAAGGAGAGTGTATTCAAGGTTCCTCGACATGTTTGTATCTCTTCATGTGAACATACCATTCATTAAGGCTCTCCAGCAGATGCCTGACGTTAGGATTTTTGCCAGTAAAGAATTTCATAAAAATAGTCGCGTTGTAGATATAGTCTCTAAATCGACAAAAATCCCTTCGTACAAACGTTTTGGGTGTCACAAGTAACAAACTCCTTTTAAAATTGATAACCGAGTATTAAACCTCGGGTCGTCTTCTCAAGGAACTGCGAGGAAGGTATGTTCTTATTATTGGTTATGAGTTTGTAAATTGGGGTTTTGGAAGTAAGGTGGGAATATGTTATATGACAAATAATTTAAATGGCAATTAAAAATGAATAAATACTGTAAAGCAAAATTTTGGGCAAGGTATGAGAAATTGGAGGTCCAACGTAGTTATCTCTCTCAACTATAAGGAAAGTTGAATCTAAACTCCACTTGGTCAACCTTTACTAAAGCAAAGGAAAGTCAAGGGACTAATTAAATTGAACTTTGAATCCTATTTATTTTCTAAGAAAAGGTTGGGATTACTTAAGTTCAGCTCAATTAGCAAGATAACGATTATCAAATATGATGAGTTTAATAACTGTTGAGTTATTGATTTCTTAACCAAAACCAAAAGGGAAAAAGTAAAATTGCTAGAATAATAGAGATGACCTTAGATGGAAGGCAATAGTAACTTAAATCAAAGAGAACAATCTTAACTGAAAATACTTCAAATATCATTAATTCAAAATAGAGATCTGTAACATGGAATAATTCATAAATCAATTCAAATATTAAAAGCAAATAAATAAATAAAAGTAAACTGAAAATAAAAGAACATTAAACCTGGATCCAGAGTTACTCTATAAACAAGAAGAAATCCAAAATCCTAAAGAGAGAGAGAGAATCTCTCTCTAAACTAAATCTAAATCACGAAAACTAGAAATTGGCGAGCTCTCTCTGAATGGATGCATTCCTCCACTTTATAACCTCTAATCTATGCTGTCTGTGTTTGGATCTGGGCCAAAAAGGGCTTCAGAAATCGCTGGGGGCGTATTCTGTGAATTCTGATACGTGGCCTCTGTCACGCGTCCGCGTGGGTCACGCGGTGGCGTCATCTGGAACTTTTCCTTGCCATGCGGTCGCGTCGGTCACGCGTCTGCGTCGTGGGTGTTCTACTTGAGGCGCGTGGTCGCGTCGCTGCTTCTTCGCTTCTGGCACGCGATCGCGTCGTCCATGCGATCGCGTGGATACCAGTTTCCTTAAAGCTGCATTTTGCCTTCTCCTTCCATTTTTGTATGTTTCCTTTTTCATCCTTTAAGTCATTCAGCCTTAGAAAACCTGAGACTACTCAACACACTAATCATGGCATCGAATGGAAATAAAGGTAATTAAAACAATTAATTTTAAAGCTTAGGAAACATGTTTTTCACAATATGACATAATAAGGAAGGGAAAGTAAAATCATGCAATTAATGTGAATAAGTACGTGAAGGATTGAATAAATCACTCAAATTAAGCACAAAAGAACTCATGAAATATGGGTTTATCAATGCCTTCCTACATCAAGTACATTAAGGAGTTGCTGACCAAAAAGAGTTCACTGAAGGGTGGTCAAACAATAGTGATAAATATGGAATGCAGTGCTCTCATTCAAACAGAGCCACCTAACAAAAGGAAGGACCCAGTGAGTTTTCACATCCCTTGTGCTATAGGAGAAACAATGACTGATAAGGGACTCTGTGACCTGGGAGTGATAGACCCTATTTGTAAGGTTTATCTTGTGCTTGATTTAGGGGATTTTATAACCTTTTACCCACATTTATGCAATGAAATAGCATGGTTTTGTATATTCTCCTTTAATTGTGCTTAAGAGTGAAAACATGTTTTTTAGGACTTAAAATAGCTAAATTGAAACATGTTTTTTAGGACTTAAAATAGCTAAATTTAATTCACCTTGATTCTATTAGATGCCTTGATATGTTTGTTAAGTGATTTCAGATTTAGGAGGCAAAGATTGGATCAAGGGAATGAAGAAAAAGCATGTAAAGTTGGAGAACTCATGAAGAAATAATGGAACCAAAATGCTGTCAAGCCGATCTCTTTGCACTTAATTGATCATAACTTGAGCTACAAAGGTCCAATTGATGCGGTTCCAGTTGGGTTGGAAAGCTAACATCCGGGGCTTCGAAACGATATAAGATTTGCCATAGTTGCATCGCGAATAGGGGCTCGCACGCGCACTGTACACGGACGCGCCGATGGTGGCACATGACCCACTTAATGCAATACGTGGCCAGCAATTTTAGAAGCCTTGTGGGCCCAATCCAACTCATTTCTGATGCTATTTAAGCCAAGGATTGAAGAGGAATCAACATACTTTTGATCATTAGTCATAGTTTAGTACTTACAGTTAGTTTCTAGAGAAAGAAGCTCTCACTTCTCTCTAGGATTAGGATTAGGATTTGTTCTTAGATCTAGGTTTTAATCTTTGCTTTCTTCTACTTCTACCTTTCAATTCTTTGTTGTTACATTCATCTTCCTCTATTCTTTTGTTGTAATTTCCTTTATGTTGTTCTTATACTTTGTTGTAGATCTACTTTTGTTCCTCCTATTCTCTTTCAATTCAATTAGAGGTAATTCATAATAATTGTGTTCATTTGATTTGTTGTTGTTTAATTCCTTGCAATTGAGTAGTGTAGATTTACTTTTCTTGCAATTTTACTATGCTTTCCTTTTATGCCTTCCAAGTGTTTGATGAAATACTTGGTTGGATTTTAGTATAGATTTTGTTCCTCTTGGCTTTGGTAGAGTGATTAGTGACTCTTGAGTTATCTAATTCCTTTGTTGATTGTTAATTAGAAGTTGCTAATTGATTTGAATGCCTCTAAAGCTAGTCTTTCCTTTAGGAGTTGATTAGGACTTGAGGAATCAAATTGATTCATCCACTTGACTTTCCTCCATGGTTAGAGGTTAACTAAGTGGGAGCAATGAACAATTCTCATCACAATTGAGGAGGATAACTATGATAGGACTTCTAGTTCTCATATCTTGCCAAGAGCTTTGTTAGTGTTAGTTTATTTCCTTTACCATTTATATTTCTTGTATAAAATCTCAAAAACCCAAAAATAAATCACAACCAATAACAAGACACTTTATTGTAAGTCCTAGGGAGAACGACCCGAGGTTCCAATACTTCGGTTTATAAATTTTAGGGGTTTTTACTAGTGACAAACAAATTTTTGTATGAAAGAATTATTGTTTGGTTTAGAAACTATACTTTACAACGAGAATTCATTAGTGAAATTCTAAACCGTCAAAAATCCAATCATCAGGGAGCAAGCATCAACTTAATGCCTCTATCCCTCATGAAAAAGCTTCAAATCAATGAAGAAATCCTAAATCCTAAAGAGAGAGAGAGAATCTCTCTCTAAACTAAATCTAAATCATGAAAACTAGAAATTGGCGAGCTCTCTCTGAATGGATGCATTCCTCCACTTTATAACCTCTAATCTATGCTGTCTGTGTTTGGATCTGGGCCAAAAAGGGCTTCAGAAATTGCTGGGGGCGTATTCTGTGAATTCTGATACGTGGCCTCTGTCACGCGTCCACGTGGGTCACGCGGTCGCGTCGTCTGGAGCTTTTCCTTGGCATGCGGTCGCGTCGGTCACGCGTCGCGTCGTGGGTGTTCTACTTGAGGCGCGCGGTCGCGTCACTGCTTCTTCGCTTCTGGTACGCGATCGCGTCGTCCATGCGATCGCGTGGATACCAGTTTCCTTAAAGCTCCATTTTGCCTTCTCCTTCCATTTTTGTATGTTTCCTTTTTCATCCTTTAAGTCATTCAGCCTTAGAAAACCTGAGACTACTCAACACACTAATCATGGCATCGAATGGAAATAAAGGTAATTAAAATAATTAATTTTAAAGCTTAGGAAACATGTTTTTTACAATATGACATAATAAGGAAGGGAAAGTAAAATCATGCAATTAATGTGAATAAGTAGGTGAAGGATTGAATAAATCACTCAAATTAAGCACAAAAGAACTCATGAAATATGGGTTTATCAACCTCCCCACACTTAAACACTAGCATGTCCTCATGCTAAATCCAAGGTAAATAATTAAGGTTAAAGTGAATGTTATGAAATGCAACCTATTCTAAATGCATCTACCTAATGAGTCATGCAATTCTAATTTATCCACTCATATATAAAGCCTACATGTAGTTAAATTATTTCGCATTCTCAAGGAGTTATATATACATATATAGCTAACCCTCAAATAATAACGCAAGTGAGATGAGAAAGAAAACATTAAAACTTGCAAGACAATTATTAATTTGAATAGAGATAAATGTTAATGAGCTATTGAACCTTTACTGGATTTTGTGTTTACTCTCTAATCACTCAGTGTTTATTGGGTTAATCACTCTATTCTTCTTTTTATTCTTCCCTTTTATAACTTTGTTTTTCGTCTAACCAATCAACAATTATAGAACATAGTCATACCAAAACTCATGAGGTCTTTAATCAAGGTTGTAATGGGGTCAAGGTAAAGGTAAGAATATATGTATAAGGCTAAGTGAGCTAATAAGTGAATCCTTACTTAGACTAAGATCTCATCTAACCTACATATTTAGTAAAATAATGCTTCTTTACCTATTCTCCCTATTTTCTCACTTTTGATGTGACATGCTCATGTTTCAGATCTTGTTTTTATCCCATGTGCATTTATTTTTATTTTGCATTGGGGAGTTCTTTTTGTATCCCCTTATTTACATGCTTGAAAAATAACCCTTCTTTTTTTGAATACACATGGTAATTTTAATTAATTTGAATTTTCATGAGCATGCTTCCCAAAATTTTTGAGTTGCTTTATTCTTTCTAATTTTTCTGCCTTTTGTTTTTATCAACTATGTTCCCATAAGGTTTCCCACATTTTATTCTATTAATAATTTTCTATCTTAAGCTAACCAAGGATTCACCTGGGATTTTCTTTTGTTTTTCTGCTTAAGGCTAGTAATTTGGCTAAATAGAATAAAGAGGTTTTAAAAGGCTCAAGGGGACTAACAAAGGTGATGTAAAAGGTAGGCTAATCTGGGGTAAGTGAGCTAAAATCAAATAATGGCCTCAATAATTATTTTGGGATGTACCTATATTCTACAATCGGACATATAGACTAAAACAAAGTAAAGAACACCAAAATAAGAAAGAAGATTGGAACACACAGGAATAAAAATTATGGTTTGAATGTAACCATACAGTTAAGCTCAAAACTCACAGGCTATGTGTTCTCTAGCTGAAAAATCATTTATCACTTATGTATGTCATGCAAGTTGAAAATTCTCATTATTCTCTTAAAAAGTAATTTAGGGTAGCCTTTGAAATTTTAATGTTTCTCCTTTGATAAAATGTTGTCAGTTTAACTACATCATGTAATGCTATATATACAAGGTTTTATGGATCTAAATTTATTATGTTCAAGTTCCTAGCTTACTCTTTATTATTTTTGTCAATTTAAACTAAGCTATAATTAAGCTATCTTATGTCAAAAGGGTAAACTATACTAATTGATCCACTAATAAGTTAGAATTGCAACTAAACTAATGAACTAAATAACTTAAAATATGAACTAAAAATGCAAAATGCAGAAAATAGAGTAACAATACACAAGTAGCAATGTATAAGTACTCAGAAAATAACAAATAAAAGAAAAAAAGAGAAAAATACAGAAAAGTATCCAAAATAAAAGAAAAGTATGTAGTGGTTCACCAAGATAAACGCCAGAGATGGCGACCTCCCACACTTAAAATGAAGCATCGTCCTCGATGCTCAATCAAGCCGGGTGTGAAGGAGTGTCATCACTGGTAGGGATGGTAGCTGGGGTCTCTGTGGTGGTGGTGGGCTGAGAGTCTGGCTGCTGTAGAGGAGGGACGGACTGGATCGGGATCTCCGGGTCTGCAGCCTCAAGCTGATGTGGGACCTCCTGGTGTGGTGCAGGCTATTCTGCACCTGCCTGCTGATGAGTCTCCGCTTGGGGGTGAGGCTCCTCCTCGTGCTCATCCTCCTCCTCCTCTGATGGCTCTGATGGTGTGTCGGGCTCAGAGGAGATGTCGGCGCCCTGTCTGATCATCAACTTCAGATGCAAATAACGTCACCTGCTGCGACGCTCCAGTCTCTCATACCGGCGCCTGTTACGGCGCTCCATCTGATTAAGCTGGCGGAATAGGCGGTGCACGAGTCGGTATACCGGCTCAGAGGCGGGTGGAGGTGCAGTGGTGGCAGCAAGTGTAGAAGTAGATGAAGAGGGTCCAGCAGACGGAGGGGCTGTTTTATCAGTAGCAGTGAAAGGTGGTGGTCTGTAGCCCAAAGCGAGGAAGTTCCTACTGTGAGGAATGATCTTCCTGCAGTCCGCCGCTGGTGGTCTCTCATCGGCATCCTCCCATGGCACGTCAGCTCGACGGCCTAGCTGTGTAACCAGGTAAGGAAAGGGGAGGGTTCCTCGGAGGTGGACCCTGGCCATATAAAGCCGGATAAAACGTGGCAAGTACAGGTCCTTACCCTCCAGCACACGCCATAGGAGGGTGATCATGGCAGCCGGGATCTCTGTCTCATGAGTACTTGGCATCACAAAGTTGCTCAAGATCTGATGCCAAAGCCGAGCCTCATCATTTAAGTACACTCTCTTGATCCTGCGAGGCATAGTGGTGTCCTGACCCATCTCCCAAGGAACAGCAGGGTCGAGAACTATCCGGGCCTTTACAGCATCCCAATCAAACCTCATCTGGCCCATGTCCTCCTCAGCCTTTGCATAACCATCAGGCTGGTCGGATTTTGCTGGGAGCCGAAGAATGTCCTCTATGTCCTCCTCAGTGACCAGAATTTGCTTTCCTCTCAGGTTTACTACATCTAGGGTACTAAGGTAGTAGTTGCAATAGAATTCCCGTACCCAAGATGCATTGACCTCTGTCAGTGCTCTTTCCAGAAAGAACCAGCCTCTCTGCTTGATTTGCTCAGTGGTGTACTGCTGGAGGGCTTCTGGAATCCTCAGAGTTCTTTCCAGGTATAGATTCCTGGAGTTTGCAAATACCGGGTACTTCAGCACACTATACCGGTTTGCAAATTTTATAGGATCAGTCGAAGGGAGCAGCTGGTCAGCTTTTTCCTGCAGTGTGAAGTTCTTCTCCCGCCACGAGGAATCGTGCATGAGGTCAATAATGGACTGGGAGGAGTTGCCTCGCTTGCGCTTTCCAGTAGCCTTGCCTTTCCCTTTTCTCTGTGAGACAGACATCCTGAAAAACAGAAAACCAGGGAATGGATAAAATAGGGAAGCAAAAGACAATATAAAAAAAGGAAACTCAAAGCGGCAAGGGAGAATAAGGAAAATGAGTAAATGAAATGTGATAGAATATATGTTAAATGGAAGAAATAGTCAATATGCCAAGGTGAGAAAGTTAGAGAAAGGGAAAATAATCAGACAAGAGAACAAAAGGGTTAGTATGGTAAAAAAAAAGGAGTTAGTAAATTAAAATAAGGAGTTAGTAAAGTAAGTGGCATAGAAAAATTCCATATAACAAGGATTCACAGGTAAGAATAGAAGTACTCAAAATCGAAAGAAAACAGGGTGATGCTGATTCGAATAAAAAATAAAGAAGGCAAAAATTGGAATCAGTGAATCACAATTGCAGTTTATGAACCAGGAAACAAAAAGGATAAGAAAGATGGCCATAGCATTCATGAATTGGTTTGGGTAAAGTAGAGTAAATCAGAGTTTAGAAATGCCAAATCAAAACAAGAATGAAAACAAATTTAAAAAAATTCGGGCAGCATTCCGGCTAAAATTGGATTGTCCCGGAAAACAAACAGCAATCACAGCAGTTTAAAAATAAAGCTGCATGTACATAGATGTAAAATAAATATAAAAACTCAATGTAACAGCAGCAACATACAAGAAATGTAGCATATGAATTAGGATTATAGCAGCACAAAGATGCACATAGGATAAAACAAAAGTAAGAACAGTGCAAGTAAACAGACCTAGATCCACTAACCACAGCCTAAGCTACCTAACAACCTAAAAATCCACTAAGACTATCTATCCTAATCATGAACATAAACGGGAAAAAGAATACAGATAAATGACGAACGGATAAAAAGGGCTGTGTATTGCAGAACCTGGTAAGGGCCGCGTGGGGCACGCGGTCGCGTGGTTAGGGTGAAAAATGAGAGGGACGCAATCGCGTGGGGAGCGCGATCACATGAGAGGGGAAAAGAGGGGTGACGCGATCGCGTGGGTCGCGCGATCGCGTCGCTGGAATTCGTGCTAAACGCACGACTCCAGCGCCGTTTCAGCACAACTCTCTGTCTCCTTTTGGGGTGATAGGCAATCCATGCGACACGATCGCGTCGCTCACGCGGTCGCGTGGGATTCGGTTTGGGTAAGTGACGCGATCGCATGGTGCATGCGATCGCGTGGGCCAATTTGTGCGAATCGCACAAGAGCCGCACGATTCCAGCCCAACTTTTTGTTCGTCGGATCCTTACGCCGATATGTATATCACGCGGCCGCGTGCATCACGCGGTCGCATGGGTGGTAGTTTTCACGATTCGACGCGATTGCATGGGGCATGCGGTCGCGTCGTGCACCTTTTTTTTTTTAACTGAAAAATGTAGGATGCAGTGATTAACATGAATGCTATGCATGATTCCAGGTTAATGTTAAGATGAAAAAGGAAAAATGAAAACAATAAACAAGAAATAAATTGAAAAACAAGTGACCATACCATGGTGGGTTGTCTCCCACCTAGCACTTTTAGTTAAAGTCCTTAAGTTGGACATTGGAAGAGCTTCCTGCTATGGCGGCTTATTTTTAAATTCGTCCAAAAATCTCCACCGATGCTTGGAATGCCAATAGCCTCCGGGGTCCCAAACTAGGCATGTGAAGCTTCTGAGCAGCTTCAAGCAGATTTTCAGGCTCCCGGGATGACAAATGTCAGGATAGAGTCCATGATTCCGAGCCTTGCTTTTAAATCCGCCTCCATTTTGATCTACACGTTTCCATTCGGGCGGGTTAAGAGGTAGAATCTCACCGTGGTGGCCAAACGTCCTCCGTTATCCATGCAATTGAGCATGATACCAATCAGTGTACTTCGAGGTGAAGCGTGGAACCTTATTAAACCTTTTGCACCAGCTCTGAGTACGAGCCATTTCCCTCTTGCTCTTAAAGCCGCAGAGAGCTCTAAGATGGCCATCTGTTTCAAGTAAACCATATTCAAGTGAAAAAATGCAGTTAAAAGTTAAGGATTGTACCCACTTGAAGCTTGTTAGGTGGTAATGGCCTTGGGATAGGTGTTTTTGGTGGTTCTGTAAGTTCTGTTTCCTTGTGCTGTTCTGTGAATTCCTCCACTTCCTTGCAAGGATCTTCAATTGTATCTGTATCCTGGTCAAAGTCTTCTGTGTCTTTGGTGCACGAAATTGCAATCACACTTTTGCAACTCCGCACAACTAACCAGCAAGTGCACTGGGTCGTCCAAGTAATACCTTACGTGAGTAAGGGTCGATCAGCATCATCTTCATATTCACTTGGGGAAGATTCTTCGATCTCAGAGAATTCGCTTGCGGATGCAAGTTCATCACTAAGAGAACTAGACTTGTGACTATCATCATCAAGGGAAATTGCTTCCTGGATTATTCCGTCTGATTCCTCATAAACGACTTGCTTTGGAGATTGTACTTTATCCTCCTTAGCATCAACTGTGATGTCCTTGATGGGGTTCTCCTCAACTCTTGATTCCCATGGAAGTTCAGCATCTCCTAGATCTTTAACCAACTCTTCTTTTTGAACAATGACAGCTTCTTCTAATTGTTTTAGTACAAATTCATTCTCTGTCTTGTCCACTGGAGTCTCTAGTATTTCTTTCATGCTACGCTCTTCGTTAGACTGTCCACATGGAGTTGTGGTTGATCCTTGTATATTTGAGCGCCTAGAAGCCCATTGAATTAATGCTTGCTCTAGTTGTTGAACGGTTGTTTGAAATTTAATTACTGTTTCTTTGAGGCGATCCTCTGCTTCGCAGTTTGCTGGACTTAGACATAATACAAAGGGAAGTGGTGATGATTGGGAACGATTGGATTGGTATTGGGGCAAGGAAGGATCATATGGTGGCGAATGGTGAAGAGAAGCTTGTGAGTGTGGTGGTTCGAGGTTATGTTGAAAGGACGGTCTATATGTACGGGGTGGGGCTTGTTGGTAGTTACAAGGTTGTCCACCATGTCTTTCAGCTGGGTATGCGCGGTAGAATGGTCTTTGTCCAGGATATCTTGGAGGGTGTTGTTGCCAAAGAGGTTGATTAGATCCTCTTGGTTCCATCCATCCTTGATTGGTCTGACCTTGATGCACATTCCTACTGTAACTTCTATTTCCTTTAATAATAATAGAACCAAACTCAAAGCGAGAGGAGTGAGAGTTCATAGTAGCAAATAAAGGTAAAAAGGAAAAATAAAAATAAAAATAAATAAGCAAGCAAAAGAAAAGTATTTACAATAACCAATAATAAGACACACGTTAGCAGTTCCCCAGCAACGGTGCCATTTTGACGTTAGGATTTTTGCCAGTAAAGAATTTCATAAAAACAGTCGCGTTGTAGATATAGTCTCTAAACCGACAGAAATCCCTTCGTACAGACGTTTTGGTTGTCACAAGTAACAAACCCCTTTTAAAATTGATAACCGAGTATTAAACCCGGGTCGTCTTCTCAAGGAACTGCGAGGAAGATATGTTCTTATTATTGGTTATGAGTTTGTAAATTGGGGTTTTGGAAGTAAGGTGGGAATATGTTATATGACAAATAATTTAAATGGCAATTAAAAATGAATAAATACTATAAAGCAAACTTTTGGGCAAGGTATGAGAAATTGGAGGTCCAACGTAGTTATCTCTCTCAACTATAAGGAAAGTTGAATCTAAACTCCACTTGGTCAACCTTTACTAAAGCCAAGGAAAGTCAAGGGACTAATTAAATTGAACTTTGAATCCTATTTATTTTCTAAGAAAAGGTTTGGATTACTTAAGTTCAGCTCAATTAGCAAGATAACGATAATCAAATATGTTGAGTTTAATAACTGTTGAGTTACTGATTTCTTAACCAAAACCAAAAGGGGAAAAAGTAAAATTGCTAGAATAATAGCGGTGACCTTAGATGGAAGGCAATAGTAACTTAAATCAAAGGGAACAATCTTAACTGAAAATATTTCAAATATCATTAATTCAAAATAGAGATCTGTAACATGGAATAATTCATAAATCAATTCAAATATTAAAAGCAAATAAATAAATAAAAGTAAACTGAAAATAAAACATTAAACCTGGATCCAGAGTTACTCTCAAAACAAGAAGAAATCCTAAATCCTAAAGAGAGAGAGAGAATCTCTCTCTAAACTAAATCTAAATCACGAAAACTAGAAATTGGCGAGCTCCCTCTTAATGGATGCATTCCTCCACTTTATAACCTCTAATCTATGCTGTCTGTGTTTGGATCTGGGCCAAAAAGGGCTTCAAAAATCGCTAGGGGCGTATTCTGTGAATTCTGATACATGGCCTCTGTCACGCGTCCGCGTGGGTCACGTGGTCGCGTCGTCTGGAGCTTTTCCTTGCCATGCGGTCACGTCGGTCACGCGTCCGTGTCGTGGGTGTTCTACTTGAGGCGCGTGGTCGCGTCGCTGCTTCTTCGCTTCTGGCACGCGATCGCGTCGTCCATGCGATCGCGTGGATACCAGTTTCCTTAAAGCTCCATTTTGCCTTCTCCTTCCTTTTTTGTATGTTTCCTTTTTCATCCTTTAAGTCATTCAGCCTTAGAAAACCTGAGACTACTCAACACACTAATCATGGCATCGAATGGAAATAAAGGTAATTAAAACAATTAATTTTAAAGCTTAGGAAACATGTTTTTCACAATATGACATAATAAGGAAGGGAAAGTAAAATCATGCAATTAATGTGAATAAGTAGGTGAAGGATTGAATAAATCACTCAAATTAAGCACAAAAGAACTCATGAAATATGGGTTTATCAATGCCCTCCTACATCAAGTACATTAAGGAGTTGCTGACCAAAAAGAGTTCACTGAAGGGTGGTCAAACAATAGTGATAAATAGGGAATGCAGTGCTCTCATTCAAACAGAGCCACCTACAAAAAGGAAGGACCAGGGAGTTTTCACATCCCTTGTGCTATAGGAGAAACAATGATTGATAAGGGACTCTGTGACCTGGGAGTGATAAACCCCATTTGTAAGGTTTATCTTGTGCTTGATTTAGGGGATTTTATAACCTTTTACCCATATTTATGCAATGAAATAGCATGGTTTTGTATATTCTCCTTTAATTGTGCTTAAGAGTGAAAACATGTTTTTTAGGACTTAAAATAGCTAAATTTAATTCACCTTGATTCTATTATATGCCTTGATATGTTTGTTAAGTGATTTCAGATTTAGGAGGCAAAGATTGGATCAAGGGAATGAAGAAAAAGCATGTAAAGTTGGAGAACTCATGAAGAAATAATGGAACCAAAATGCTGTCAAGCCGACCTCTTTGCACTTAATTGATCATAACTTGAGCTACAAAAGTCCAATTGATGCGTTTCTAGTTGGGTTGGAAAGCTAACATCCGGGGCTTCGAAACGATATAAGATTTGCCATAGTTTCATCAGGCATAGAGGCGCACAAGCGCACCGTACGCGGACGCACCGATGGTGGCACATGACCCACTTAATGCAATACGTGGCCAGCAATTTTAGAAGCCTTGTGGGCCCAATCCAACTCATTTCTGATGCTATTTAAGCCAAGGATTGAAGAGGAATCAACATACTTTTGATCATTAGTCATAGTTTAGTAGTTAGAGTTAGTTTCTAGAGAAAGAAGCTCTCACTTCTCTCTGGGATTAGGATTAGGATTAGTTCTTAGATCTGGGTTTTAATCTTTGCTTTCTTCTACTTCTACCTTTCAATTCTTTGTTGTTACATTCATCTTCCTCTATTCTTTTGTTGTAATTTCCTTTATGTTGTTCTTATACTTTGTTGTAGATCTACTTTTGTTCCTCCTATTCTCTTTCAATTCAATTAGAGGTAATTCATAATAATTGTGTTCATTTGATTTGTTGTTGTTTAATTCGTTGCAATTGAGTAGTGTAGATTTACTTTTCTTGCAATTTTACTATGCTTTCCTTTTATGCCTTCCAAGTGTTTGATGAAATGCTTGGTTGGATTTTAGTATAGATTTTGTTCCTCTTGGCTTTGGTAGAGTGATTAGTGACTCTTGAGTTATCTAATTCCTTTGTTGATTGTTAATTAGAATTTGCTAATTGATTTGAATGCCTCTAAAGCTAGTCTTTCCTTTAGGATTTGATTAGGACTTGAGGAATCAAATTGATTTATCCACTTGACTTTCCTCCATGGTTAGAGGTTAACTAAGTGGGAGCAATGAACAATTCTCATCACAATTGAGGAGGATAACTAGGATAGGACTTCTAGTTCTCATATCTTGCCAAGAGCTTTGTTAGTGTTAGTTTATTTCCTTTACCATTTATATTTCTTGTATAAAATCTCAAAAACCCCAAAATAACTCACAACCAATAACAAGACACTTTATTGTAAGTCCTAGGGAGAACGACCCGAGGTTCCAATACTTCAGTTTATAAATTTTAGGGGTTTGTACTAGTGACAAACAACTTTTTGTATGAAAGGATTATTGTTTGGTTTAGAAACTATACTTTACAACGAGAATTCATTAGTGAAATTCTAAACCGTCAAAAATCCAATCATCAGGGAGCAAGCATCAACTTAATGCCTCTATCCCTCATGAAAAAGCTTCAAATCAATGAGCTAACACCCACGGACGTAATCATCAAATTGGCCGACAAAACTCAAAAATAGACTTTGTTAGTGAAGGTTAGGAACTACTTCCTTCCTACAGACTTTGTTATCTTGGAGATGGAAGAGAATCACATCCATCCCATCATCCTGGGGAGACCATTCTTAGCCACAGCCAGGGCGCTTATAGATGTGGAGCAAGGACAACTAATATTGAGGATACATGATGAACAACTCACCTTCAATGTCTTCAAACCCTCACAAGAAGTAGATCAAGAAAACAAGGAATCAAGGGAGGATCACAATAAAGCACTGGTGGAAGAAACAAGAACGGAAGCACAAATAACACACCTGAGAATCCCTCTGGTTGACAAGCAATGTGGTCAGAAGGAACAATAGCCAAGTATAACCCAAGAGGAGCTATACCCACCAGAGTTATATGAGACCAGCAACAAAATCTTCCTTGAAAAAGAAATTACAAGGAGCAAAGCAACATCAAGGGAAAGAAGGAAAAAGGCCCCAAGGGGATGGAGGAACAAGAAGATCCCTATAGAGGATTTCTCTCTAGGAGATGAAGTGATCTCTGCTTATCTTCCACCTATCCCACCTCATCTTCCCACCATCCCATATCAGCTGCCTCAAGTGTATACTATCAGCAAAATTCTTTCCTTAGAACATGTGGAGCTTCTTAATAAAGCCAATAGAGACAAATTCACTACAAGAGGGGAAGATTTGAAGCAGTACCAACCACCCTGACAAAGGCCAAACGTCAAGCTAATGACGCTAAAGAAGTGCTTCATGGGAGGCAACCCATGTTATATATCTGTTCAGTTTTTTTCAGGATTTTTAAAGTAGCTAATAAAGCAAGGTTCATGAATTCTAAATCAACTTTGGCAAGCACTTAGAAAAATCTCTATCTACAGCATATAGTGAACAACAAGTTTGGTGTTCAAGGCACACTAAGAGGGCATGAACACAATTCATATTATGTCAATCTTAGAGCCTTAATCAAATCTTTTTACACCATATGATCACAAACTAAGTTTGGTGTCACCAATGTTGCATGTTTGTCTTGCAAGGAAATTGAAGGGAATGTTGGAGGGAACTGATGGGACAACCAAAAGAAGGGGGTTCGGCCACTCTACCAAGGGAACTACACACTTGTCCTCAAGGAGAGTACCTTGGGAAGTGTTGCCATGCAACATTGGAAGTAGGATAGCCTTGGAGACCGAACCAATCAGTTCATAAAAGTGGTGATCCTTGTGCCCATCTAATGCCAAACCCCAACCGTCCCCTATTAAGCCGTACCATCAGTCCACACCCTTCAATCACCCACCATTCTTCTATATATATATATATATATATACCACTTCACTTTACACCCTTCCATTCCAATTCCTTACTTTCGGAATACACACTCAACACTTCTTCTCCCATCAAAAGCTTTCTCACACACTCCCATAGCTACATCTTTTAAGCTGCAATCATCCACACTTCTACATATTTGAAATCAAAAGGTTACTCATGGCATCATCGAGCTCTAAAAGAAGAAAAGGGAAGGAGCCTATGGAGCAACCCCTTTTGATGAGAAGAAATTTAGAACATTTCACCATGCATTACAATTTGGGTGGATGGCTGAGAAAGAGATCATATATGAGCTAGGATTTCAAGTCACGAAAATTGAGATGGGAGCTCATCACTGATCCGATCACAAGAGTGAACGCAACTCTTGCAAGAGAGTTTTATGCAAACGTGGTCAGGCATGAGAGGGCAGATGAATCCTATATAAGCTTCGTAAGAGGGGAAACAGTGGACTTTAGTCCCATGAACATCATAAGGGTGTTAAAGCTATGAATCATACTATTCACAAAAGAGAGCTATCAATCCAGAATAGATAGCAGCCCCAATTATGACTAGATTGTGGAAGATATCTGCACACCAGGAGCGGATTGGGTAAGAGATTCCCATAGGAAGCCTAAATTCATTAAGAGAGGGGATCTCACCCCTGAAGCAAAAAGGTAGTTCGAAATTGTAAGGAGATCCATCCTTTCCACCGGAAACAACTCAGAGGTAAACCTTAAGAGAGCAACAATGGTACAATGTATACTAAAAGGGGGAGAGATCAAGGTTCATGAACTCATAGCTCAAGGCATTCGGAAGTTCGCTGAGAAAAGTGATTCTGGAGGAAGGTTAGGCTACCCCAGCACCATTTTCCGTCTGTGCGCAAAGGCTGGGGTGGTGTTCGAAGATGGAAACCCCGAGTGGATAAAAGTCGGCATCCCAATTACTTTTTGATGGATGCATGCCGTTGCACCTCCCCTACCTCAACGAAGAGTAAGAAAGAGGCCAGCCCATCAAGTTGAAGAAGGAAAAAACCCGGAGGAGCAAGCCCCAGCCACTTTAGACATGCACCAATTACAAGAAGCTATTGATGGCTTGTCTAGGCAATACATGGAGAATCAAGGAGAACAGAAGGAGCTTCAATTGCAAATGATGGACCACCAAGAAGAATCACTCTCTAGATGGATGAATCAACAAAGGGAGTGGCAAAAGCAATTGATGGAGCAGCAACTGGAACAAGGGAGACAGTGGGCTGAATCCTTCCACAAGTTGAACCAAAAGCAAGATCAACAACAAGAAGCTATCCAAAAGCTAATCAACATCCAAGCACTTCAAGGTGCACACATTCATGAGATGCATCAGAAACAAAGAGAACATTCAGATCTTTTCGATGAATACAGAACGTTCTGATAAACCACTATTTTATGGTTTATCTTGTGCTCAATTGAGTGATTTTTATCAAGCCTTTGCACACTTATTCATACTATTTGCATGGTTTTACAATTCCTTCCTCATGATATGATATATGTGAAAACATGTTTTCTATGCTTTAGAAATAATAAATTTAATTATCCTTTTATTACCATTCGATGCCTTGATATATGTGTTAAGTGATTTCAGGGATTATAGGGCAGGAATGGCTTAGAGGATGTAAAGGAAGCATGCAAAAGTGGAAGGAATACAAGAAGTTGAAGAAACTGCTAAGCTGTCAACCTGACCTCTTTGCACTCAAACGGACATAACTTGAGCTACAGAGGTCCAAATGACGCGGTTCTAGTTGCATTAGAAAGCTAACATCCGGGGCTTCAATTTGATATATAATTTACCATAGTGGCCATACCGCTAGGCGACGCGAACGTGTGATCCACGCGAACGCATTGCAGTGACAAAAAACCAGCGTAGCTAAATTCGTAAACAGCGATTTCTGAGCTATTTCTGACCCAGTTTTTGGCCCAGAAAACACAGATTAGAGGCTATAAAGTGGGGGAATCCATTAATTCATTATCATACATTGAAAATTCACTTTCCATAATTTAAATGTAGTTTTTAGAGAGAGAGGTCTCTCCTCTCTCTTAGGATTTCTATTAGGATTAGGCTATGATTTCTTCATATCAGGTTCAATGTTCCTTTAGTTTATTTTCTATTTTTATTTTATTACTTTAATTGATATTTATCTTTTCAATTTAGCTTATAAACCTTTCCATGTTAGATCTGGATTTATGTTTAAACGTAGTTTGATTGGGAGTTGATTAAAAGGAGAACCTTGAGTTGGAATACTCAAGAGTTCAATTGTAATTGGGTTTATTGTTGGATCACCCTAAAGTCATTGACACTAGTCCCTCCCAAGGGAGAGGATTAGGACTTGTGACTAGAAATAGCTTCCAACTTGCTTGACTTTCCTCTACCTAGTAAGGGATAACTAAGCAGAGCAACCTTCAATTATTAATTAATCTAGATAAATTTCCAACAAGAATAGAACTTCCAATTAACCTCTCCTAATCAATGCTTTTTATCGTTATTATTTTATTTCTTTTGCCATTTACTATTGTTGCTTTTTATCTTATACATTAAAACCCCAAAACATACCTTTTTCCGTAACCAATAATAAATCATACCTCCCTGCAACTCCTTGAGAATACGACCCGAGGTTTAAATACTTCGGTTATCAATTTCAAAGGGGTTTGTTAATTGTGACAACCAAAACATTTGTAAGAAAGGACTTTTGTTGGTTTAGAAGCTATACTTGCAACGGAAATTTATTCTGAATTCTAGACCATGCAAAAGTTTTCTCTTCAAAATGGCGCCGTTGCCGAAGAATTGCAAACGTGTGTCTTATTATTGGTTATTGTAAATATTTTTCAAAAAAAAATTTCAGATTTTAAAATTTTTATCTTATCTTATCTTATTTCAAAATCAAATTTCAAATTTCAAATCTTTTTCAAAAAAATAAAAATCATATCTTTTTCAAAATCTTATCTTATCACTTTTCAAAAAATCAAATCTTTTTCAAAATATTTTCATTTTTGTTAGTTTTTGTTTTTATTTTCTCCTACTACTATGAACTCTCACCCCTTTGGCTATGAGTCTGGTTACAACTATGTTGCAGGAAGAGAAAGCTATAACAGGAATATGCATCAAGGTCAAAGCAATCAAAGATGGACGGAGCTAAGAGGATCTGATCAAACCTTTAGGCGACAACACCCTCCAAGATATCATGGACAAAGACCATTCTACAATGCATACCAAGATGATAAATATGGTGGACCCCCTTGTAGTTACCAGCAAGACCCACCATATGCCCATGAACCCTCTCCTCCTCATTATAATTTTGAACCACCATACTCACAAGCCCCTTTCCACCATTCACCTCTATATGACCCTAACCCGTATCCACCATACCAACCACCTTATGAGCCAAATGAACCATACACAGAACCACCACCTCAATATACACCATCTCCTTATCATTATCAAGATGAACCACCTTCCTACCATGAACCCTTTCTCCCAACAAATGAACCCTGCTATCCACCCCAAACCTCCATGGAGAAAGCATTTGCCGATCTAAACTCTACTATACAAGCCCTCGCCGCCCAAATCGGACCACCAAATACCTTCAACATTCAACCCTCAAGCTCCAATACACTGTCATCTCAACCACATAATGATCCATCCATCCCATCACCACCATCCATGGAAGAACACCCACATCCACCAATCTAAGAGCAAGATGATCCCAATTATGCTATTGATATGGAACAAGAGAAAGAGGATCGTCTTCGCGAATCCATACTTCATAAGGAGCTAGAGGAGGCACTAAAGGTGAAGGTAGAAGAGACCCTTGATGGTGAAGGAGTAATTGAAGGGAGTTGTCATGGAAAGGTAATCATCAAGGAGGAACAAGAGTCAAGGGATTATTTCCAGGAAACAGTAGATCAATTTCATGCAACCCTTCATCAATTGGAGCAAGCAATAAAACAATTACCTTCCAGACATTCAGACACTCAGGGAACCCCATGGCTTCATATGGAGAATCTAATGAAGAACATAGCATGAAAGAGACACTAGAGACTCCAATGGACAATAAGGAGCATGACTTTGCACTGGAATAAGTGGAGGAAGCCATAATAGTTGTAGAAGAAGAAGTGGTTGAAGACTTAGGAGATGCAGAACCTCCATGGAAAACTCAAGTTATAGAACCTCCTTCCAAGACGTTTGAAATTGATGTTGAGGAGGGTGTACAACCTCCAAGGCATATCATGGTTGAAGACTTGGAAGAGGTTTATCAAAAGATAGAGATTCAAGAAGAAAAAGCACAACCTCCCATGCTCTTGGTAAGCAATGAAGAAAAGATTAAAGTGGAAGAAAGCTACCAAGAGGAAGAGGTTGAAATTGAAGAAGCTTGCAAAGAGGTGTGTAGTTGTTAAAGAAGAACACAAAGGAGTAGTGCTTGCAAGTTCATTAGAAACCCCTCCCCCTAAGTTGCCATCATCCTTCACAACATTCAAGTGGGTAAAATTCATATCCCTTAGCTTTCTAATTCCACTTGAATATGGGCTACTGGAGACGGATGGTCAACTTAGAGTTCTCTGTGGCATCAAGAGTAAGAGGAAGATGGTTAGTGGTAAGAGTTGTCCTGTAAGGTTCAACATGGTTGTATGCTCAAAATTTAGACACAAAGGTTGGTGTAACGCTCAACTGAATGGGTCTAGGAAGTTGTTTGGCCGCTTCAGTGAGAATTCCGATTGCCTGCCACCAAGTTGGAACACTAAGGATCAACAAGAAGACAGGTGCAAAAGTAAGGTTTGGGACCCCGAAATTTATTGTCGCAATCAACACTCTTGGGGCCTTGTCACTTGCTTTAACTTACTTGAAGGCTTTCTGCGCCTAGTTTGGGACCCCGGAGGCTACTAGAACTCCAAACACTGGTGGAGATTTCTGGAAGAGTTCAAGCACAAGCCACCATAACAGGAAGCTCCTCAAATGTACAACTTAAGGACTTTAACTAAAAGTGCTAGGTGCGAGACAACCCACCATGGTATGATCGTTCCTTTTTCAATTTTAATTTTATTTAGTTTTGTTTGTTTTTGAGTTTTATTTTACTTTATTGAACCTGGAATCATGCATAGCATTCACATTAAGCATTGCATTCTGCATACTGCATAAAAAAAAGCACGCCGCTATGCGGCAGCATCGCTGACGCGTCCGCGTCACCAGTGCATTGGAAAGAAAAGAAAAGTGAACAGAGAGTCACGCGAGAGCGCGGCTGGAGGCGTGCCTTTGGCACAAATTGATCCACGCGACCGCATCGAAGACGCGTCCGCGTCATGCCCGCAATAGCCTCCGCACGTGTTCGAGTCACCCACGCGATCGCGTGGCTTTGTAAATCGATGTAAAAAGGGTGTAAGGCCGAAAGTTGGGCTAGAATGGGGATGGACTCATGCTAGACGCACAAGCCCTACCACGCGTACGCGTGCCCCCACGCGTCCACGTCACATGCGCCGCACCACTTTCCAGATCAGCCAAATATCTTATCATTTCTTCCCCATATCTAAATCTTTTCTTTCCTTTTTTTTTCTTTTTCTTTCTTTTTCTTTTAATTGGTGTTGGAAATTTATTTGGGTCATTATTTTGCTTGTGGATTGTTAAGAAATTGTTTAATAATTATATATTATTTTCTTTTATAGGGTTGCTTGCATGTTCAATTTAATACTTTCCATACCTTATTTACCATGCATGCTATGTGGTTGTGAAAAAGCCCGTATGGCATTATGCACTATTTTTAGATTTCTTTATTCTACTACTCTAAATGCTTGCTTTTCACAAAACCCTTTTCATATTTTATTAATTAAATATAACTGTTATTACAAGCATATTGTTAGTTTGGAAGACTTGGTAATATAACTTGGACATTGAATGCTTGATCTATGCTACTCATGCCTTTGCTAGCATGCCAATAAACATCTTGCATTTAACTGTCATCACATGCACTTGCTATATTTCCATTGATGACTTTTCACATGTAGTCATGACCAGGTGTTAACGTCATTCTTCTTTACTATGCATTGATTACCACCTTTCCCGCTCTCTTCCTTGTTGGATCCCCTAGCTTTACTTGTTACTTTCTTTTTCCCTTTTCAGGATGGCCACCAAGAAGGGTATAGAGAAAGCTACTCCCAAACCACCGGCAAGGAAAGGAACAAAGAGAGCACCAGCTGAGGAACAACAACCTCCGTCCACTTGTACATCTTAGCATGCACCAAGGACAGTGCAATCTTTAAGTGTGGGGAGGTCGATACCGATCTCCACAGGTTAGTTATTCTCTTCTCAACACCAATATTCTATTTTCTTTGTTTGTTCATTGCTGCATTTGCATATTTGATTGCATGTTTGTTTGATTTTATGCATTTAGTTACTACTTGGTTGAAGTAATATTTTCTTTTTCAAGAAATTTTTATAGTATTTCACTAATTTAAATTGAAAAATTTGTGTTAAACTTGTTTGGAAGTTGTATTTGGAACATAGTTAAAAGCTAGAATACACAACCTGTGAGACTTTGAGCTTATTTACATGGTTATATTGTTTAACCATAAATATTTTATTCTTGTGTGTTTTCTTCTCTATGATTGCAATCTTTACTTTGTTTCATTCTATATGTCCATTATTTAGTGTATTTACATGCTTGCATATGATTGAGGCCATTATTTGTTTTAGCTCACTTATCCCAAATAAGCCTACCCTTTAAATTCCCTTTGTTAGCCACTTTGAACTTTTTAATCCCCTTCTGTTCTATAACCACATCACTGTCCTTAAGCAGAAAAACAAATTAAATATCCCAATTGAATCTTTGGTTAGCTTAAGATAAAGATTGTGTATCAACTAAGTGTGGAGAAACTGTGGGAACATGGGTTAATAAGGGAATGTATCATGAAAGCATTGGTACATTAAAGACCTCATGATGTTTGCATTGGTACATTAAATACTTGTTGATTGGTTAGATGAAGAACAAAGTTTAGAAAGCATGACTAG
>NC_029775.3:56979473-57049705 GCF_000817695.3 Arachis duranensis | reverse complement strand
ATTCTATGTTCCCTGCTTTCATGAGCTATCTTCTTACAAGTTTACTTGTCTTTCATTGTATAATTTGAATTAGTGGAATTGATTCATATTTGTCTTGAAGAACTTGCTTACTTTTAACCAAGTAGATAGAAACATTTTTGCATTCATATAGATACGTTGCATTTCATACATTTTACCATTCCTCTTCATTCCTTTATAGCTTCTCTTGAGCTTAGCATGAGGATATGCTAATATTTAAGTGTGGAGAGATTGATAAACCACTATTTTATGGTTTATCTTGTGCTCAATTGAGTGGTTTTTATCAAGCCTTTGCACACTTATTCATACTATTTGCATGGTTTTACAATTCCTTCCTCATGATGTGATATATGTGAAAACATGTTTTCTATGCTTTAGAAATATTAAATTTAATTATCCTTTATAATAAATCATACCTCCCTGCAATTCCTTGAGAAGACGACCCGAGGTTTAAATACTTCGGTTATCAATTTCAAAGGGGTTTGTTAATTGTGACAACCAAAACGTTTGTAAGAAAGGATTTTTGTTGGTTTAGAAGCTATACTTGCAACAAAAATTTATTCTAATTTCTAGACCAATCAAAAGTTCTCTCTTCACGTTCTCGGAAGGAGTCTATATGAGTGAGACTGGATATCATGTAAAAACTCAAGCTAGGCTCGGATACTTAGTCAGACAACTGCCTGTATAACACCCTGGGATCACAAGATATGAGGACGTAAAGGATGAATTAGCACGAGAAGAACGAGAAAGAGCCGAAAGAAATCATGAATCAGTAAAGAAGGCATTGGAAGATTGGAAAAAAGCCAGAATAACACAGATGCAGGGAAGTGCAAGTGGACACAAAGAAGACAAACAAGAAAGAGAGCATGAGCATTCCAATAAGTAAAAGGTGGTGAAGTTTCCTCTTCATTCTATCTCTTTCATGTTTTAAATATGGAAAATCATGTATGAAATAGAACATGCTTCCATAGTAGCTTTGGAATTTTCAATTCTGCCTTTAGAATTTCGTTACTTAGGTCTATGTATGCTAGTCTAAATTCCTGGCCTTCATTTTCATCTTGCTCACATGTATGTGGTGCACAAAATTGTAATTTCAACTCTTTTTCACAACTTTGCACAACTAACCAGCAAGTGCACTGGGTCATCCAAGTAATAAACCTTACGTGAGTAAGGGTCGATCCCACAGCGATTGTCGGTTTGAAGCAAGCTATGATCACCTTGTAAATCTCAGTCAGGCAGATTCAAATGGTTATGGAGTTTTAATAATTAAAAAGATAAATAAAACATAAAGTAAAGATAGAGATACTTATGTAATTCATTGGTGAGAATTTCAGATAAGTGCATAGAGATGCTTTGTTCCTATTGAATCTCTGCTTTCCTACTACCTTCATCGAATCCTTCATACTCATTTCCATGGCAAGCTGTATGTAGGGCATCACTGTTGTCAATGGCTACTTCCCGTCCTCTCAGTGAAAATGGTCCAAATGTGCTGTCACCGCACGGCTAATCATCTGTCGGTTCTCGATCATGTTGGAATAGAATCCAGTGATCCTTTTGCGTCTGTCACTACGCCAACACTCATGAGTTTGAAGCTCGTCACAGTCATCCCTTTTCAGATCCTACTCGGAATACCACAGACAAGGTTTAGACTTTCCAGATCTCAGGAATGGCCGCCAATAATTCTAGCTTATACCACGAAGACTCCGATCTTTCAGAATAGAGGCTAAGAGATATACGCTCGATCTAAGGTAGAACGGAAGTGGTTGTCAGGCATGCGTTCATAGGTTGAGAATAGTGATGAGTGTCACGGATCATCACATTCATCAGGTTGAAGTGCAAGCGAATATCTTAGAATAAGAATAAGCTTGAATTGAATAGAAAACAGTAGTAATTGCATTAATACTCAAGGAACAGTAGAGCTCCACACCCTTAGTCTATGGTGTGTAGAAACTCCACCGTTGAAAATACATAAGAACAAGGTCTAGGCATGGCCGAATGGCCAGCCTCCCCAAATGACATGTGAATTCGAAAATAGGGAAAAAGACCCCTAGTACAATAGTAAAAAGTTCTATTTATAATGACATGTGTGCTTGGGCTGAGCATTGAAGCTTTCACGTGTAGAGGTCTTCCTTGCAGTTAAACACCAGCTTTGATGCCAGTTTGGGCGTTTAACTCCAACTTTTATGCCAGTTCTGGCGTTTTGACGCTAGAAAAGGGCAGAGAGCTGGCATTTTGACACCATTTTACATCATCAAAACTTGCGCAAAGTATAGACTATTATATAGTGCTGGAAAGTCCTGGATGTCTATTTTCTAACGCAATTGAGAGTGTGCCATTTGGAGTTATGTAGCTCCAGAAAATCTACTTCGAGTGCAGGGAGGTCAGAATCCAATAGTATCAGCAGTCCCTTGTCAGCCTTTGAATCAGATTTTTGCTCAGGCCCTCAATTTCAGCTAGAAAATACCTAAAACCACAGAAAAACACACAAACTCACAGTAAAGTCTAGAAATATGAATTTTGCTTAAAAACTAATAAAAATATACTAAAAACTAACTAAATCATACTAAAAACTATATAAAAACAATGCCAAAAAGCGTATAAATTTTTCGCTCATTACAACACCAAACTTAGATTGTTGCTTATCCCCAAGCAACTGAAAACAAAATAGGATAAAAAGAAGAGAATATACAATGAATCCCACAGTATCAATGAAGCTTAGTTCTAATTAGATGAGCGGGGCTTGTAGCTTTTTGCTTGTGAACAATTTTGGCATCTCACTTTTTCCTTTGAAATTCAGAATGATTGGCATCTATAGGAACTTAGAATTTTAGATAGTGTTATTGATTCTCCTAGTTCAGTACGTTGATTCTTGAACACAGCTACTTTTTGAGTCTTGGCCGTGACCCTAAGCACTTTGTTTTCCAGTATTACCACCGGATACATAAATGCCACAGACACATAACTGGGTGAACCTTTTCAGATTGTGACTCAGCTTTGCTAAAGTCCCCAATTAGAGGTGTCCAGAGTTCTTAAGCACACTCTTTTGCTTTGGATCATGACTTTAACCACTCAGTCTCAAGCTTTTCGCTTGGACCTGCATGCCACAAGCACATGGTTAGGGACAGCTTAATTTAGCCGCTTAGGCCTGTATTTTATTTTCTTGGGCCCTCCTATCCATTAATGCTTAAAGCCTTGGATCCTTTTTACCCTTGCCTTTTGGTTTAAAGGGCTATTGGCTTTTTCTTATTGCTTCCTTTTCTTTTTCTTTCTCTTTTTTTTTTGCCCTTTTTTTTCATTGCTTTTCCTTGCTTCAAGAATCACATCCATGATTTTTCAGATTATCAATAACATTTCTCTCTGTTCATCATTCTTTCAAGAGCCAATAACTTTTAACATTCATAAACAACAAGATAAAAAATATGCACTATTCAAGCATTCATTCAAAGAACAAAAAGTATTGCCACCACATCAAAATGATTAAACTAGTTTCAAGATTAAATTTGAAAGCCAAGTACTTCTTGTTCTTTTGTAATTAAGCACATTTTTCATCTAAGAGAGGTAAAGGATTCATGGGGTTATTCATAGCTTTAAGGCATAGACACTAGACACTAATGATCATGTAGTGAAGATACAAACATAGATAGAACATACAGCATAAAGCTGAAAACAGAAAATAAATAGACAAGGAGATTAATGAATGAGTCCACCTTAGTGAGGGTGGCGTCTTCCTCCTCTTGAAGAACCAATGGTGCTCTTTAGCTCCTTTATGTCTTTTCCTTGCCTTTGTTGCTCCTCCCTCATAGCTCTTTGATCTTCTCTAATCTCATGGAGAATGATGGAGTGCTCTTGGTGTTCCACCCTTAATTGGTCCATGTTGTAACTCAAGCTTTCCAAAGAAGTGTTGAGTTGCTGCCAATAATTGTGTGGGGGAAATTGCATCCCGTGAGGCATCTCAGGGATTTCTTGATGAGGGCCCTCCTCATGCTCTTGTTGAGTGCCATGAATGGGCTCTCTAGTTTGCTCCATCCTCTTCTTAGTGATGGGCTTGTCCTCTTCAATGAGGATGTCTCCCTCTATGACAATCCCAATTGAATAGCAAAGGTGACATATGAGATGGGGAAAGGCTAATCTTGCCAAAGGTGAGGACTTGTCAGCCACCTTGTAGAGTTCTAGAGGTATGATTTCATGAACTTCTAATTCCTCTCCAATCATGATACTATGGATCATGATTGCCCGATCCACAGTTACCTCAGATCGGTTGCTAGTGGGAATGATAGAGCGTTGGATGAACTCCAACCATCCTCTAGCCACAGGCTTAAGATCCGGTCTTCTTAATTGAACCGGGTTGCCTCTTGAGTCTCTTTTCTATTGAGCTCCTTCTACACATATGTCCATGATGACTTGGTCCAACGTTTGATCAAAGTTGACCCTTCTAGTGTAGGGGCGTGTATTTTCTTCCATCATTGGCAAGTTGAACGCTAGCCTCACATTTTCTAGACTAAAATCTAAGTATTTCCCCCAAACCATTGTAAGCCAATTCTTTGGGTTTGGGTTCATACGTTGATCATGGTTCCTAGTGATCCATGCATTTGCATAGAACTCTTGAACCATTAAGGTTCCAACTTGTTGAATGGGGTTGGCAAGAACTTCCCAACCTCTTCTTCGGATCTCTTGTCGGATCTCCGGATATTCGCCCTTTTTGAGCATAAAAGGGACCTCAGGGATCACCTTCTTCATGGCAACAACTTCATAGAAGTGGTCTTGATGGATCTTGGAGATGAATCTCTCCATATCCCATGACTCAGAAATGGAGGTAGTTGCCTTCCCTTTCCTCTTTCTAGAGGTTTCTCTAGCCTTAGGTGCCATAAATGGTTATGGAAAAACAAAAAGTAATGCTTTTACCACACCAAAATTAAAATATTTTTTCGTCTTCGAGCAAAAGAAGAAGGAAAGATGTAGAAGAAGAAGAAAATGGAGGAGATGGAGGGTGTATAGGGTTCGGCCAAGAAGGGAAGAAGGTGTTTGTGATGTGTGAAAATGAATGTGTGAAGGGGGTATTTATAAGGAGAGTGGCCGAATGGTTTGGGTTGGTTTGGGAGGGAGATGATTTTGAATTTTGAAGGTGGGTGGGGGGTTTTTGGGGAAGAGTTAAGAAGTGATTGGTTAAGGGTATTTGGGGAAGAGATATGGAGGTGATTGGTGAAGGGTATTTGGGGAAGAGTATTGTAGAAAGGTGTGAAGAGGAGAGAGAGTGAGTTGAGGTTGGTGGGGATCCTGTGCGGTCCACAGATCCTGAGGGGTCAAGGAATTCACTTCCCTGCTCTAATTGGGCGTTCAAAATTCCTTAGAGTGCAATTCTGGCATTTAAACGTCAGTCTACTGCCCTGTTCTGGTGTTTAAACGCCAGCCTTCCTTCCTGTTCTGGCGTCTAAATGCCAGCTTGTTGCCCTGTTCTGGCATTTAAACGCCAGTCTGGTGCCCTATTCTGGTGTTTAAACGCCCAGAAAGGTGCCAGATTGGGCGTGTAAACGCCCGTTTTGCTACCCTTACTGGCGTTTAAACGCCACTAAGTCCTTCCTCCAGGGTGTGCTGTTTTCAATGCTGTTTTTTATTTTTTTCTTTATTTTTGTAATTGTCTTTGTGACTTCACATGATCATCAACCTAAAAGAAAACAAAATAATATAGATAAAATTAGAATAAAATTGTGTTGCCTCCCAATAAGTGCTTCTTTAATATCAATAGCTTGACAGTGAGCTCTCATGGAGCCTCACAGATGATCAGAGTATGGTTGAGATATCTCAACACCAAGCTTAGAGTTTGGCTGTGGCCTCCCAACACCACACTTAGAGTTTGAATGTGGGGGCTCTGTTTGACTCTGTATTGGGAGAAGCTCTTCATGCTTACCCTCCATGGTTACAAATGGAGAACCTTGAGTCTTTACTACAAGGCATTCTTCATTCACATGAAGGATCAACTCTCCTCTGTCAACATCAATTACGGCTCTTGTTGTGGCTAGGAAGGGTCTTCCAAGAATGATGGATTCATCCTCATCCCTCCTAGTGTCTAAGATTATGAAATCAGCAGGGAAGTAAAGGCCTTCAACCTTCACTAGCACGTCCTTTACTAGTCCATAAGCCTTTTTCATAGATTTATCTGCCATCTCCAATGAGAATTTGGCAGCCTGTACCTCATAGATTCCCAGTTTCTCCATCACAGAGAGTGGCATCATGTTTATCCCTGACCCCAGGTCACATAGAGCTTTTTCAAAGGTCATGGTGCCTATGGTGCAGGGTATTAAGATTTTACCAGGATCCTGTTTCTTTTGAGGTAAAGTTTGCTAAACCAATGTATTTAGCTCATTGGTGAGCAAGGGAGGCTCTTCCTTCCAAGTCTCATTACCAAACAGCATGGCATTCAGCTTCATGATTGCTCCTAAATATTGGGCAACTTTCCCTTCAACAATGTCTTCATCCTCATCAGAAGATGAATAGTCATCAGAGCTCATGAATGGTAGAAGGAGGTCCAAGGGAATCTCTATGGTCTCTGTATGAGCCTTAGATTCCTTTGGTTCCTCATTAGGGGATTCCGTACTGACCATTGGACGTCTCCTGAGGTCTTCCTCATTAGGATTCACGTCCCCCTCCTCCTCTAAGGTTTCGGCCATGTTGATTATATCAATGGCCTTGCACTCTCCTTTGGGATTCTCTTCTGTATTGCTTGGGAGAGTGCTAGGAGGAGTTTCAGTAACCCTTTTACTCAGCTGGCCCACTTGTGCCTCCAAATTTCTAATGGAGGATCTTGTTTCAGTCATGAAACTAAAAGTGGCCTTAGATAAATTAGAGACTATGTTTGCTAAGCTAGAAGGATTCTGCTCAGAATGCTCTGTCTGTTGCTGAGGTGATGATGGGAAAGGTTTGCTATTGCTAAACCTATTGTTGACTATTATTGAAGCCTTGCTTCTGTTGATCCTTCAATGAAAAATTTGGATGATTTTTTCATGAAGGATTATAGGTGTTGCCAAAGGCTTCACCCATGTAATTCACCTCTACCATTACAGGGTTCTCAGGATCATAAGCTTCTTCTTCAGAAGATGCTTCTTTAGTACTGTTGGATGCATTTTGCAATCCATTTAGACTCTGAGAGATCATATTGACTTGTTGGGTCAATATTTTGTTCTAAGCCAATATGGCATTTAGAGCATCAATTTCAAGAACTCCTCTCTTTTGAGGCGTCCCATTACTCACAGGATTCCTCTCAGAGGTATACATGAACTGGTTATTTGCAACTATTTCAATGAGTTCCTGAGCTTCTACAGGCATTTTCTTTAGGTGAATGGATCCATCTGCAGAGTGGTCTAGTGACATCTTGGAAAATTCAGACAGACCATCATAGAATATATCTAATGTGGTCCATTCTAAAAGCATGTCAGAAGGACACTTTTTAGTCAATTGCTTGTATCTTTCCCAAGCTTCATAGAGGGACTCACCATCTTTTTGTCTGAAGGTTTGAACTTCCACTCTAAGCTTGCTAAGCTTTTGAGGAGGAAAGAACTTAGCTAAGAAAGCCATGACCAGCTTATCCCAAGAGTCCAGGCTATCTCTGAGTTATGAGTTCAACCATGTTCTAGCTCTGTCTCTTACAGCAAAAGGGAAAAGCATAAGCTTGTAGACTTCAGGATCAACTCCATTGGTCTTAACAGTATCACAGATCTGCAAGAACTCAGTTAAAAATTGATAAGGGTTTTCTTATGGAAGTTCATGAAACTTGCAGTTCTATTGCAGTAGAGAAACTAATTGAGGCTTTAGCTCAAAATTGTTTGCTCCTATGGCAGGGATTGAGATGCTTTTTCCATAGATGTTGGAAGTTGGTGTAGTAAAATCACCAAGCATCTTCCTTGCATTGTTGTTTGGTTCGGCCATAATTGTTTCTTTTGCTGCTTCCTTTTCATAAATTTTCGTGAGGTCCTCTTCAGAGTTTTGTGCTTTAGCTGCTCTTAGCTTCCTCTTCAGAGTCCTTTCAGGTTCCGGATCAGCTTCAACAAGTATGCCTTTATATTTGTTCCTGCTCATATGAAAGAGAAGAAAACAAAGAGAATATAGAATCCTCTATGTCAAAGTATATAGATTCCTTGAGGTGTTAGAGGAAAACAAGAATAGAAGGATGAGGTAAGTGAAGAAGAATTCGAACACAATGAGAGAGATGGAGTTCGAATTGACAATGGAGGAGGAATGTTAGTGTTTAAATAGAAAAAGATAAGAGAGGGGGGAAGAATTTTTGAAAATTTTAATTAAAGTTCAAAATAATTAGTTAAATAAAGAAAAGAATTTTGAAAAAAGGTTAATGTTTTTCGAAAATTAAAAGTGAAAAAGTGGTTAGGTGGTTTTGAAAAAGATAAGAAATAAATTTGAAAAAGATAAGAAGTTAAAAAGATTTTGAAATCAAGGATTTTTTTTTTGAAAATATGAGGAAGAGATTTGATTTTTGAAAAATATATGTTTGAAAAGATATTATTTTGAAAAAGATATGATTGAAAATATTTGATTTGAAAAAGATTTGATTTTGAAAAATTATGAAGATTTGAAAATGATTTGATTTGAAAACAAAATTCCTCTCCTTGTGTCATCCTGGCGTTAAACGCCAAGGAGCTGCATGTTTTGGGAGTTTAACGCCTAATTGCTGCATGGTTTGGGCATTTAAATGCCCAGCCAGGGTACGCCAGTTTTCCTTTTTCACTGGGCATTTTGAATGCCCAGCTTTTTCTCTGTAATTCCTCTACTTTATGTTCTTGGATCTTCATTTTGCTAAATCCTTTATTCAAGAAGATATGTTTTCAATTTTGAAAAATAACAAAATGAGTCGAAACATATAATTCTTGGATCAAAACACAAGATATATGCAAGAACATTATGAACGTCAAGATGAAGACTAAGAATAATCTTGAAGATCAAGATGAACATCAAGAACTCGGTTTTCTTAATAAAAGAAAACATGGAGGACACCAAACTTAGAACTTTCTCATGTTTGGGCCATATGAATGCAAGAATGCATATGTAGAATATCATGCAGTGCAAATCAATAAATCATGAAGATCAAACAAGGCAATTCATCAAGAACGACTTGAAGATCATCAAGAACACAATGCATGTGTTTCGAAAATTGCAAGACAATTAAAATCATGCAATTGACACCAAACTTAAAATTTGGCCCTAGATTCAAACAAGAACCATGAAATATTTTTGAGTTTTTATGATTTTATGAATTTTTTTTGGGTTTCTTTTTTTTGAAAATTATTTTTTTAGAAAAACAGAAACAAATAAAAAATTTTTGAAAGATTTTTGAAAACTTTTTGAAAAGAAAATTACCTAATCTGAGCAACAAGATGAACTGTCAGTTGTCCAAACTTGAACAATCCCCGGCAACGGTACCAAAAACTTGGTGCACGAAATTGTGATACACAATGGCGCCAACAACTTGGTATGCACAATTGTAATCTCAACTCTTTTTCACAACTTCGCACAACTAACCAGCAAGTGCATTGGGTCGTCCAAGTAATAAACCTTACGTGAGTAAGGGTCGATCCCACGGAGATTGTAGGCTTGAAGCAAGCTATGGTCACTTTGTAAATCTCAGTCAGGCGGATTCAAATGGTTATGGAGTTTTAATAACTAAAAAGATAAATAAAACATAAAGTAAAGATATAGATACTTATGTAATTCATTGGTGAGAATTTCAAATAAGTGCATAGAGATGCTTTGTTCCTGTTGAATATCTGCTTTCCTACTACCTTCATCCAATCCTTCATACTCCTTTCCATGGCAAGCTGTATGTAGGGCATCACCATTGTCAATGGCTACTTCCCGTCCTCTCCGTGAAAATGGTCCAAATGCACTATCACCGCATGGCTAATCATCTATCGGTTCTTGATCATGTTGGAATAGAATCCAGTGATTCTTTTGTGTCTGTCACTACGCCCAACACTCGCGAGTTTGAAGCTCGTCACAGTCATCCCTTTTCAGATCCTACTTGGAATACCACAGACAAGGTTTAGACTTTCCAGATCTCAGGAATGGCCGCCAATAATTCTAGCTTATACTATTAAGACTCCGATCTTTCGGAATAGAGGCTAAGAGATATACGCTCGATCTAAGGTAGAACGAAAGTGGTTGTCAGGCACGCGTTCATAGGTTGAGAATAGTGATGAGTGTCACAGATCATCACATTCATCAGGTTGAAGTGCAAGCGAATATCTTAGAATAAGAATAAGCTTGAATTGAATAGAAAACAGTAGTAATTGCATTAATACTTGAGGAACAACAGAGCTCCACACCCTTAATATATGGTGTGTAGAAACTCCACCGTTGAAAATACATAAGAACAAGGTCTAGGCATGGCCGAATGGCCAGCCTCCCCAAATGACATGTGAATTCGAAAATAGGAAAAAAGACCCCTAGTACAATAGTAAAAAGTTCTATTTATAATGAAACTAGATACTAGGGTTTACAGAAATAGGTAAATGATGCAGAAATCCACTTTCGGGTCCACTTGATGTGTGCTTGGGCTGAGCATTGAAGCTTTCACGTGTAGAGATCTTCCTTGGAGTTAAACACCAGCTTTGATGCCAGTTTGGGCGTTTAACTCCAACTTTTATGCCAATTCTGACGCCATTTTATGTCATCAAAACTTGTGCAAAGTATGGACTATTATATATTGTTAGAAAGCCCTGGATGTCTACTTTCCAACGCAATTGAGAGCACGCCATTTGGAGTTTTGTAGCTCCAGAAAATTTACTTCGAGTGCAGGGAGGTCGGAATCCAACAGCATCAGCAGTCCTTTGTCAGCCTCTGAATCAGATTTTTGCTCAGGTCCCTCAATTTCAGCCAAAAAATACCTGAAATCACAGAAAAATACACAAACTCATAGTAAAGTCCAGAAATGTGAATTTTTCTTAAAAACTAATAAAAATATACTAAAAACTAACTAAATCATACTAAAAACTATATAAAAACAATGCCAAAAAGCATATAAATTATCCGCTCATCAGTATACTTGCCTTTTAAGTCATATAAAAGAAAATGTTATGAAAAACAAGAGTGGGGTTTATCTTATGAAGTAAGTTCTGAATGTTTGTGGTATGGTAATTGATTAGCTAAGTTGGTTCACCAACAAGGTATATAGGAAGCTATATGCTCTAAATCACATGCTTGACACACATCCTATGAGACTAGCCAAACAACAAGATCCTAATAAGAAAAAGAGAAAGAATAATAAGAGTTTGAAAAGGAAAGAAAAATAATAAGAAATAAGGCTAGGCACCAAGGGTTTGAATCTTGAGGCATGTGTCTGTTGTGCTCCTGTGCAAGGGACATGCTTGGATGAATAAGCTCTCAGGGGTGCCTTATCACTTGGTAACATGGGTTAACTAACCTGGGATTATTAGCTGAAAGTCCACTATCAAGAGCAACCTTTGCTACAGAACACTTAGTAACCCAAAGAGGTGCTGGACACCAAGGTCTCAAGAAAGAAAATAATAAACTATGTGCCTGTGGTGTGTATGTATGGGGGAAAGGGACTTGAGGGAGTAAGTCCTTAGGGGTGTCTCAACACCTAACACCTTGAACCAACTGGTTCGGGAGTGTTGGCTGAAAGTTTATTTTAAAGAGTCGCCCCTTCACAAAGCACTTAGCCCAAGAATGCAATAAACCCTGGAAAAGAAGGGAGGATCAATAAATAAGGAGTCTCAAAGGATGCAATCAAGTGAGTGTTCAAGGGCATGATAAGGACCTGTAAAGGAATGAACCTAAGTTGCTATGCATGAAACCCCATAAACCAAGAACTTGACTTCTATAATAATGATTTGTTTATCTTGTTCTTTCATTCATCTTTCCTATGTTTTAGTACTTGCTTAAGGACAAGCAAGCTTTAAGTTTGGTGTTGTGATGCTAGGGCATCTTGGCTAGTTTTAGTCACCTTTTCTTTACTATTTTAGGGTAGTTTCATGCATTTTCTTAGTAAATAAGCAAGTTTTGGATAAAAATACACTTACATCTTGATTCAAGCAAACATTGTGAACTTTAGATGGTTTCATGAGAATTAGGCAGGAATTGAATGATAAAATGGATAATGCATGATCTCATGACTTGGAACAGAGCTTTAATGAACTTGATTTGCTTGATTTTAGGACAAAGGAAGCAAGGAAGAGCCACGTTAGCAGCCACGTTAGTCTAATTAACGTGACCACTAACGTGGAATGGGAATAAGCTGGTAGTGTTAATGGAAAAAATGATCGCCAATAACGCCTTTGAAGCCATTATAGCCCACGTTAGTTGCCATGTTAATTACATTAACGTGGTAGCCAACGTGGAGGAAAAGGGAAGCTCCAACGCTAGTGGTAAAAGTGAATACCACTAACGTTCCAAAAGGGCACACTTAGCCACGTTAAGAGTCACGTTAATCCAATTAACGTGAACTCTAACATGGGAAGAGAAAGCAATCGCCAACATTAGTGACACTCACCTTTGTCACTAACATTGGACTAAGCCAATATTGCCCATGTTAGTGGTCACGTTAAGACCACTAACGTGAAGGGTAACGTGGAGCAAGAAATGATAGGCCAACGTTAGTGACACTCACCTTTGTCACTAACATTGGAGATGGCAATCACCACCACGTTAGTGGTCACGTTAACACAATTAACGTGAGACACTAACGTGAGAAAGAGGGGCGTTTGAAGCATTAGTGACAAAGGTAAGTGTCGCTAACACTCTCGAAGCTTGGGCATGCCCACGTTAAGGGCCAGTTAGTTACACTAACGTGGGGAAAAGAAACAACAGCAATGTTATTGGTAAAGGTGAATGCCAATAACATTTGCGAAGGACCAAGAGGTAACATTATTGGAAAAGGTGAATGCCAATAATGTTTGCGAAGGACCAAGTGGCAACGTTAGTGGTCACGTTAGTGCCACTAACATTGAAGTTAACGTGGATCATTTTGGTTTGGAATGTTAGTGAAAAAGGTGATCGTCACTAACGTTCTCGAACCCACATTTTCACTTAACGTTAACACCATTAACGTCCTAACCAACATCCACCCATGCCTAACTCACATTTTTTCTGCAAGCAAAGCTGAGCCCACTAAAGATGGTAACTGCTTCTACTCAAGATCAAAGGGCCATATCCAAGACTTGAAGAACTGACTAGAAGATCAAGAAGAGTAGTATATATAGGAGTAGTTTTGAACTAGAGAGAAGCTTGGTATTTTGGAGAACTACACTCTGTATATTTACTTTTCTGCAAATTCTAGATTACTTTAGAATGTACTCTTTTCTATCATCTTCCATTTCCAGAGCTATGAACAACTAAATCCCCTTTCATTAGGTTAGGGATCTTTGTTGCAATTTGATGGATCAATTATAGTTTTCATTCTTCTTCTTCTTCTTTCTTTTCTCTTGATTTTCTAGAAAGCTTTCGATCTTAATTCAATTGGTTAGTTGTCTTATAAAAGAAACTCTCCATAATTAGATCTCCTCTGAGCCTTGGAAAAGGGATGAGGAGATCATGCTAGAAATGCTTTCTCATGTTGGACTAAATTGGGGTTTGGACGGATATAGTGACATATAATCCTCCTAACATTTTAATTTGGAAATACATGTGGTATAATTAGTGACCATACTTCATCTCTTCTCATGAGAAATTAAATCAAGGAATTGGGCAATTGTTTAAGCTTAGAGAGATTGGGTTGCCAAGGAATTGGGATCCAATCACCTAAGATTGCCAAGGAGATCAATGAATGCATTGATTAAGGAAGAGATGAGAATGAACTTGATCCGGAGAATGCAACATCTCCTAAGCCCAATAAATCCCCCATTTCTGATCTTACCCATTCTCTTTACTTTCTGTCATTTATCTTTATGTTCATCTCCCCAAATTCCCATTTAAGATTCTGTAATTTACTTTCTGTAATTTACTTTCCCGCCATTTAAATTTCTGCAACTCTCAACTCAATTTCTGCTTAGCTCAACTAGCACATTCTTCCAACTAAAGTTGCTTGCCCAATCAATCCCTGTGGGATTTGACCTCACTCTATTGTGAGTTTTTACTTAAGCCAAGAGAAACAAAATCTAACTCATATCTAGAAGAGACATTTCATCAAACACATAAAAGGCAATAAAGGTAAACATTGCAAGAATTAAAGGAAACTACAACTACAAAAGCAAGAGATCAACAATAGAAAACCAAATAAAGCACAATTATCATGAATTACCTCAAATTGAATTGAAAGAAGAGAGAAGAAACAAGAGTAGATCTACAACAAAGTATAGGAACAACATAAAGGAATTACAAGAAAAGAATAGAAGAATGATGAATGTAACAACAAAGAATTGAAAGGTAGAAGTAGATGAAAGCATGAATTAAAACTAGATCTAGAAATTTTATTCTAAACCTAATCCTAATTCTAGAGAGAAGTGAGAGCTTCTCTCTCTAGAAACTAACTAATCTTAATCCTAATGTGTAAAAATGATTCAATCCCCTTTGCTCTTCAATCCTTGGCCCTTTTAAAGCACCTTGGCGCCAAAGTTGGTTGCAAAGTGGGCCCCACAGCTACTGAGAATTTTCTGGGCACGAATTCACTTAAAAGTCAAGTATCAGCATCGATGCGTAAGCGCACAGCGCGCGTACGCATCCATGGGCCATTTCGCAGGGTGCGCGTAAGCGCCTGTTGCGGGCGCGCGTCCATGGGCGAATTCAATTCTTTGGCTTTTCATGATCTTCTCCACTTTGTATACTTTTCTCTCACTCCATTGATCCATTCTTATCCTTTTCAACCTGAAATCACTTAACAAACAAATCAAGGCATCTAGTGGAATCAAAGGTGGATTAAAAATCATCAAATTAAAGGTCTAAAAGCATGTTTTCACACTTAAGCACAAATTAAGGGAGAATCACAAAACCATGTCATTTCCTTGGATAAATGTGGGTAAAAGGTCATAAAGTCCCCTAAATGAAGCACAAGATAAACCCTGAAAATGGGGTTTATCAAGTTTAAATTCCAGTTTATATGCCACAAAAATTCTAATTACCCAAAAATAAGAAGATTATATGTCACGCATCCTGTTAAATCAAATAATTAAAATTTAGGAGAAATTGTTTTCAAGCTGTTGTTCAAGTAAAGAGCTTTTCCAAGTTTTACAAGAACTCAAATAGAAAGAGGGTCATACTTCCGTTCCACCTGAATTCATAAGATGAAGAGCGAAAATAATTCTTAAATTATAAATCCATACATAAATTAAAATAGAAAAAGCAATAAAATCAATCCATATAAATAGACAGAGCTCCTTACCTTAACAATGGAGGATTAGTTCCTCATGGTTCAAAGAAGAAAATAAGGATTCTGATAAAATGTATTTTGGTAGTCTGGAATTGAATGAAAAGTTCAATGTTGCATATCCTTTAATATCTAATCCTAATAGATTTGAAATCTAATTATCTAAAATTAAAAAATAATATATTTTTTTAAATATAAAATTTGAATTTAAATCATAATAATCAGCAGGTCTTCAGTTGATGGGTGGGGACCACATGTTTTGTCCATTCTGTAGCTTCTAATCTGTGTTTTCTGGGTTGAAAACTGGGTCAAAACAGCCCAGAAATTTTCCCCAGCATTTTTCTGCACGTCACGCATGTCTGCGTACGCGTCAGTCATGCATACGCATCGATGGTCTTTTTCACAAGTCACGCATACGTGTGAGTCACGCGCACGCGTCACCATGGAAAGCTCCAAATCACGTGCATGCGTGAGTCACGCATTCGAGTCGCTCCTCGTTGCTATCTCCTTTCATTCTTGCTGCAGAAACTCCATCAAATCCAGCTGAATGCTACCTAAAATAAACAAAATTGTAAAAGACTCAAAGTAGCATCCATATTGGCTAAAAGATAATTAATTCTTTATTAAACTCAATAAATTAGATGCAAATTTGCTAGGAAAAGATAGGAAAGATGCTCACGCATCAAAACACCAAAATTGAATTGTTGCTTGTCCTCAAGTAACCAAAACTAATATAAGCTTAGGATGTGAATTTGCATGAGAATGAAAATTCGATTAAGCTCATGTCTCTTCTTATAGTGGGGTTTACAACTGCAATCCTGAATAGTTTTGGCTTCTCACTCTCCTTTGAATAAGAAGAATGTTACTGTCATCTGGAATTAGAATCCGGATAATATTATGAATTCTCTGATCTTTTGTAATTCAATTTAATCCTTGAACACAGCAATTTTTCTTTGGTGCTTTGCACCTTGAGCCTAGCCGTGACTTTAAATGTTTTGTCTCAAGCTTTACTTGACACAGAAACACCACTAGCACTTAATTGGGGAACTCTTTTTAAGTTCTAAATATTATATTTTTTTCAGTTACACCCAGACAGTGGTGCTCAAAGCCTTTGGTGTACTCTGCAATTGATCTCGACTCTAAATGTTTTGTCTCGAGGATTACTTGACACAGAAACACTATAAGCATGTGACTAGGGAAACAACTCTTTGAGCTTTTAATCGTGTCTGACCTCCCTATTCATTGATGCTTAGAGCATTGGACCTTGCTTTTATTTTTCTTTTGCTGTTTCTTTTGCTTCAAGGATTAAACTTTCATTAATTTCATAGAAATCATAATGATTATCTAAATTCCTGTTCCTTGTACATCAACATTCTTTGATTCAAATTTAAATATGCACTATTCATGTCATGCATTCAGAATCACAGAAAATACCACCATATTTAAGTAAATAAGACTACTCTTAAAATTAACTCAATTTTTCATGAAATACATCACTTCTGTATTTTTTATTTGAATTCAAGCTCAGTGGGTAAAATATGAGACATCTTTTTAGAACTAAAGCAATTAAGGGAAAACTAAACTAGACCTAGGATTCTCACTACTAAAAGATCATGCAACAAACAAAGCAAAATAGCAGAAACCCGGAACATAATATAGTAGAAGTGGGAAGGAATATAGAATAAAAGGAACTCAACCACCTAAGTTATTCTAACGGTTGTTTTATTCTTCAGGTTGTGCTCCTCCGTGAAGATGATTCGCCTTCCTAGGTGCCATAAAATTAGACAGCAAAACTCTAAGCGAAGGGTCAACACCAAACTTAAAGGTTTGCTTGTCCTCAAACAAAGAAGAACTGAAAAAAAAAACAAATAATACGATGGAAGAAGAATAAATGGATAAAAGAACAAGAGAGAATTAAGGATTGGGAGAGAGAGAGAAAGAAAAGTAAAACTGGGTGGCGAACTAGTGTAGTTGTGTGGCGCAGGCGACTCGTACGCGTACGGCACGCAAACGCGTGGGTCGCAAAATTTTCTTAATGACGCATAAGCGTCAGGCACGCGTCCGCGTCCCCTGGGTTTTGCGCGATTCGCGAAAAGCCACCCGCGTGCACGAACAACTTTCTGTTCGCATGGCTTGGGAACCAATATTTTCATACGACGCGTGCGTATCATGCACGCGCACGCGTGGATGGCCATTTGTGCAGATGACATCAAATTTGTTCCTCTAGCACACTTCTAGCCCCAAGCCAGCAGAACTATCTGCCCAAACATTCTTTGATGCCGATTTTCAAGGTCACACGTACGCGTCGATGACGCGCATGTGTGGAGTGCTAACATCACCAATGACGCGCATATACACGTGAGGATATTTGTGCGTAAGGCATCATTCCTGCGCCACTCCCGCATAACTCTCTGTTTGCTCATTATTTTTCACGCACACACCTATGACGCGTACGCATCAGCGACGCTTGCGCATCGTGTGCTCATTTTTTTTTTTGAAATATCCGGTTCCTGTTCTAACATAGCTGCATGATCTGAAAAATAGTGAAAACTTAATAAAAATCAAATAAGTAAGAAAACTACTACTACGAAAAACAACTAAGAATGAAAAGGAGCGATCATACCATGGTGGGTTGTCTCCCACCAAGCACTTTTAGTTAAAGTCCTTAAGTTGGACATGTGGTGAGCTCCTTGTCATGGTGGCTTGTGCTTGTACTGATCCAGGAATCTCCACCAATGTTTGTAATTCCAATGGCCACCGTGATTCCAAGCTAGGCGCATAACGCCTTCGAGCAAGTTGAAGCAAATGACAAGGCCCCAAGAGTGTTTATTGTGGGAATGAATTCCAGGGTCCCAAACCTTGCTTTTAAACTCGTCTTCTTGTGGATCACCATTGTTCCCACCAGGTGGCAAGCAATCTAAATTCTCACAGAGACATCCAAACAACCTTCTAGTGTAACGACCCAATTTTCAATATGCCTAGGACATACCGGAAACTGAGTGCTACCAATTTGTCATCCTAATTATTATCTATTATTTATTATATGAGCCTGATTCGTTGTTAAAAGCGTAATTAGTTTGCGAGGTACTTTTTAAAAAAAACGTTTGGATTAATAAACAGAATCATTCATAAGCAATTCACAAATAATAATAGAATAAGAAGTTATAAACAACCACACATAAATACATCTCAAGCAGTTGATAACATTCCGTGAATCAGCCTTTATTAGAGTAAAGATCTTTAGTTAGAACACCCCTAGATATAGCTAAATAATATCTATATACATATATATACATACAACATCCCAAGCCCTGACCTGTTCAAGAAGTCCCTAAGCTGGCACCCAGGCTAGCCTAGACTCTATACTCACCTAGTCCCTCTAAACTACTAAAGTGAGGGAAAGTACGTTCTAAGTCTTCAAAACTCAAGTCAGGTGGAACGTCATCAAAAGGTGGAAGGTCGTCTATCACTCCTATGCACGATCAGTCATTGCCATATGACGTCACTCTAGTTCCTCATCAAGTAGCCACATAACAAGAGTCTTGTACACAAGATTTAGGTTAAAGTTTGCGTACAAATGGGATGTAGACGTTGGCTGGTCTCATCGTATATACATATGAACAGAGAACGAGATTCTCCCTAGACTCAGAAGACTACCTAGAGCGGAATCCTCTTTACGGACGGTCATCAGCAAACTACGGAAGGGTACTCATGCTTCTATCTGAAGGGAGAAGGGAGAGAGAAGGGATAAGAACTGGGGAGTTCTTAGTAGGGTCGGGGTTATTAGTTAAGTTCATTAATCTGTGTCGCTTAGCAGACATATAGCAGAATATAGAGATGCAGTAAATAGAAGGCAGACGAATAAAGAAAATAGAGTAAACTAAAAACAGATCACAAACAGAAGAATATAAGAAAGTAAAACACAAACACAGAGAATAGAATACAAATAAGGAAAGCATACATTTATACAACAATCATAACAGAGGAAATGCACAACCAAGTATGATGCATGTCTGTCCTATGCAGGCCATGAGCTCACGTGTCGGTTTACACCCTGCAACCCGACATTACCCAGGAACTAGTCCTAGATAT
Source organism: Arachis duranensis (assembly GCF_000817695.3). Lineage (NCBI taxonomy): Eukaryota > Viridiplantae > Streptophyta > Magnoliopsida > Fabales > Fabaceae > Arachis > Arachis duranensis. Next base: position 57,030,273 of record NC_029775.3, on the reverse strand, counting down.
GGCTTTATTTCTGTAGGTGAACTTCGGCCTATAGATATGGCACCTCTGTAAGTGAACTTCGGCTTACAGAAATAGCGCCCCTGTAAGTGAATTTCGGCCTACAGGTATCACAACTCTCTGTAGGTGAACTTCGGCCTACAGGAGCAACACCCTGAGATACACAATTGATATTCACTGCAGGTGAACTTCGATCTACAGGAATAACAACTCACTGTAGGTGAACTTGGGCCTATAGGACCTCTAGGGCCAATGGAAAAGCAGTAGATGAACATACAACAGAACATCATTCCACAAGGCTTAACTCTTTATTCTTACACTCTTCTCCTCTATTCTCTTTGTTATATTACTCTTTTCTCATTGTCTCTTTACTCTACTCGATTACCCTATTCTCTGTGTCTCTCTACTCTGCTCTGATTTCTCTGTTTAACGTATGTATTTAAAGCTTATGTAAATTTCGGTATGAATAGTTAGTCTGTCCCAAGTATAGGTTCATTAAGTGTATACTGAAATAGTTTAACTTTTCATATTATACCTAACCCTAGTCGCAACTCAAGGACTAACTATGTTGCCCTAGTTCCTTCACTAATTTCTGTCTATTTTTCTGTCATTAATACTCTACAGACTTTTACTTTAATTTTTATCTTTTCTTCAACTTTTTATCTTTTATTTATCTTTGCCTCACTAATATGTTTTTACCACTCCCTAAGTGTCTTATGAAGGTAATTATGAGATCATGCGCTTAAAGCTGTCTTTCTAAAGCTTTTACAAAAAAGTGCCTTTTCCGCATTATTTTATTATTTTTATTAAAATATTATTTTTAATTAAACATTATTATTTATTATTTTATTATTAATTTTCCAAAATTAACTTACCTTTTACTTTTAACATTTAAAAATTACTTTTTACCACCCGTAACTTTTAATATTTCTACTTTAACCACCCTAACTTTCAGAAATTACTAAATAACACCTTAAACACCAAAATTTTTTCTTCCTTGCTCTTTTAAAGATCTAAAGCCTGTTCTTCATTGTTCTTCATCACACTCAAAGTGTTCTTTCTCTGTTTTTACCCGTTTTTCAGTCTTTTCAGCAACCGATTTTTACCATAATTCAAAATAAATTCCCAGCCACTAAAACCCCATATTTTCTACATGTTTTAAACATAAATTGAACCTCAATTTAAGCTCTAGGGTTCGTTTTTCCAACAGCCAAAAGAACACACATTCATAGCTTGAATTTCATCAAATTTCATCAAATTTTCACCAAAATTTCAACAAGAATTACTCATACAAACAATCAATTTCAAACATAGACAAACCATATCATAATCACACAACTCAAACACAATCAATCAAGATTAAATTCGTCAAATCCTACCTTGATTTGCTGCTTCAAATCCGGTTACTCTTTGAACTGTTCTTAAAGCACTTTTTCCTCCTAAATCACATCAAGAACAAATTTAAATCCACAAACCCTCAACTGACCAAATCTCTCTCATCACATTAGGAAGAGATATCTCACCTTAGACGTGCTGGAAATTAACATTTCTTGGCCCTCAAGTCAAGTTAAGCATGATTCCTAAGGAAGAACATCAAGAAAACACATGTTTAAGCATGTTTCCTTGAAAACCGAATTGAAAGGGGAAAGGAACAGCCATATCACCTTATTTCCAGCCTTGGTAAGTTACATGGTTATGTAGAGGAAGAAGAGAGGATCATTTTGGTGAAATCGGAATTTTGATTTGAGTTTTAGTTCAGAAGAAATCAAGCTTTGAAGATTAAATGTTCATGAAAGTTTCTCTCTTTTCTCTCTTGTTATTTTTGGCCAAAAGGGAGTAAATGACCATCCTTGGAGTGTCTTGGGGGTGTAGGGTGATTTGTGATTGGTTGGCTTGGAGGTGGATTAAAATAATATTAAAATATCTCAAGTGTATAACTACTAAAACGAGATGTATCGGAACACTTGTAAAAACATCTCTAAAAATTATTTTCTGAGGTACTAGCATAAATGTCACTAGTAATATATTTATTGTGAGAATAAAACATGTATAATGAGGCCATAGCATTGCTAAAGTCATCAGAGAGTGCTAGTGCTAAGCTACACCAGTAAACTGTGAACCCAGTTAAACTGATTTTCTATTTTTAACTAAAACAAATCAGGTATCTTATAATATTATTTATGAAGCTACTAATACTAATATAATGATAATATTATCCTATTATCTCTCTTCTCTCATGAATCGAGTCCGGTTCATCAAACTGAGACTATTTACGAAAAAATTGGATCAAAACTCCTAACCGATACGGTTCAAAAACTAGGTTCTTCGTGACCGCGTTATCGAGCTTGCCTCAGAAAAAGGTTCTAACTTAAAGATGGCATAATGACAATGAGGATTGAGATACTTGATGATATATCAGAGCTTCTCCCCTTACTGATCCTCCGGAGTTCTCCGTACTTTTAGAAAAGATCTCGCGTACTCGAAAACCGGGGTTGTTACATCTAGACCCATTCAATTGAGCTCTACACCAATCCTTGCACTTCAATTTAGAGCATGCAACCATATTGAACCTTGCTTGACAACTCTTACCACTAACCATCTTCCTCTTACCCTTAATTCCACAAAGAGCTCTAAGTTGACCATCCGTCTCCAGTAGCCCATATTCAAGTGGGAAAGTAAGGGTTAAGGATAGAAATTTTACCCACTTGAATGTTGTATTGGATGGTGATGGCTTTGGAAGTGGTCTTGCAAGCTCCACTCCCTTGTGTTCTTCTTTGAATTCTTCTACCTCTTTGAAAGCTTCCTCAATTTCAACCTCTTCCTTTTGGTATCTTTCTTCTAATTCAATCTCTTTTTTATTGCTTACCAAGGGCATGGGAGGTTGTGCATCTTCCTCTTCTTCCATATGTGAGGGTGGAAAGTTCTCTAATTCACTGGAGTATAAACTCCTTTGATTAGTTTCCTCACTTTCTTTCGTAGGATCTTGCATTGTATCTCTTGGGAAGGAATTTGCTTGTTCCTCTTCCTGGTTCTTGATCATCGTCTGCACATATTTCTCTACATTTTTGACACTTGTCTTTATATCATGTAGGAATTCTTTCATGAGAAGCTCAAGATCTGATGGTATTTGAGATGGATAAGGAGATGATGGTTCTTGATATGCATAAGAAGGAGGTGGTGATTCTTGATAGTTGGAACATGGAGTATTAAAGTTTCTTTGGTTTTGACTTTGCCAACCAAAATTTGGATAGTTCCTCCATCCACCATAATATGAATCACTACTTGGGTGTGAGTAGTAACCCATGTGATCTCTCTCCATTATTTTTCCTTAGCACAAAACACCAAAAAGGATTAAACGCACCATGTTGTAAATAGGAAAGGAAAGAAGAAAGAACAGAATTCTAAGAATTAAAATAAAACTAACTAGGAAACACCAAACTTAATTTCAGAAATTAAGAAAAATATTGGTGCTATTTATTTATTTAATTTTTTTGTTTCGAAATTTTTTTAAATAAAATTTAAATAAAATTAAAACTAAAACGCCTAATCTAAGCAATCAAACAACTGATAATTGTTAATCACAATCAATCCCTGGGAACGTCACCAAAAATTTGGTGCGTTGATTTAACAACCACAGACTAACCCGCAAGTGTACCAAGTAATACCTCAGGTGAGTGAGGGTCGATCCCATGAGGATTGATGGATCAAGCAACAATTGTTAAAAGATTCACTTAGTTAGGGAAGCAGAAAGGGGTTTTGAGATATTCAAAAGGCTTAAATTTGAAAATATCAGAAGGCAGGCACGCAAGTAAATAAGTTGAAAAATAAAATATGGAGAAAATAGTTAAGGCTTCAGAGTTATCTATTTTTCCAGATTAACTTTTCTTACTAACTATTTTAATCATGTAAGATTTAATGTATGGCAAACTATGTGTGACTAGACCCTAATTCCTTAGACCTTTCTAGCATCCTCTAAAATTCATCGACTACCCATCTTTGAGTTGATCACCATTGTTCCAACCGGGTGGCAAGCAATTTGAATTCTCACTGAGGCCGCCAAACAACTTTCTAGACCCATTCAATCGAACTTGATACCGATCCTTGCACTTCAACTCTGAGCATTCAACCATAGTGAACCTAGGATTGTGTTGCCAACCACTAACCATCTCTCTTTTACTTTTATAGCCACAAAGAGCCCTCAGCTGCCCATCTGCCTCAAGAAAACCATATTCAAGTGGGAAAGTAAAGGTTAAGGATAAGAATTTTACCCACTTGAATGTTGTATTAGATGGTAATGGCTTTGGGAGAGGTGTTTCCAATGGTCTTGCAAGCTCCACTCCCTTGTGCTCTTCTTTGAATTCTTCCACCACTTTGCAAGCCTCTTCAACTTCAACCGCTTCCTCTTGGTAGCATTCTTCCAATTCAATCTCTTCTGCATTGCCTACCAAGGGTATAGAAGGCTGTGCTTCTTCTTTTTTAATCTCTATGTCCAGTCTAGTGGGGGAGGATTCAATTTTAGGTAAGAATTCATCAATGATTAAATCCATCTCATGATCAACCTCCTCTAAGTCTTCAACCGTGATATGCCTTGGAGGATGTACACCCTCCTGAACATTAAATTCAAATGTCTTGGTAGGAGGTTCTATGACTGGAGTTTTCCATAGAGGTTTCGCATCTCCCAAGTCTTCAACCACTTCCTCTTCTTCTATAGTTTCGTCTTTCTCCACTTGCTCTAGTACAAAATCAAACTCCTCCTTGATGTCTTCCGCTTCATGATAACTTTCTTCAAGTGTCTCTACTACCTCCACCCTTTGGGTCTTCTCTTGCGTCTTTGGAAATAAGGCTGCGTGCAACCAATCCATTGCATCCCTAAGACGATCCGTTCTCTCTTGTTTTATGTCAGTAGCATAATTGGGATCGTGTTGCTCTTGGATTGATAGATGTGGGTGCTCTTCCATGGGGGATGGTGATGAGATGGAGAGATCATTATGTGGTTGATAAAGAAGTGAACTAGAGCTTGAGGGTTGATTGTTGAGGGTAGTTAGTGATTCAATCCAGGAGGCGAGAGCTTGTATAGCAGAGTTCATACCCTTTTTGGTAGAGTTAAGCATGTTCTCCATGGATGTTTGCCCCTGGTGAATAACATTGAGGATGTTGTTATCCAGTGGAGATTGGGGTAGGTAGGATGGTTCATTATTTTGGAGAAATGATTCATAATAGGATGGTGGTTCTTCTTGGTAAGGATATGGAGATGGTGAATATTGAGGTGGTGGTTCATAATGTGGCTCATATAGCTCTTGGTATGGTGGGCAAGGATTAGGGGCTTGTGAGTGTGGTAGTTCTTGGGAGTAATTGGGTTGGACTTGGGGTATCTCTTTGTTTGGTTCATATGGCTCATAGGGACGTTGAGGAGGAGGGGGTTCATAGACGTGTTGTGGTGGGTATTGAGTATCACGAAACGGTCCACGCTTTTTTCTTGCCACACTTCAAAAGCGTGGCCAAAAGTGGTCAATGGCCACACTTTTATGAGGGTGGCAATAGATTAGAGATTTGGCCACTTTTTTATTGCCACGCTTCAAAAGCGTGGCGAAAATCATCAACGGCCACGCTTTTGTATGTGTGGCAATTGGTTAGAGAAACGGCCACGCTTTTTTTTTACCACGCTTCAAAAGCGTGGCCATAAAGAGAAACAAGGACGTTTTGAAAGCGTGGCGACAGGGTTTCATTACGGCCACACTTACAAAGCGTGGCCATATCCTAGTACGCTTTTGGCACTCTTTAAAAGCGTGGCCAAAAGGTCCTTTTCTGCCACGCTTCAAAAGCGTGGCTGTAGAGCAAAACAGTGACGCTTTAAAAGCGTGGCGAGAGGGGCTCCAACCCATTGACCCTAACCCGGCCCCTGACCCGCTCCGAACCCGGTCCCCAACCCAAGGACACTAACCCTAATCACTCGAAACCCTAAGCCTGAAGAGCGCCTCCCATTAGCCTTAGCCCTTCACCCTTCAGCCTTCGCACTTCGCCCTGAACCCTTCGCCCTTCGCCCTTCACCATTCGCCCTTAGCCTTCGTCACTCGAAACCGCTCATCGCACTGTCTCCTACCTCGGCGACCTTATGGCCTCCTTCAATTCAAAAATGTCCGTACTCTCTCTCTCTCTTTCATAAACCCTTCCTCACTTCAATTCTCTCTTTGATCGCCGTTTCGTTTACTAGCTTTTGATAATTAGGTTTTTCTTTACTTTCCTTCGTTTTCGATTGTTATTTGAAAGATGATTTGCGTGTGCTTGTTGATCTGAGGAAGCTGTAGTTCCTGTTTGAGAATGACTTCTGCTTCACTCTCATCGTGCTCAATTCGCTTATCTCTCACTTGATTCCTTTTAACTTATTCTATCGTTTTCGTGAGACTCGGTAGATTACTGGATTTCAGTATCCTGCTAGGCTTCTTTAATTATAGCTAATTAAGTGGCGAACATAGTCTCTGTGAATAAAATTTTTTACTTCAGAATTCGTTAGCAACTGGAATGTAGGTATCGATCATAGTTTTTACATAAAAGGTTGAACTGTTTTTGTGTGTGTGTGTGATCAAGTTAAAAGGATTGTGCAGAATAGTTAGGGTAAAATTTGCTATCGTAGATAGCAGTGAATCAAGTAATCGTGTTTTTAAGTTTCTCTAAATTGAAGCATAATGTGTTCTTTTGAATCTTTTCTTTCAGCTCAATGCAGAGAAGAGCCCTTTTCAGCGGACTTATGCGACTCAGGTGTGTTTGTTTACTGCTTTCTTAAGCTACTGCTTCTTGAAAACGCTTTGTTTGTAGTTACCACTACTTCTTGAAAACGCTTTGTTTGTAGTTACTGGCTTGTTCTTGGTTGATTAACTCTGTTACTGGCTTACTGCTTGATGATTAATTGATACCCTCATTCTTGCTTGTTCTTAGTTGATTAACTCTGTTTCTGGAAGTGAAATCATGGATAAGATTACAGGGTTTTGTGTTTTTGTTGAAATTATTGATAAAAATGGCTTTGCTATGCTGCTGCTGCTGTTTTTGAATTTCTGGCTCTGCTGTTTTTGAATTTTTGTTGATTTCATGGTTTTTGTTGATTATTTGTTGCTGTTTTTGAATTTTTGTTGATGATTTATTTGATTTCTGGTTCTGTTGTGCAGCTGGTGTTTTTTATTGTGTTAATGAGAGCTGCTATTTTTTACTGTGATGTTGATTTATTGATTCCAATTATGGATGATTATTTGTTGAATGATTATTTGATTTCTGGGTCTGCTGTGCTGCTGCTGCTCTGATTTAATAATAAAATATTTTGTATTATATATGCTTTCCACTCTAGTTCCAGTTGTCATCCCTATTTGACAATGAGAAAATCCAGCTTTACCACCCCTAATTATATTAATGTATTCAATACACTTGTAACTTGACTCTAAATAATAAATTTTAATTACTCTATTTCTTAATAAATTTTAGATAATTTATTGTGCCAAACATGCTAATATATTCTTCTTTTCCTGTGCAATATTCAGGCTGCAACTAAAGTTCTTGCTCGACAGTTGGTAAGGCTTACGCAGCAGATTGCTAACCTTCAAGGTAGTCGAGAGTTCGAAACATCTTATATATTGAAATAGCCTTCTGTCAAAAGTTTTGAAAGTATTAAAAACTATTATTTCTCTCTAGTCTTTAGATAATTTATTGTGCCAAACATGCTAATATATTCTTCTTTTCCTGTGCAATATTCAGGCTGCAACTAAAGTTCTTGCTCGATAGTTGGTAAGGCTTACGCAGTAGATTGCTAACCTTCAAGGTAGTCATGCTCAGATGAGAGGCATAGCAACTCACACACAGGTAAAGAACAAGCATTCAGAAATTGTGCTATGTTTAACTGTATATAGCATGCTGATAACTCTGACTCCGATCTTCTACTGTGGAGATCTAAGATCTGGTTGAACTTGACTGATTTTATTTAATGTGCATAGCTTGTGTGTTTATTTTTCGTTTTTCTTGTTGTCGTGACTGTTCGCTGGCCTTATTGTCTGATCTAATTTTTCTTCTGATCTGGTTGCTGGACGGCCTTTTGTTTGATAGAGTATCATATTATGGTGTAGCTCATATTTTTCTTAGCCCCTTTTTTTCTTTGAAAACTGTAGCTCATATGTAATTTATGGTGTAGTTTGTGTAATATTGCAGTCTATTGTTTCCATGCTCTCACCAATAATTGATTGATCATGCTCTCACCAATATTTCTTTTTGATTAATCTGGTTTAGCTCATTCTGTTTAGCTTGTTTAGTTCAACTAATTTAGTTTAGTTGAATTAGGTGATTAATTAGAGAATCTGGACTGTTATATGAACTGCAATGATTTCAGTTTGTGGAACTGGTTAAGTCTATGGATTCTGTTTGCTGCTTGCTTGAACCTGGGAAACAGCTATTTACTGCTGCTGTTTAATAAGTGTTGCTGCTTCGTGCCATGTGTTAGAGACCTAGTAGATCTAGAAATTGTGCTATGTTTAACTGTATATAGCATGCTGATAACTCTGATTCTGATCTTCTACTGTGGAGATCTAAGATCTGGTTAAACTTGACTTATTTTATTAAATGTGCATAGCTTGTGTGTTTATTTTTCGTTTTTCTTGTTGTCTTGACTGTTCGCCGGCCTTATTGTCTGATCTAATTTTTCTTCTGATCTGGTTGCTGGACGGCCTTTTGTTTGATAGAGTATCATATTATGGTGTAGCTCATATTTTTCTTGGCCCCTTTTTTTCTTTGAAAACTGTAGCTCATATGTAATTTATGGTGTAGTTTGTGTAATATTGCAGTCTATTGTTTCCATGCTCTCACCAATAATTGATTGATCATGCTCTCACCAATATTTCTTTTTGATTAATCTGGTTTAGCTCATTCTGTTTAGCTTGTTTAGTTCAACTAATTTAGTTTAGTTGAATTAGGTGATTAATTAGAGAATCTGGACTGTTATATGAACTGCAATGATTTCAGTTTGTGGAACTGGTTAAGTCTATGGATTCTGTTTGCTGCTTGCTTGAACCTGGGAAACAGCTATTTACTGTTGCTGTTTAATAAGTGTTGCTGCTTCGTGCCATGTGTTAGAGACCTAGTAGATCTAGAAATTGTGCTATGTTTAACTGTATATAGCATGCTGATAACTCTGATTCTGATCTTCTACTGCGGAGATCTAAGATCTGGTTGAACTTGACTGATTTTATTTAATGTGCATAGCTTGTGTGTTTATTTTTCATTTTTCTTGTTGTCGTGACTGTTCGCTGGCCTTATTGTCTGATCTAATTTTTCTTCTAATTTGGTTGCTGGATGGCCTTTTGTTTGATAGAGTATCATATTATGGTGTAGCTCATATTTTTCTTGGCCCCTTTTTTTCTTTGAAAACTGTAGCTCATATGTAATTTATGGTGTAGTTTGTGTAATACTGCAGTCTATTGTTTCCATGCTCTCACCAATAATTGATTGATCATGCTCTCACCAATATAAAAAGATGGATTTAGGCATTCGTTTCTTCCTCTTTCACACCCTGCAGGTTTTGACAGCTACTAAAATTAGATATTGGAGGTTTTGTTCAATTAGATGCTAGGTTTTGACAAGTCTCCATGAGATGTAATGGCAAAAGAGAATTGATAGGCACACAGTTTCTTCTTGTTATCATGCTATATAAAAAACATGTCTCAGTTGTGGTGGTTTGGTTTGGTTTTTGTTGTTTTCCATTGTAGGAATGCTATTGATTCCTCTTTATTCAAGCAATGGTTGCATAACTTGCAAAGTGAGATTGGGATTCTAGCTGATGGCACCTTGGCTCTGAGACAAGTTCTAATTCAGGTAATTGCATCATCAGTGTTTAAAAAGTGGATATGATTTCTGATAATTAGGCCTTGTTAAGTGGTAATTTTAGTAACTGACTAACCTGTTAGTCTTCTAGTCTTATTCATGTTCTCAAATCAAAATCAACAAAACTAGTTGGACTCTTTTTGGTGTAAACAGGGTGTAGACATGTTTGGAAAGCGCATTGGGTTTCTCAAATTTAAAGCTGACATTTATAAGCCAGTCTATGTTTCCATTTTCTTGTGTTAATTTTAGCAAGGGGCTATGAACTAGTATGTGGTATCTAAAATGCACAACTATTAGGATCTTTTGCTTCTTACCTTACGTTCTCAGGCATCCATCATTTCTCTTTTGCTTGTAATTTCTTTGCACTTGCACCTGATGCTGATTTCTTTCTTTATATATAATAAAGTAAACCGTGATTAGGTTCCAGGTATTGTATTTGCAAGAGGACCTGCTGTGACTGTGTTGATACTTCTGGAATCAGATGGTGAAACTTATGCTGTCCTTACTGAACAGGTTCTTAGATGTTGGATCCTTGCAGAGAGAACTATGTTTTTTTTCAAACATTTTAACTAGAGTTCCATATTATGCTTATTATTTTTTATTTATCAGGCAAGGGTTCCTACTGGAAGAATTATTTTGGAATTGCCTACTGGAATGTTGGATGATGACAAGGGTGATTTCGTTGGCACTGCAGTTCGTGAGGCTTCTCTCTCTCTCTCTCTCTCTCTCCAATTCTCTTCATAGCTTAGTTGTGCCTCTGACAGGTTGAAGAGGATACTGGCATAAAGTTCAAACTTGAAGACATGGTTGATCTCACTAATTATTGTTTGATTTGTCTTGTAATAAAAATTGCATACTATATTTGTAGGTTTGGTAATAAAAAAGGATTGAAAATTTATATTGTGTAGCAATGAAGATCAAGTAACAAAAAGAATTTTTTTTTAATTTAACAAGGCTTTCGCCACGCTTTTAAAGCGTGGCTGTATATTTTGCTATGGAGCGTGGCCGTATCTCTACCTATCACCACGCTTTAAAAGCGTGGCCGTATATCCACCGGCCGTATCTCCACCTACATCCACATTTTAAAAGCGTGGCCGTATCTCCACCTACAGCCACGCTTTAAAAGCGTGGCCGTATTTCCCACCTACAGCCACGCTTTTCCAAGTGGCAGTTTGTAAAAAAGCGTGGCAAACAAAAAGCGTGGCAATAGGCTGCAAAAAGCGTGGCGATAGAGCAACCGCCACCCTTTGATAGGTCACCCTTTCAAAAGCGTGGCGGTAGCTCAAAAAGCGTGGCAAAAAGCTATTGCCACGCTTTTTTCAACTTTTCGCCATGCTTTAAAAGCGTGGCAAAAGACGTGTTTTCTTGTAGTGACTATAACCATTGTCTTGGTATGCATCATGGAATGATTGTTGCTTATAGTACATTGGAGGGGTTGATGCCAAGAGGGTTGATCAAATCCTTGTGGCTCCTCCCATCTTTGATTGTTCTAACCATGGTGCATGTTGGCATTATAATCTCCTCTTCCTATAACATAATTATAACCATGCTCGTAGCCAGAGGGGTGAAAAGTCATAGTAGAAAAGAAAAACAAAAACTAATAAAAATAGGTAACTAAGTCCTAAAACTAATAAAAACTAAGAACAAGTAAAAAGCAAATATTTACAATAACCAATAATAAGGCACACGTTTGTAATTCCCCGGCAACGGCGCCATTTTGACGAACAGATTTTTGACGGTTTAGAATTTCACAAAAATAAATTCCTGTTGTAACTATAGTTTCTAAACCAACAAAGAATCCTTTCGTACAAAAACTTGTTTGTCACTAAAGTAAACCCAATAAAAATTAATAACCGAAGTATTTAAACATCGGGTCATCTCTCAAAGAATTGCAGGGAGGTGTAGTTATTGTTGGTTATGAAATTGTATCTTTTTAGGGTTTTGAAATAAGGAACAAGAAAAGTGAATTGCAAGAAATTAAATTAATAACTAATAAATTTCTTAGCAAGGTATGAGAAATGGACGTCCTATCCTAGTTATCCTTATCAGTTGTGATGAGAATTTTTCATTGATCCCACTTAGTTAACCCTTGGTAAATAAAGGAAAGTCAAGTGGACTAATCAATTTGATTCTTCAAGTCCTAGTCAACTCTAAGGAAAGACTAGCTTTAGAGGGATCCAAACCAACCAGTAATTTTCAATTATCAATCAACAAAGGATTTTGATAACTCAACTGTTTCCAATTAATCAATTCAAGCTAAGAATGTAAAAAGCTAAATTAAAATCATAAATATGAAATACCTCAGTTTGCATTAAATAAAGAAATCAAATCTAACATGGAGTTCATAAACCAAATTGGATAAGAAGAGATTCAACAAGAAGAATAGATAAACCAAAGTACTAGAATAAATAAAAGTAGAAGAGAATTAAATTAAAGGAACATTGAATTTGGAATTGAGAAGAAACAATCCTAAAATTAAGAGAAATCCTAAATCCTAAAACCTAGAGAGAGGAAAGAGCCTCTCTCTCTAGAAAACTACATCTAAAACTTCAAATTGTGTGAATGAGAACTGATTGAATGAATAAATGATTCCCCCACTCTACAGCCTCTAATCTGTATTTTATGGGCCAAAAACTGGGTCAAAAACAACCCAAAAATCGCCCCTAACATTTTTCTGCAACTGTTGTACGTCGCGCATGTCACGCATATGCGTAGGTCACGCGTGCGCATCATTTCTCAAAACTCCTTGTCACGCATACGCATCAGTCACGCGTATGCATCTCTTGTATTATGCGCTAGTCACGCGTACGCGTCAGGTGCGCGTGCGCGTCGCTATGGAATGCTTCAGATCACGTGCATGCGTAGGCCATGCGTGCGCATCGAGTCTCACTAGTCAGCTTCATTGTTTCTTTGTATTCCTCCCATTTTTGCAAGCTTTCTTTCCATTTCCAACCCATTCCTGCCCTATAAAACTTGAAAACACTGAACATACAGATCACGATATCAAATGGTATAAAGAGGGATTATAATCTAATAATTTAAAGGCTTAGGAAGCAAGTTTTCAATCATAGCACAAAATCAGGAAGGAAAATGTAAAACATTCGATTTCTATGAATAAGTGTGAGATTAGTGGATAAAATGCACTCAATTAAGCACAAGATGTACCACAAAATAGTGGTGCATCAAATCTCCCCACATTTAAACATTAGCATGTCCTCATGCTAAGCTCAAGAGAACTAAAAGAGTGAAGGCAAAATGGTAAGACTTATGCAATGCAACCTATCTAAATGCAACTACATGGAAAAAATGATTCTACTTACTTAGTTGAAAGTAAATAAACCTTTCAAGAACAAATATGAACTGGATTTCACTAATTCAAATCATAAAAATAAATTACAAATAGACTTGCAGAAGAAAATAGCTCACGAAAGCCGGGAACAAAGAATCGAGTATCGAACCCTCACTGGAAGTGTATACAATTTAATCGCTCAAGTGTTTAAGGTTCGATTCTCTCAATTCTCTACTAATCTTGCTTTCTAAGACTTGCTCTTCATCTAACAATCAACAAAGAATTAATGCACAGATACACATATCAAGAGGTCTTTTAAGGGTTGTAATGGGGTTAGGCTCAAGGTAGGATTGTATTTGGTCAAGTGGACTAAAATCTGAATCCTTAATTAACCTGAACTTCCCACCTAACTTAAGACAATCCATGTAATTACAATGCAAGATCTAACTGTCCATTAACTATGTTTACCACACATTTATGCATCCCAAATTTAAGTACAACTTATATGCATTGATATTATTACTTAACTTGGGACATTTTGTCCCCTTTTTATTATTTGCTTTTTTTCTCATAATTTTTTTCTATTTCTCTTTTCTTTTCTTTTGTTTTTCTCAATGCATATGATTAAAGTATTGCATGCATAAACATGTCCTCAACATTTTTCACATTTTCACATGAATATATAACACCCAATTCTCAAACCAAATGTTTCCAAACCCAACTTCCCACACTTAGATCATGAGCACTTTCACTAGTCTAAGCTAACCAAAGATTCAAATTAGGGACATGTTTTACGCTTAGAGTTAATGATGTGCTAAAGTAAAGAACAAAGGGGTAAAATTAGGCTCAAAATTGGTTTGCAAAGGATAATGAAAAGGTTAAGGCCATATGGGTATGTGAGCTATAGTGAACAAAGGCCTCAATCATATAAGTATATACATACATTAAACCATGGAAATATAGAATCAAGCAAGGTATAGACCATAATTTTAGAGAGAACAACACACACCAAAACAAAATATTGGTTGATAAAATACAACCAATCAATTAGGCTCAAATTCTCACTGGGTTTGTGTGTTCGAGCTCTAAACCATGTTCCAATATAATATTTATTCAAAAAAGTTTAACAAAAATTTTATTTCAATTTAGTGAAATACTCTAAAAAGTTTCTTGAAAAAGAAAATATTACTTCAACCAAGTAGTTGGTAAAATATGCACAAAATCAAACAAACATGCAATCAAACATGCAAATGCAACAATGAACTAACAAAGGAAATCCCACATTGGTGTTGAGAAGGAACTAACTAATCCGCGGAAGTCGGTGCCGACCTCCCCACACTTAAAGATTGCACTGTCCTCGGTCCATGCTGAGATGCACAAGTGGACGGGTTGCTCCAACTGATGCCTTCTCCAAAGTTCGTGTAGATGGACTTGTTTGTTGCCCTATTGAGAAGCTTTCCCTATCCCTTCTCGATGGCCATCCTAAAAGAAGAGAAAATGGAAGAAAAGTAACCCAGAAACAAAGATAAGGAAACAAATAGAATATGGGTGTGTTGATGCCAAATAATGAGGATCTCAACGACATGGTAGCTACAACATGCAGGTGAGAAAACAGTAGAAGCAAATGGCATATGAATAGTGCAAAAATTGCAATAATGAGGGAGAGAGTATAGGTAATGAAAGACCACATAAGTTCATATCAATGCAAAAGGAATACAAGTGTCATAAAAGAGTAGTATTGACCTATAAATAATATTACCTAACAGTGGAATAAGAACATTTAACACCCATAGAAAAGAAAATAAAAACATGCATACAGTTAAAATGTAATGAATGAAAATATGGAAATAAATCAAGTAAAATAATATGAAAGAGTATAAGGAAGATAAGTCAAAGAAATGAAGAATAAAGAAGTAAGAAAGGAAGAAGAAAAGAATAAGAAGGGAGAGAAGAGAGAAGTAGAAGGGAATCTGCGAAACGACGCGTAAGCGTCGCCCACGCGTATGCGTGGGTGAGTAGAAATCCAATCGACGCGCAAGCACCGTTCACACATACGCGTGGCCACTGGTTGTGCTAAACACACAATACCAGCACCAAGGCAGCACAACTCTCGGCCAAATCACCCACTGACGCCGATTTTCCTTCCACACGTACGCGTCGCTGACGCTTACGCCTGGGTGACTAAAATACGGGTGACGCACATGCGTCGCCCACGCATACGCGTGGGTTGGCTTGTGCGCAAGGCACCCTTCTTGCACAACTCCCGCGTAACCTTCTGTACGGTTTAGCGTCGCATGTGACGCGTGCGCCTGACGCTTTTCTCTCTTTTTTTATGCGAAATGCAGAATACAGAATGCTGATGCTGATGCAGACATGATGAATGAACACTAATAAAAATAGAATAACATAAAACAAAAAACAAAACAAAATTAAATAAAGCTAAGACTGAAAAAGAATGGTCATACCACGGTGGATTGTCTCCCACCTAGCACTTTTAGTTAAAGTCCTTAAGTTGGACATTTGGTGAGCTCCTTGTCAGGGCGGCTTACGCTTGAACTCTTCCAGGAATCCCCATCAATGTTTGCACTTGCAATAGCCTCCGGGATCCCTAACTATGCGTATAACTCCTTCAAGCAAGTTAAAGCAAGTGACAAGGCCCTAAGAGTATTGATTGCTAGAACGAATTCCGGGGTCCCAAACCTTGCTTTTGCACCGGTCTTTGTGTTGATCACCATTGTTTCAACTGGGTGGCAAGAAATTTGAATTCTCACTGAGGCTGCTAAACAACTTCCTTGACCCATTCAATCAAACATGATACCGATCCTTGCACTTCAACTCTGAGCTTTCAACCATAGTGAACCTATGATTGTGTTGTCAACCACTAACCATCTCTCTTTTACTCTTAAAGCCACAAAGAGCACTCAGCTGTCCATCCGTCTCAAGCAAACCATATTCAAGTGGGAAAGTAAAGGTTATGGATAATAATTTTACCCACTTGAATATTGTATTGAATGGTAATGGCTTTGGGAGAGGTGTTTCCAATGGTCTTGCAAGCTCCAGTCCCTTGTGCTCTTCTTTGAATTCTTCCACCTCTTTGCAAGCATCTTCAACTTCAACCGCTTTCTCTTGGTAGCATTCTTCCAATTCAATCTCTTCTGCATTGCCTACCAAGGGTATGGGAGGCTGTGCTTCTTCTTCTTTAATCTCCATGTCCAGTCTAGTGGTGGAGGATTCAATTGTAGGTAATAATTCATCAATGATTGAGTCCATCTCATGATCAACCTGTTCTAAGTCTTCAACCATGATATGCCTTGGAGGATGTACACCCTCCTGAACATCAAATTCAAACTTCTTGGGAGGAGGTTCTACGACTAGAGTTTCCCATGGAGGTTCCGCATCTCCCAAGTCTTCAACCACTTCCTCTTCTTCTATAGTTTCGGCTTTCTCTACTTGCTCTAGTACAAAATCAAACTCTTACTTGATGTCTTCCACTTCATGATAACTTTCTTCAAGGGTCTCTACTACCTCCACCCTTTGGGTCTCCTCTTGCGTCTGTGGAAATAAGGCTGCGTGCAACCGATCCATTGCGTCCCTAAGACGATCCCTTCTCTCTTGTTCTATGTCAGTAGCATAATTGAGATCGTGTTGCTCTTGAATTGATGAATGTAGGTCCTCTTCCATGGGGGTGATGATGGGATGGTGATGAGTCTAGATTCACTCCCCTCCCAATAAAATTGATGAATCTGCTCCTTGGCAAGCACACCAAAATTATCGTCAAGTAATAACGCACAGTGGAGTGGGATCGTATCCACATAGATTGGTAGATTTAAACGATTTTAATTAATTGGTGAATTAGTCAAGCTTAAACAGAATAAGTTGTGAGTACGGAATTATAAATGGTAGAAACATAAATGGTGAAAGAATAAAGGAAAGCAATAAGGTACAGAAATAGAAATGACAAGAATGTAAAAGGGAGTGAAAATTTACAGAATGTAAATGAAAGCTATAAAAGAATGGGAGAGATAAGAATGGGGAAATTCATTGAGATCAGGAGATATTGTCTCTTTGGATTAAATCCAGCTTATATCCTCTTCAATCATGCAACTCATTGACCTCTTGGCAATCATGATTGATTGAGCCCCAATCTCTTGGTGACTCAATCTCTCATATCTTGATCAATAGCCAATTCCTTGGTCTAAGTGCTCATGAAGAGAGATATGCTTGGTCCCTGATTATACCATACATCCTTGTAGGTCTAGGTAGAGGGAGGATTATATGTCACCATATCCAAACACCAAAACCCAGATCTTACTCAAGTGTGAGAAGGGATTTCTAGCATGGTTTCATGTTTCTTTTTCCAAGGTTCCCATGAAACCCATTTTGCATTCAACCTCTTTTCCAAGATGATTGAACACTAAGAATGAAAAATGAAATTCCTTCTAGCAAATCAAAGAGAAGATGAAGAGAAGAACAAATTCACTGTCATTAATCCATCAAGTACAATAGAGCTCCCTCTCTCAATGAGAGGAAATTTAGCTACTCATAGCTCAGAAAGAAAGTACAATAGATGGAAGAGATGAAGTGTGAAAAGTGAAAAACTAGAACTCCACAATCCCCAGCTGAGATGACTAACTCTCTTCTTCTACTACTTCCAGGGGGTATTTATACTACTCCTAGATCTAGAAATAGAGAAAAATACAAAGGTGAAAAGGAAAATTACAACTTGGAGGGAAAAGAAACTCAACAAACGTGATCTTCCAGCTAGCATGTGACTGGCGCTCCTCTGGCGTGTCACGCTCCCTTTATTTCAATCTTGGCGCGCCATGCCTCCCCATTCAAGTGGCACGCCTTCCTCCATCACATCCCTGGCATGCCACGCCTTTGATACCAAGTGGCACGCCCAGGCCTCTTTAAAATCCTCAAGTAGCTTGGTGTGCCACGCCTTCGAGCCGAAGTAGCATGCCCAGGCCTTTTCCCATATCTTCATGATTCTGGAAACTTGTACCAGTGTGGCACGCCCGGGATCTGGCGTGCCACGCACCTTTAAATGCTTCATCTTCTTGCTGGCGTGACACGATTCATCATCCAAGTGGCACGCCCAGTTCATTTGGCCCTTTATCTCCTTCTCTGGAAAACACTACCAGCGTGCCATGCCATGGGACTGGCGTGCCACACCCCTTCACTTGCCTTGGTTTCAAGAGTTGGCGTGCCACACTTGGACATTCATGTGGCACGCCAAAGTGGGATAATTGAGTTGGCGTGCCATGACTTCGATACCCAAGTGGCACGCCCAGCTTTGTTTGGCCTCCTTAAGTGCTGGCATGCCACGCCTGATCATGTAAGTGGCGTGCCCAAGTGAGATATGTGAGCTGGCGTGCCACGCCTTCGACACCAAGTGGGATGCTTAGCTTTGGTTTGGGTATTCTCTGTGTATTGGCGTGCCACGCCTGGACATTCAAGTGGAACACCTTAGTGGGACTCTTGAGCTGGCATGCCACGCCTTCGACACTAAGTGGCACGCCCAGCTTTTGCTTTGCCTTCTTGTTCACTGGTGTGCCACGCCTGGTTGCTCAAGTGGCACGCCTAGATCTCATTAGCCTTCAACCCCTTCTCTGGATTCTTGTACCAGCGTGCCACGCCATGTTGCTCAAGTGGCAAGCCCATTCAATTGTGGGTCTCTTAGGCTTGGCGTGCCACGCCTTGGTCCTCAAGTGGCACGCTTGAGTAAATTCTGGAACTGGCGTGCCATGCCTTCGATACAAAGTGGCACACCCTAGTGATGACTCTTCTAGGTAATGAGTTGGTGTGCCACGCCCAGCTTCTGGCGTGCCATGCTTTGTTGCTAATGGCACGCCTGCTTCACACGCCCCACTTGTTTTGTTGTTTTCTTCCCATTTTTTATGTCTTTTTCACCTGAAATTTTACACAAACTCATTTCAAAGCAATGTACTATGATATTCATCAATTAAGGAATGTATTGCAATGATCAAATGAGATTATACCTCTATGATGGTCCTTTTTTTGCAAGAAAAAGGGTAGATGATGTAAGTCATCACAACACCAAACTTAAGCTTTGCTTGTCCCAAGCAAATCATTATGAGTGGTCTTTTTATGAATTGAGACTTGACTTTGAATAGATACAAATATAACTAAGAATAGGACTAAGTGTTCAACATGTGCATGAATGTTCTGAATGTCACAAAGAGTCCCTAGATCCTTGAGGGTTCTTACAAGTATGTGCCTCAAGGGTCCTTTTCATTGATTGTCACCTTGAAGTAAGAGTTAACTCATTCTCTTTTTTTCTTTGGTTGTGCTTCTTTTCTGTTCGTTGACCATGACTCTAAGTGTTTTGTCTCAAGACAACCCTTTAGTTAGGCTTTCAATTAACACTCCCAAGCCAGTTGGTTTTAGGGTACTAGGTGTTGACCTTTGAGAATTTACTTGCCAAGGCCTCTTCTTGACACATCTTCACCACAAGCATCTACTAGGGTCTCTAACTCTTTTGAGTTTTTTTTTCAATGTTTTTCTTTCTTTCCTAGTAGTAGATGCTCAGAGCCTTGGGTCTTTGTTGCTTACTACTTCTTGGTATAGATTTTCAAGGAACACCCCTCAACATCTACTTGTCATGCCTTCTAGGACTAGTTGCCTTTCATGACTCATTTTCTTTTTAGTTCATTCAAAGTTCTACACTTAGTTTTTTGTTTCTTAGTTCTTTGAATGAGCTTTCTTGGTCTTAGTCTTATTTACTCTTGTTCTTGCTCAACTCACAACAACTCTTATGGAGACAAACTATACTTTATTGATGCTGAAAAAGACTAAAGTTAACATTGCATTTTCTTTCTTGCATATCAAAGGACTCACAAAAGACTTCAAGTAATAAAGAACTAAACATAAAACATAAACTATCCTAGCATTACCAATTATTCTCGAACATAAAGTAAAGCAGAGAGAAACTTAAACATAGTTCAGAAATTAGGAAATGTCAACCATGGGACTTAACAACCATGTGCAGCTTCAGCTTAAGTTCATTGGCCCTTTGCATTTGTCTTTCTTCTTGGAGGGGGAGGAGTCACCTTCACCCTTTTGGGAAGATCCTTCTTGTTCTTTCTTGTCCTTGGGCTTCTAGAATCCCAGCCTTACCATATAATTTCTTTCATCCTCCTTCTGCTTAGCTAGGATCTCCTCTTGTCTAGCACTCAATTCCTCCAGTCCTTGCATGAATGTTGGGTATCCGGGGTTAAGATCGGCCACAACATTACACAAGTAATTTAGCTTCGCTTGTGTGTTGATATCATATTGCCTCCTTGAAATGGTCCGGGCATCATACGGATGCCTGAACTCAGTAAGGTTCCTCTGCTGCCATTTGTTCTGCTCTATTACTTTGTCGAGTGCACTTCGCACCTCTCCCCAGTCGAACTGCTCTTGTTGCTCCTTCCTTGCTTGCTCAAAGCTCCCTTGGAAGTTTTGTATGTTCTCATTCACTTAGTTCCATTGCTCCCTGTGGCTATTTTGAAATTGGTTGACATCTTCCCTCAATTGATGCAAATCTCCCTTCATTTGATGCACGTCTCCTTGCAGCTGCTCCTAGTTTACTCCTTCAGTAAATTGTTGATATTGTTGGTATTGTGGTGGTTAAAGTGCTAGGAAATATGGTTGTTCCTCTGCCTCTTCTTGTTGTTGTTGTTGTTGTGTTGTTGTGGCACATGTGCATGGGCTCTATGCTCCCTGGCCCTCTAAAGTGGGTTGCCAGCCAACACCTTGGCCATTTTCTTGGCAGTTATAGGCTTGTCTTGCTTCACCAGCACCTCATCAATAACTTTCTCAACTCCAGCTTCATCATATAGCTCTTGTATGATGCTAGGGAATGCCAGCCTTGTGCTTTCATTAGTGCTCTTCAGTATTTTGTTGATGTTGTTGGCAATCAACTCCCCAACATTTACATTTTCTCCCTTCATAATGCTGTATATGAGCACAGCTCTCTCCTTGGTCACCTCTGAGGTGTTGAATATAGGGATCAAAGATCTTCTCACAAAGTCCAGCCACCCTCTAGTTTGGGGGCTCAAGTCCCTTCTTCTCAACTAGTTGGGTTTCCCATCTTTGTCATTGATCCACTACACATTTAGTACACAAATTTCGTTCAGGATTTCATCAAATCCTGGGTCTGGTTGCTTAATCCTCTCCTCATAACTCCGAGTAGAGTTTGTCCTCTTCACCATCAGCACCCTTTCTTTGTTAGAGGGACTATAGTCAATAGATTTCCCCCTCACATAGCTAATGTACCTATAAGGTTGCTCTAGCTGTCGCACGGTGTTGGCATAAAATTCCCTTACCAAACCTTCCGCCACTTTCATTGGTGGGTTGTAGAAGAGTGCCCAGCCCCTGTTGTTTATTTCGATGTTAATTTCAGGGTGCTCATTCCTTCCCAGTTGAAAACCAACCTCTGGGATGATCTGCCTCTCACTCACCCAACCATAGAATTAGTTTTGGTTGAATGCGGAGAGGAATTTATATTCATTGAAGGTTGAGCTTGAGGAACCGGAAGTTGGCTCTTTGGTCTTTCTTTTCTTTGAGACTGAGGATTTTGGTGGTGCCATTGGTTAGAGAGAGAGTGTTTGAAGGCTCTGAGATAGTAATAGAGTGTTGCAAAGAAATCCAAGAAAAACAAAAGTTTTGCTCCAACATTAAACTTAGGACTTGATTGTCCCAATCAAGTAAAAAGATAGAGAGAAAGGGGATGAAAAGAGAAAAGAGAAGAGAGAAAAAAAGGTTTGTGAGATTCTCTTTTGTGTATGGAATGGGGTTTGAAGGTGGAGGGAAATAGGAAAGTGAGGGGATTTATAGGGGTGAAGGGTGTGGTTCAAATGGTGGGAAGTGGAAATGGGTTTAATATTTTCCTACTTGGGGAGTGGCGCCTAGCGTGGGAAGAGGCGCCAATCCTTATCTCACTTTGCTTCCCGTATGTGCTGAGTTCTAAAGTGCAAGTACACTTTGACCTCTTTTTCTATCAATCAAGTGGGCCCCATTCAATCTCCTGAAAATGAAACCGAGACCCCATTCGTAATGACAAAATAATCCTCCATATTCCTTTTTAATGCTAGTGAATGGATTTGCAACTGATGGATGTCCCTTGGGACACTAAACTTAATTCATTTGCATCTCAATAAATTGGGTTCATCATTGGGTTTTTAATTTGTTCATGGGGAAGAAGTAATTCCAATTCTTTCACATCCTTTTGCTTCTAATCTCCCCTGAACACATCAAAATTCACATTCAAGCCTCCACCAATATATTAAATGCTTTCAAATTGAGTGGTATTGGGCTTGTTAAGTGATCCTCATATGGTGGTGGCCATACCAAACTTAATCTCTGGGCTTACTCTTCAAAAATTAGTTTATCCAATTGGTTGTAAGCCTAGATTAAGTAGGTGAGTGGTCACACCAAACTTAGCTTTCTAGCTAATTCTTAGCCCAATCACCTATCATGAGTAAATGCCCTCATCAAGTTGCACTTTCAAAAAATAGGAGACAAAATAATTCATAAAGCTATCCTAACTATCAAAGCTGAAATTAAATTTCCTAAGCTAATATTCACAATATGCTTTTATGAAAGCAATAAATCAAAAGGATATAAAGTGTTGGGGTGCCTCCCAACTAGCGCTTCTTTATTGTCACTATCTCGAAACTCCTCCATCTTTAGTTGAGCTTATAGCTCACTCTCTGCTCCTCTGAGGAGCCTCCCAAGTAGTGTTTGAGTCTATGGCCATTGACAGTGAAAGTTCTTTGTGTTTTGTCCTCCATGAGTTCCACTTGACCATAGGGAAACACCCTGAGTATGGTGAAGGGTCCTGACCATCGAGACTTAAGTTTCCCAGGGAAAAACTTGAGTCTTGAGTTGTACAGCAGCACCCTTTGTCCTTCAGTGAACTCTCTCCTTGCTATCCTCTGATTATGCCACCTTTTTGTGTTCTCTTTGTAAATCTTTGCATTCTCATATGCTTGGTTCCTAAATTCCTCCAGCTCGTTGAGTTGCCTTAGTCACCTTTCTCCAGCAGCTTGCTCATCAAAGTTCAGTAGTTTTAGAGCCCAAAATGCTCTATGCTCAAGCTCAACTAGTAAGTGACAAGCCTTACCACATAGCAGCTGGTATGGGGACATCCTATTGGGTGTCTTGTAGGTTGTCTTGTAGGCCCATAATGCATCATCCAGCTTCTTAGACCAATCCTTCTTTGAGCTTCCAATAGTTATTTCAAGAATTCGTTTGAGCTCCTTGTTGGAAATCTCTGCTTGCCTATTGGTCTGAGGATGGTATGGAGTTGCCACCTTATGCTTGACTCCATACCTGAGAAGGAGTGTCTCAAGTTGTTTGTTGCAGAAGTGTGTCCCTCCATTACTAATGAGGGCTCTAGAAACACCAAATCTGCTGAAGATGTTCCTTCTCAAGAAGCTTATTACAACCTTGTTGTCATTTGTCGCAGTGGCTATGGCTTCTACCCATCTTGAGACATAATCAACAGCCATAAATATGTAACTGCTTGAGTAGGAGGTTGGGAAAGGTCCCATAAAGTATATCCCCTATACATCAAATAGTTCAAGCTCTAGTATGAATTGTTGTGGCATCTCATTTCTCTTGGTTAGATTACTAGCTCTTTGGCACTTATCACATCTTGACACCAATTCCTTAGCATCCTTGAACATTGTTGTCCAGTAAAATCCGGATTAAAGCACCTTTGCTACTATTCTTTCTCCACTAAAGTGGCCTCTATAAGCGAATCCATGGCACTGCCACAGTACTTCCTGCCCTTCTTCATGGAAGATACACCTTTTCAAGATTCCATCTGCACACTTCTTGAACAAATAGGGGTCATCCCAGATGCAGTGTTTGGCATCCTTGATTAGCTTTCTCCTTATGTGTTTATTGATGTTGGTTGGTAGTTCCCCAATAGCCTTGAAGTTAGCTATGTTTGCAAACCAAGGGGCCACTTGGATCATCATCAACTGCTCATCAGGGAAGCTTTCATTTACTACAACTTGATGATTCTCTTCTTTTTCTTGTGGAATTCTTGAGAGGTGGTTAGCTACCTTGTTCTCTGCTCCGCTCCTGTCTTTCCAAAAGGGTGGAAATAGCCCTCTGAGTTGTGATGATAGCTGTGCTATTGCAACCTCTACTCTCTCAAAGTTACCTCTAATCTCGCATGGTTGTGAAGTTGAGGTTAATGTGTCTTGATGGTGGTGTGTTTACTGGGTGGAAGGGTATGATGAGTGAGGTGGATTGTGGTAGAGTCTGTTGTTGTTTGATTGATGGTTGGGGTTGTGATTTTGGTATTGATTGGCTTGGTATGGCTTGTTATGATCTTGGTTGTGACCTTGTTGGTTCCCCCACCCAAAATTTGGGTGGTTCTTCTATCCTGGGTTGTATGTCTTGGAGTTAGGGTCATATGTTGGTCGAGAGGGGTTGTGTACATAGTTTGCTTACTCACATTCGACTTCTAGTGCATCTCCTTCTTGGGGTGGTGCTTGAGCTTGAACCACTGTAACTTGA
This sequence comes from Arachis duranensis, assembly GCF_000817695.3. Taxonomy (NCBI): domain Eukaryota; kingdom Viridiplantae; phylum Streptophyta; class Magnoliopsida; order Fabales; family Fabaceae; genus Arachis; species Arachis duranensis. The sequence continues at coordinate 57,005,597 of NC_029775.3, read as the reverse complement.
TTGTTCTTCATCTTTTTAGTCAAAGCTGCTAGTTATGCTGCAATTGCATTGTTTTGTGCCAACAAGGCATCTACAGAGTTAAGTTCCAGCACCCCCTTCTTTTGGCCCCTTTCTGAAGCATAGAAGTAGTCATTCTCAGCTACAGTTTCAATGATATCTATGGCTTCCTTAATGGTCATCTTCTTGTTAAGTGAACCACCTGAAGAGTGGTCCATAGCCTTCTTTGATTCATAGGTTAGTCCTTCATAGAAAATGTGAAGCTGCACTCATTTATTAAACATTTCTGGTGGGCATTTTCTCGTTATATCCTTGAACCTCTCCCAGGCCTCATAGAGTGTTTCACCATCTAGCTGTTTAAAGGTTTGCACCTCAGCTCTTAGCCTGTTGATCCTCTTTGGAGGGTAAAATCTTGCTAGAAATTTGTTCACAACATCTTCCCATGTGGTTAGGCTCTCATTGGGGAATGCTTCTAGCCACTTTGATGCCTTGTCTCTAAATGAGAAAGGGAATAAGAGTAGCTTGTTGGTGTCAGGGTGTACCCCATTGGACTTTACAGTATCACATATCCTCAAGAATGTGTTTAGATGTTGATTTGGATCTTCTTGGGCACTTCCTCCATATGAACAGTTATATTGGACTAGTGTGATAAGTTGAGGTTTCAACTCAAAATTGTTAGCATGATTTGTTGGCTTGAGGATGCTGCTGCCACAATTTCCTGGATTTGGATTGATGTAAGAGCCTAAGACTCTCCTCTCTTGCTCAACTTGATTACCAGCACCTCCTCCAACATTGTCGTGCACTTCGTCATCCATGGTGGTTGTTAGATCTTCTTCCACTGGCTCCTCTCCAACTTTGCCTTTACCTATAGCTTCCCTCCTTAATCTAAGGAAGGTCCTCTCAGGAATACTATCAAAGGAGCATGAAGTTTCTCCCCTTCTACCTGTCATACATTTAACACACAGTAAGAAAAGGGCAAGTGAAAGAATCACCTCAGTTAAGATTAGTGGTTAGCTTGATTGATGAATTAATCAAACAGTTAGAAGAGTGGAAGTATAAACAATGAATAGCTAAAATGATCCCAAAAAAAAGAGAAAGAAAAGCAGAGATTAAAAGGGAATTAAAAGATCACAAAAAAAAAAGAAAAAGAAAAAGAACAAGGTAGATGAAAATGCTTAATCTAGTTCTCCAATCAATTTAATCATTGTCAAATTCAAACCAATCTCCAGCAACGGCGCCATAAAACTTGATGAGTCTAGATTCACACCCCTCCCAATAAAATTGATGAATCTGCTCCTTGGCAAGCGCACCAAAATTATCATCAAGTAATAACCCATAGTGGAGTGGGATCGTATCCACAGAGATTGGTAGATTTGAACAATTTTACTTAATTGGTGAATTAGTCAAGCTTAAACAGAATAAGTTGTGAGTGCGGAATTATAAATGGCAGAAACATAAATGGTGAAAGAATAAAGGAAAGCAATAAGGTGCAGAAATAGAAATAACAAGAATGTAAAAGGGAGTGGGAATTTGTAGAATGTAAATGAAAGCTATAAAAGAATGGGAGAGATAAGAATGGGGAAATTCATTGAGATCAGGAGATATTGTCTCTTTGGATTAAATCCAGCTTATATCCTCTTCAATCATGCAACTCAATGACCTCTTGGTAATCATGATTGATTGAGCCCCAATCCCTTGGTGACTCAATCTCTTAGATCTTGATAAATAGCCAATTCTTTGGTCTAATTGCTCATGAAAAGAGATATGCTTGGTCCCTGATTATACCACACATTCTTGTAGGTCCAGGTAGAGGGAGCATTATATGTCACCATATCGAAACACCAAAACCCAGATCCTACTCAAGTGTGAGAATGGATTTCTAGCATGGTTTCATGTTTCTTTTTCCAAGGTTCCCATGAAACCCATTTTGCATTCAACCTCTTTTACAAGATGATTGAACACTAAGCATGAAGAATGAAATTCCTTCTAGCAAATCAAAGAGAAGATGAAAAGAAGAAGAAATTCACTGTCATTAATCCATCAAGCACAATAGAGCTCCCTCTCTCAACGAGAGGGAATTTAGCTACTCATAGGTCAGAAAGAAAGTAAAATAGATGGAAGAGATGAAGTGTGAAAAGTGAAAAACTAGAACTCTAAAATCACCTACTGAGATGACTAACTCCCTTTTTCTACTACTTCTAGGGGTATTTATACTATTCCTAGATCTAGAAATAAAGAAAAATACAAAAGTGAAAAAGGAAAATTACAATTTGGAGGGAAAAGAAACTCAACAAATGTGATCTTCCAGCTGGCATGTGACTGGCGCTCCTCTGGCGTGTCACGCTCCCTTTGTTTCAATCCTGGCGTGCCACACCTCACCATTCAAGTGGCACGCCTTCCTCCATCACATCTCTGGTGTGCCACGCCTTCAGTACCAAGTGGCATGCCCAGGCCTCTTTAAAGTCCTCATGTAGCTTGGTGTGCCACGCCTTCGAAGCAAGGTGGCACGCCCAGGCCTTTTCCCACATCTTCATGATTCTGGAAACCTGTACTAGCGTAGCACGCCCAGGATCTGGCGTGCCATGCCCCTGTAAATGCTTCATCTTCTTGCTGGCGTGCCACGCCTCATAATCCAGGTGACACGCCCAGTTCATTTGGCCCTTTATCTCCTTCTCTGGAAAACACTACTAGCATGCCACGTCATGGGACTGGGGTGCCACGCCCCTTCACTTGCCTTGGTTTTAAGAGTTGGCGTGCCATGCCTGGACGTTCAAGTGGCATGCCAAAGTGGGATAATTGAGCTGGCGTGCCAAGCCTTCGATACCCAAGTGGCACGCCTAGCTTTGTTTGGCCATCTTAAGTGCTGGTGTGCCACGCCTGATCATGCAAGTGGCGCGCCCAAGTGAGATATGTGAGCTGGCGTGCCACGCCTTCGACACCAAGTGGCACGCCCAGCTTTGGTTTGGGTATTCTTTGTGTATTGGCGTGCCACGCCTGGACATTCAAGTCGCACGCCTTAGTGGGACTCTTGAGCTGGCGTGCCACGCCTTTCACACCAAGTGGCACGCCCAGCTTTTGCTTTCCCTTCTTGCTCATTGGCGTGCCACGCCTGGTTGCTCAAGTGGCACGCCCAGATCTCATTAGCCTTCAACCCCTTCTCTGGATTCTTGTACCAGCGTGCCAAGCCATGTTGCTCAAGTGGCACGCCCATTGAATTGTAGGTTTCTTAGGCTTGGCGTGCCACGCTTTGATCCTCAAGTGGCACCCCCGAGTAAATTCTGGAACTGGCGTGCCACGCCTTCGATACAAAGTGGCACACCCTAGTGATGACTCTTCTAGTTAATGAGTTGGCGTGCCTGATAAACCCCAATTTTGTGGTTTATCTTGTGCTTATTTTGGGGGATTTTTATCACCTTTTCTCACATTTATTCAATGAAATAGCATGGTTTTGCAATTCTCCCTTGATTTGTGCTTAAATGTGAAAACATGCTTTTTAGGCCTTAAAATAGCTAAATTTAACTCACTTTAATTCCATTCGATGTCTTGATATGTTTGTTGAGTGATTTCAGGTTCATAAGGCAAGTATCGAATGGAAGAAGTGAGGAGAAAAGCATGCAAAGTGGGAGAACTCATGAAGAAATGAAGGAACCGTCAAGCTATCAAGCCTGACCTCTTGGCACTCAATCAACCATAACTTGAGTTTCAGAGGTCCAAATGAAGCGGTTTATGTTGTGTTGGAAAGCTAACTTCTGGGGCTTCGACATAATATAAAATTTGCCATATGTTATTTCACATTTAGGAGCAGGCACGTGCCATGTACGCGTGCACGCTGATGCTACTCGTGGCCCACTAAAGTGTAATCGTGGCCAGCGATTTTGCAGCTCATTTTGGGCCCAATCCAACTCATTTCTGATGCTATTTCATGCTGAATTCAATCTTGCGCAAGGGGGAGCAATTGTTTTGTGTTTTGGCATCATGTAGGTTAGTTTCTAGCGAGAGAAGCTCCATCTTCTCTCTACAATTAGGTTAGGTTAGGTTAATCCATCTTAGATCTAGGCATGATTTCTTGATTTCATCTTGTTTCCTTTATAATTTCTTGTTTATACTACTCTATTTTTCTTAGTTCACTTGTCAATTTTATTTTTATGTCTCTTTTATGTTTATGAATGCTCATGTTGGATTTTGTTTACATTTAATGAAATTTGATGATTGATGTTCTTTTATTGATGATTTGAGTTGTGGTTTTACTTTCATTGTAATTGGTAGTTGCTAGATTTTATTATTCTTGCAATTTATGATGTTTACTTTCATTGCACTCTACATGTTTGATAAAATATTTTCTCTAGTTTTTGAGTAGTTCTCTTTACTCTTGGCCTAGGCTAGGGAAGTGAGTGACCTTGAGTCATTGGGTCTCAATGAATTGGTGATTTGAGAACCCTTGGTGATCACTTTGATACTCATTGACACCAACCCACTACTAATCTAATTAGTAGATAGGTTGGGACTTATGGGTTGATGTGATAAAGCCTATTTGACGTACTTCAAGCTTAGGAGTAGATATTACGTACTTAAAGCTTTTGGAAGTAGACTTAATAGGTTGGCCTCTCATAATTATCAATATATAGTTTGTAGACAAGGATGGTGATCTCAATTTCCCATGTCTTAGCCAATAGTTCTTTCCCTTTATTTTATTAGTTCTTGTCATTTTACTTTCTTGTTATTTACTTTTCTTGTCAAAATATAAAATCAAACCCCCTTGCATTTTCATAGCCAATAATTGAGCACTTTATTGCAATTCCTTGTGAGACGACTCGGAGTTTAAATATTTCGGTTAATTTTTATTGGGGTTTGTATATGTGACAACTCAATTTTTTTTATGTGAGTATTGTTTGTTGGTTTGGAGCTATGCTTACAACGAAGTAGTTCTTATTTCTATAAGAAGGAAATCTAAACCGACACTCAAAGCTCAAAATCAGTGCCATGCCCAGCTTCTGACGTGCCACGCCAATACATTTTTGTGGCGTTTGTTCCAAGTCGCATGCCTGCTTCACACGCCCCACTTATTTTGTTGTTTTCTTCCAATTTTTGATGTCTTTTTCACCTGAAATTTAACACAAACTCATTTCAAAGCAATGTACTATGATATTCATCAATTAAGGCATGAATTGCAATGATCAAATGAGATTATGCCTCTTTTATGGTCCTTTTTTTGCAAGAAAAAGGATAGATGATGTAAGTCATCAGAGGGAGAGATCATTATGTGGTTGATAAGGAAGTGCACTAGAGCTTGAGGGTTGATTATTGAGGGTAGTTAATGATTCAATCCAGGAGGCGAGAGCTTGTATAGCAGAGTTTAGACCATTTATGGTAGAGTTTGTTCTCCATGGATGTTTGCCCTTGGTGAATAACATTGAGGATGTTGTTATCCAGTGGAGATTAGGGTGGGTAGGATGGTTCATTATTTTGGAGAAAGGGTTCATAATAGGAAGGTAGTTCTTCTTGGTAAGGGTATGGAGATGGTGAATATTGAGGTGGTGGTTCATAATGTGGCTCATATGGCTCTTGGTATGGTGGGCAAGGATTAGGGGCTTGTGAGTGTGGTAGTTCTTGGGAGTAATTGGGTTGGAATTAGGGTGGCTCTATGTTTGGTTCATATGGCTCATAGGGACGTTGAAGAGGATGGGGTTCATAGACGTGTTGTGGTGGGTATTGAGTATCACGAAAAGGTCCACCATAACCATTGTCTTCGTATGCATCATGGAATGGTTGTTGCTTGTAGTACATTGGAGGGGGTTAATGCCAAGAGGGTTGATCAAATCCTTGTGGCTCCTCCCATCTTTGATTGTTCCAACCATGGTGCATGTTGGCATTATAATCTCCTCTTCTTGTAACATAATTATAACTATGCTCGTAGCCAGAGGGGTGAGAAGTCATAGTAGAAAAGAAAAACAAAAACTAATAAAAATAGGTAACTAAGTCCTAAAACTAACAAAAACTAAGAACAAGTAAAAAGCAAATATTTACAATAACCAATGATAAGGCACACGTTTGCAATTCTCCGGCAACGGCGCCAATTTGACGAACGGATTTTTGACAGTTTAGAATTTCACAAAAATAAATTCCCGTTGTATGTATAGTTTCTAAACCAACAAAGAATCCTTTCGTATAAAAACTTGTTTGTCACTAAAGCAAATCCAATAAAAATTAATAACCAAAGTATTTAAACCTCGGGTCGTCTCTCAAAGAATTACAGGGAGGTGTAGTTATTATTGGTTATGAAATTGTATCTTTTTGGGGTTTTGAAATAAGGAGCAAGAAAAGTGAATTGCAAGAAATTAAATTAATGACTAATAAAGTTCATAGCAAGTTATGAGAACTGGACGTCCTATCCTAGTTATCCTTATCAGTTGTGATGAGAATTGTTCATTGCTCCCACTTAGTTAACCCTTACTAAATAAAGGAAAGTCAAGTGGACTAATCAATTTGATTCCTCAAGTCCTAGTCAACTCCTAAGGAAGGACTAGCTTTAGAGGGATCCAAACCAACCAGCAATTTCCAATTATCAATCAACAAAGGAGTTTGATAACTCAAGTGTCTCAAATTAATCAATTCAAGCTAAGAATGTAAAATGCTAAATTAAAATCATAAGTATGAAATACCTCAGTTTGCATTAAATAAAGAAATCAAATCTAACATGGTGTTCATAAATCAAATTGGATAAGAAGAGAATCAAAAGAAAGAATAGATAAACCAAAGTACTAGAATAAATAAAAGTAGAAGAGAATTAAATTAAAGGAACATTGAACCTGGAATTGAGAAGAAACAATCCTAAAATTAAGAGAAATCCTAAATCCTAAAACCTAGAGAGAGGAGAGAGCCTCGCTCTCTAGAAAACTACATCTAAAACCTCAAATTGTGTGAATGAGAAATGATTGAATGAATGAATGATTCCCCCACTCTGCAGCCTTTAATCTGTGTTTTCCAGGCTGAAAATTGGGTCAAAAACAGCCCAGAAATTGCCCCTAGCATTTTTTTGCAACTACTGTACGTCGCGCATGTCACGCGTACGTGTAGGTCACGTGTGCGCGTCATATGTCAAAACTCCTTGTTAGGTGTCCACGTCAGTCACGCGTACACATCTCTTGTATTCTGCGCTGGTCACGTGTACGCGTCAGGTGCGCGTGCGCATCGCTATGGAATAATTCAGATCACGCGCTCGCGTGGGCCATGCGTGCGCGTCGAGTCTCGCTGGTCAGCTTCATTGTTTCTTTGTGTTCCTCCCACTTTTGCAAGCTTCCTTTCTATTTTCCATGTATCAGTGTCACCCTCTTTCTTCTCCCTTCTCTCTTAAACCGTGCCTCTCTCTCTCTTGGAGGTGAAAAATGAGCTAAAAGCTCACTAAACATGTATATATATGTTGGGCCTTGGGCCCAGTTTGGGCCTAGTCCAACCTGTTAGCGTTTTTAGTCTGTTTGGCCCACTTTGGGCCAAAACCTTTAAGATTAGACCCGATTTTCACTTCTAAATTATTTTTGTCATTTCAAAACAACAAATCAATTTTCAAAATCTTATTTTCCAAAATATGCGGTACTGGACAGACTAGAACCAGTACTGCCAGCTTAAGTGCCAATACGCATTTTTACAAAAATGTTTTGCAAAAGATACATTTTCCAACTTAGAAAATTCATTGAAATAAAATTTCACCTTTATATATTCAAATTAAAACTTCTAAATTTTGAATCTATCTCGGGCACTTAAAATTATTATTTTATTAAAACGATTTTACGGGAGAAAACTCTGGTTCTTACACTGTTGCATTGTGGATTTAATTTTTAACAAAAAAATAAAAAGGTTTTTACTTCTTCAACCACCTCCGTTCCCAAAAACAGCCACATTCTCTTACATAGACACAGAAAAAGATTCTCCCTTTCAAATAAACAACTAACCTCATGACAAATTTAAATACATAATACATGAATATGAAACTTTATACATGTATTAATCTTTTTCTTTATCTTATAGTTACCGTATTGATCTAATAGTCATTGTTTTTTAATCCAAACTGCATTTTGAAACAAACAAAAAGCAAAAAAAAAATTATGTTTATCAATTTATGTTCTCAAGTTCTTAGGATACAAACTTTTTTTCCTATTGTAAAAATTGTTTCTTCAACCCATATAGACCAACAAATTTGATTTTTCACATTTATGCTAATAAAAGTTGTAATTATGTTCTCACATGTACACAGCTTTTGTGACAATTTCTCTATGACAATTTTTTGTTATGGCAATACTACAAAAAATAATAAATACATATGCTTTAGAAATTTTAGATTATGTTTAAAATTTACTAAACTAATCATACTAAAATATTTTATTTAGTTGCTTCAACTTCGTTTCTAAATGAAACTTATTATGCGATCAACTTAAAAGTTATTGCAACTCCTTTCACAACTTTTTAAAATGTTAATTATAAACTAAAACTAAGAAAGTTTTTGAAATTTTCATCCACCGAGGTATTGAATTTATGCTAAAAATCGGGATACTATATTTCTCACAACCTCAAGCAAGTACTATAAGACAAAAAAATATAGTAAGAACAAAATATTTTTAAATGTTAAAATATTTTGTGTAACACTAACTTGATCACGTTTAGATTTTTGCATAATTCACACTTTATCACTTAAGTTCTCTTGTTTTCAACTTTAACACTCAGGTTTGCATAAACCCTCTCGTAGAACGAATAATTTGCTCGAAAAACATCATGTTCTACTATTTTATACTGCACTTTACTTTCAACTTCAAATCTTTTTATTTGATTTCTAGATTAGTTGTGGTGTTCGTGAGTTCATGTAGTGTTTTCTTAGCAAGAGAGGGATTTACTTCTGACATTTACATTGTAAATCCTGCAGCCTGAAAGTGAACATAAATGCATAATAACTTGAGTTAAAAACTATCGAATATCACTTTTTGAAGTTCAAACAAATATGTCCTAAATCTTGTCCTTGTATGAAATGAGTAACGACATCAAGGGCACATAAATCTTGTCCCTAATAAAATCACTATATAATTCAAGTTCATGATCTTTTCTCTAGTAAAATGCTAGCAATCGATTAGTTAACTAAAAATGTAAATAATGTTTGTTTTACATGTAGTGACCTATTTTTAAATCAATTGACTAAAAAATGTTTATTTTACAAAATAGCGAAAAGGAAATCTATATAATTTTCAAGTTATGACTTAAAGAAAATAGTAAAGAGCATGGTTCAATAATTAAAAAACTATTGCAATGGTGTATTGATAAACCCCATTTTTAGGGTTTATCTTGTATTGAATTTAGAGTATTTTGATGACCTTTTCTCGCATTTAACCTAGCATGGTTTTGTAATCTCTCCCGTATTTGTGCTTAAGTGCAAAAACATGCTTTTTAAGCCTTATTTTGATGAATTCTAATTCCTCCTTGATTCCATTAGATGCCTTGATGTGTTTGCTAGTAATTCTAGGATTGAAATAGGCTAGGCATGGATCAAAGGGAGCAAGGAAGGAAATATACAAGTGGAGAGAAGCATAAAAAGCCAAAGAAAAGAAACCAGCCATGCATGCGCACGCGCACAAGGCGCTCGCGCGCACATTGCAGAATTGGCCAGGGATGCGCACACGTACCGTGCGCGCACGCGTCGCAGTCCGCACATGACTTCATTAAAGCAGCACGTGCCTGGCGATCTTGGGGAGTTTCTGAACTAACTTTGGCGCCAAAATGCATTAAAAGGACCAAAGATAGAAGGGGAAGGCATCAATCTATCATTGAGCATCATTAGGATTAGGATTAGTTAGTTTTAGAGAGAGAAGATCTCACTTCTCTCTAGAATTAGGATTAGGTTTAGGTTAATCTCTCTTCTTAGATCTAGGTTTAATTCATGCTTTGATTCACTTCTCCTTTATCAATTCTCACTCTTCTCATCTTCCTCTTTCTAGTTATATGCTTTAATAATTGTAATTCTTCATTTTGTTTTGGATAGATTGTTGTTCCTTTGTTTTCTTTCAATAATGCAATTTTTTGGTAATTCATGATAATTATGATTTCCTTGATTGTTGTTGTTAATTCTTTGTATTCAATTGTTGTTAGAATTCATACTTGTTGTGATTTAGTATACTTTCCTTCTATACCTTCCAAATGTTTGATAAAATGCTTGGGAGAATGTTAGAATAGAATTTTATGTTCTTGGCTTGAAAAAGTAACTTAGGATTTCTTGAATTACTAGTGTCCAATTGATTGATAGTTAATAGACACTGACTCTAGCCTTCATTAATCCAATTAGTGAGAAGCTAAAATTTATGGACTAGGATTGATATAGCTCACTTGACTTTCCTTTGTTAATTGATTTAAGGACAACTAAATGGGATTAATCCTTGCAACTACCATACTTGTGGCTAGTGATAATGATGAAGATCCTTGACAACCAAACCTTGCCAAGACCATTTTGTTAATAAAGCTTTCTTACCATTTACTATTCATATTTCTCATCCAAAACCCCAAAATAACTCACAACCAATAACAAGACACTTCATTGCAAGTCCTAGGGAGAACGACCCGAGGTCTAATACTTTGGTTTATAAATTTTAGGGGTTTGTACTAGTGACAAACAACTTTTTGTATGAAAGGATTATTGTTTGGTTCAGAAACTATACTTTACAACGAGACTTCATTAGTGAAATTCTAAACAGTCAAAAATCTGATCATCATGTATGCTGAGTTAATAGAAATCACAATACAAAATAAAAATTGAAAAGCTATATTCGTCATGCATATATAGCAGAAGAAAAAGAAAATTAAAGCTAATAATTTACGAACTATTATTATTATTGCTGCATATTCACAATATAATGCATGTAATACATGACTTTAACCATTAGCATTATCTATGTGCCCTTGAGTTTTCAATATTTATATATGGTAGGAAACTCTTTTTTAAAGGAAACTCAAAAACAAATATACAAAAGATAGTTATGGAAGGAAAAGGAAGAAGAAAAATTGTTAAATACATATCAACTTAGTTAAATTTTAAAGAGTTCCATCCAATAATTAAACTGAACATTTAAAGAAGAGACAAAAATGATCTAATATAAACAAAAAAGGGTAAAAAATAGCGATTAAGCAGATGAATCATTCATAGCTCTTTGGTAGGTGTAACTTCAGCCAAAGCACCTTGCAACAGATTTCACACCTTGAGCTTTGTCAGGAAATTTGTTCCTTAGAAAAGGAAAGTTTTCAAATTACTTAGCAAAACCAAAAGCAAATCCAAATTTGAAGTAACAAAAAAAATCTATAAAAATCAAAGCTAGCAAATTATATAAGATGTCAACAGACAACAATGACTATGCTTATTTTAAGTGTGATACTGTTTTACACCTTTGAACAACATTTTATGTTTAGAAAAGAAAAAGGCTATAGCCTCTGAGAAAAACCATTGTTGTTATAAATAACTTCTACTAAATTTCTTTAAATTATAAAAAAAAAACCAACTTCAGGAGCGGGAGCATTTCTAAGAGAAATAACTCTAACTTCAAAAGCAGTAGCATCTCCAACTTTTTGCTATTGCTCTTGGACTCCTAATAGTCCAAGAAATTGCTCCATGGTTTGGTTTGTTTTAAATCATCTCATCAAAGTATCACATGATTAAGTTTCAGATAAAAAAAACTGCTCCATGTTCATTAATATTTTTACAAAAAATAACATAAACCTTCAAGATATGATAATCAAATACTTCAACATTGTAATTTGCATTAGGATATACCCAAACAAAAAGAACAAATACTTTTTTTGCATTATTTGATGATCTTCATTGCTCCAAAATTATCTCTTATAGAATTTCCAAAACCAAACATCTTTTGAGAAAATTTATATTGGCATATGTGAAGTGCTAGTGGTGAGAGGATTGACGTACCAAATGAAAGAATCCTTAACAATGTGATGATGGGTGCAAATTCAGAACACATTAATATATTTTAGTGTTGGATTCAATTAATTAAAACGAAATGGATATAACATACAAATGTTTATTCTTTCTTCTCTATATCTTATAGATTAAGAGTTGCTGATTATAGGTATCGAACCCAAATAAATATTATTGAACTTCCTCATGAACTCTGTGATGATGAGGATGGAAGTACTGGTAAAATTGAAAAGGTTATCAATCATGTCAAATGAGGCATAAAATGTAGAATATCAATTTCTTTATATAGAATCAATATCCACCATCCTAGGCAGCAATCTTTTCATTCCTCTAAAAACAACATAAATGCAAATGGCAACAAAAGGAAATTATAAAGGATAGTGTTACCTGGAGGACATTGTTGGCATAATCAAAGACTCCATCGGAGACCACAACAAAGAATTGTAGAGACTAAAATTTTACTTGCAATTTCAGGTCAATCACCACCTCAGATGTTTTTTAAGAAACGACATAAAATACGAAAATAGGAAAAAAATAAGCAATATAGTTAATAGAAGACAAACACAGTAAGCTATCCAACAACAAAAGGGAATAGATATTAAATAAACAATTATCAAATGAACAAATTAAATTTTATCCATATACCATTATCTGTTTGAGCTTTTTCTTTCTTAATTTCATGTTCTAATCTCCTATTAATCAAAGGATTTTTAAGACACAAAGTTATAGGAGGAACAAAAATTGCATCAAAGATCATATATAAAATTTGAGAAACGGCATGTTCATACTTATGCTTCTATCTCATAATTTTTAAAGGCAGAGAAAGAAAAAAGGAAAGAAAGCGTTGCAGCCATAGTGGTGTGTTCATTTCTTATAATCAGTTACCTTAAGAAGAAGAACATTACACGCATACTCTAGTACTGCTCTCTCAATGAGTTTTGCATTAGACATCAAAAGACCATCCCCAATAACCTACACAACATTGCAACGAGCATAAAAGTCATCAAACAGTTAGATTTGAGATCACTTGCATTCACATTTTGTGTATTTAAAAAATCAACGGTCCTTATGATATATGATATAAAATTGTTATTGAGTGAGAATGCAATTGATAATCATATAGATCTGAACCTCAGATAATGAAGAATGTTCATGCAATCATTTGAAAGCAAGGAAAAAAATTATTTTATTGTATATTAATCAAAATTTTATAACTAAGTAAATTTTATGTATTGTGCTCCCTCCTAGAAATGGATTCAATAAATTTTAGGAATATGTAGTTGAATTGAACCGGGTTCTGTACATTTTGAGAATATCTAGTTTCAATCATTATAGAATATAAACATTACCTATTGCTCAAACCCACTGGCCACAAAATCTAATCTCAGTGATTCCAACATGTCTATGGCTTCTTGAAATCCATTAGTAACAAACTTTTTCATCTCCTAGATTTCTATCAACATCCACAACCTTATCCAGAGAAACAACATAAGGATCTGGATTATTAGAAAACAAAGAAATAGGTTAATTTCAAGTAATATTCGAAAGATGAATATTAAATAAATAGCTTCTTAAGTCCTAGAAATGGGAAGACGAAATTAAGTTACTTTGTACCTCTCCATGCCTTCCAAAATATAGAAAGAAATTCATCTTCCACTTCTAATTCGTAATCCACATTAATTAATCCCTGGAACAGAAAGCATGTGAGGGATAAGAAAAAAAATAGTCCACAGAAAGGTAGAATTAGCAAGAATAATACTATTATACTGGAACAGTAAAGGAATAGAGAAGTGGTGTTTACATGGTGGTGCATTCACAGTAGTAATTCATTACATGTTCCTTGAGAAGCTTCAAGTAAAAGGGGGTCTCACAGAACTTGTCAAACATTTCTTTCTTTTTCTTAATGGGCTTGTTGTTCAGTGGAGTGAAATTCAAAACATCTATTGCTCTAGCAACTGTAAAAAATCTTCCTTATCTTAGGCCCAAAAAAGCATGTCCAGTAATAGAAAATTTTGTAGAAACCACAAAAAAATATTATATTCAAAGAACATAAATGTAGTAGATATCTTATCTTATATTGGACTAAGAACACAGCCATTCATTTCAATTAGAAACCAAAATAAAATATTTATTTTGCATATTCTAATTATTGAAAATCAATTCTTCTAGATTGATGCTAATGGATGAAATTTCTTAACTAACCACTTTTTTCAATAGAACCATGGAAATCTCGAATGAGAACAAAGATTGCTTTCAACCTGTGATTAAAGTACCGGTATAATTGAGAATGTCTAAATAACATTAAATTAAACTCTAAGATGAAATATATCTTTGGACTTGATAAAAATATTATCAATCGTGTCAAATGAGGCATAAAGTGCATAAATTTAATGTCAAATTTTCAATTTATAGAATCAATCTCATCCATCTTGGGCAGTAATCTTTTCCTTCCTCTAATAACAACGTAAATGCAAAACACAATGAAAGGAAATTATAAAGGATAGTGTTACTTGGAGGAGGTTGCAGGCAATTAGAGACTCCTTCAGAGACCACAACAAACATATCCCTCTTTGTGAACTAACCATCCTTCATTCGCAACATTCCAGTATCTTTGTATTCTCTATCCATTAATCTATACCTGAACCCTTCCCCATGCTTCCCATATCCAAAGCCAATGGTTCATTCCCATCCGATGCATTGGAATAAACCTGAAGTGTTTATTTATCATTGTATTGGAATAAAAATGTTAAAATGATAATTCAAAAGTTTTTACTGCTCTCGAGATGTTCTGCCCCTGTACCACCAAAAGTGTTAGATATTTTTCATTAAAAGTAATGACATCAAAAGTGATTAAAAGCAAGAAATGGCTAAAACTAACCCAATGCTATACCACAAAGCAAAAATCAATATTCTAAGTCAAACAACTGCACATGTGACCTGATTCTTGAATTGGAGAAAGTTCCGTTTGTAATATCAAAAGTGTACCAATAGTATGCTTTAAAATAAGAGCTCAATTTCATTCACAATAAATAATTTAAATATTGTTTCTGATGCTAGTAATATGTGTTCTGTAGTTTCTTTTACTCCTTTTTAGTTGTTCCTCCCATAAACCATCCAAAATTACCAAAAATATGCAAATAAGACATAAGATATGATAACTCACAATGCTAAACTTCTATAGACCAAAGTTACATATGAAATGATAAGGGACAGTAAACTCACCACTTAGTTTATTGTAAGCTAAATACATATAAATTTTAAATTTTACCAATTTCATAGAAGCATGTGAATAGGAATGGATGAGCTTTGTTCTTGGGACCTTTGAATTCCACCACATTTTATCTAAACTCTGGCACCCAATCATACATCACTGTTTCATGTAGGTAAAATTTAAAAGCATTAAAAAAAATAAAAAACCAAGATTTGTTGAGGTAGGGCTTAATAAATGCAATTAACAAAACCCAACTGATCAATTGAGAATTCCTAACAATGTGATGGTGGATGCATTTCCAAAACACTAATAGATATAACATACAAATGTTTATTCTTTCTCTTCTATATGTCATTGAATTTAAAATTATATCATTTCAAAACTCAAATCTATTTATTTATTATTTTCTAGAGAAGTTAATAAATAACATGTAACTTCTCGATTGAAAATCGTGAATTTAGCACTCAAAAACCCAGTAAAGTGCCACTAAAATAATAGATCAGGGAAAGATAATCCTACCGATATATCTGTCATCCAGGATCTAACCAAATTTTGGTAGTATGAGCACCTCAAAAGTTTCCCATCATTAATTTGAAACCTTGTACAACCTAAATTCATTGCGCACATGTAAATGGATGCAATGTCAACTGCAGATCAGGAAGATGTCAAGCTGGCCAATATGTATGACATAATGAGTTTGAATCATTTCAAAATCTAGCAACATATCATGCCTTCATTTTTACTAATAATTAACAAACATGTACGGTAAAAGGGTGTGGCAAGGGTGTGGCTAAATCAATACGCTTTCCAGCATCATCAAACAAAGTTTGCACCTGAAAGAACAAAATCAAAGATGTTAAAATAATACAAAGGCAACAAAGCATGGACGCACCTAAAAGCATTAGTGATTAGTGGAAGGAAAAAGGTGTGGATTACTACAACTAAAAGAAACACATACATTAATGAAGCAAAAGCAATGGATACACAGTTTTGAAAGCTCTTTTGCCGACGAATTTTATATACTATTAGCTTGGTGCACCAATGATATGCTTCTTTATTTGTCTCCAAAAAAACAAAAGTAAAAATCAAAAGAATAGAAACACCAAATTAAATAACTGCATTACCTCATCTTTGAGCATTTGAATTGTTAACAGAACTTGTGCTACTGCAAAAGCAAATAGAATAATCTAAGTTAGTTACAACATTATTTATGAAATGAAACTCTTTCAATTTGCCTGGGTTTATGAAATGAAACTCTTTCACCTTTTAGAAAAAATAACTAATTCAGAGCAGTGGGCAAAGCTCTTCAGAGCAGTGGGGGTTAGATCGTCACTTTTTAACACTTTGCGTACCCCGCCGTCGGGCGTTGTATCACCATCTATGGCATCGATTCCTCACCGTTGACCAGCAGTTTATTCTTGGTGCTCCAGATTGTGTAAAAAAGCAGCAAGATTAAACCATGTTCGACCTATGGGTGTTATGGAGCAGCTCAGTCGGCCATGTTCATTTTGTATTTCTCTCTCTTTCTTTTTGTCGCGCTCTCTCTCTCTCCCCCCCTTAACCCTCTCTTCTGTACGTCGCCGTTGGAGGAAGTCTGCTCTCCTTCCGATGCCAGCTACTCCTCCCTGCCATCTATTCCTTCCCACCGAGAATTGTAGTGTCTCACATTGGATGAGAAATGTGAACATAAAAATTAAATTTGAAGATAAGAGAGAGAATGAATGTTTAAAGTAATGTGTTTTGAATTTAAATTCGAATTGATCAGAATTCCCGCTCAATAGTTTGTAGTTTGGTTTATTCATAGAATTGTGAGCTTTTAATTTAATTATTTTATTATTATTTACTGTTGTGCCACATGTCTATCATATAAAGCTCCACTTGTCGATTGCACAAACTTCCACTTATCAACCAAAGAACCACTTACTACTCTCTTATTATATATTAATAGATAGGTTTTCCGCCCATTATTTATAATTTGTTATCCAATCCAAGGTTTTGAATTTGTGACTTATAACAGGAATAACTACATTCTGGAAGCACAAATATTCATTTCTTTGAGCTTATTCACATATTCACATAAGATGCTCTATCTAAAAATTCTTATTCTTTTTTATCGCTTATTGGCATGAATGGTCATTCTATCTTCTGCTTTTCATATAAAATCTATGCAACTCATGTTTTACCTAAATTTATTTGCTCCTTTGGTTTTATAGTTCATATGTTTGGCCATAATTGATATCTTTGAATAACTTCTATCACAAAAAACATACTTACAGATATTCCATAAATAAACCATAACATACAACTAAACTTGGACTCTAGTTCCCTACATAGACTCTCAAAATAAATTAGTTGATAGTAAATACTATTCTACTGTGACATATCCTACATAGAACATTAGACACCACACTAATTAGTACTCGGCATAAACCGATACATGCTAGTATAAACAACCTGGCTCTAAACATTACAATAATACAGAATAAAAATACTAGAAAACAACAGTTATCCGAAAGCAGACCAACAGTCAATAGAAGTTGATTTCTTAGCAAAACAAAGAAATCCTAAATTCCCACTGAATACTTCAAATCTTCACACCATATAGAGCCCTTCAAAATGCAAAGCTACTATTTTGACAAAGACATTGTCATCTCAGGCATGGTGCAATAGGTGTTCCTTTCTAGTTGCCTTTGTATTTCAGCCTTGAGACCAAGGCATCTGTTCGATCAGCTTCATTTGCATCCCAGCAACTACTCCTAGATTCCATGACAGAAATGATATCCCTTCCAACTAACATTGTGGGGTTGTACAGGATTCTGAGACCCGATAATTTAATCATTTTGTCCCAGACCAGCTTGTTAATTGCATCACAGCTAAGCTCCCAAACGACAACCTCACGTGTTAATCCAAAATCCTGATAGGATATGAATCCAATACTATCCTGAAAACGTGTTAGTAAGTGGTACATTAATTTAATTTTCATTGGAATTTTTCCCTTGTAAACCAGATTTTCCAGCATATTGAATGCAACAATTGATGTTGGATTCTGATAATTGTCTCCTCCTCAGCCAACCCAATACACAATCTCATTGTGAACCACGGATCTGGGTCTTAACTTTTGAACAGTGCTTCCAAACACTCCTTAGTCACTCCAATCCTTATCCCATGAATTGTAGAGACTCCACGACATGGACCTGTCGGCATAATGCCTCTTGTAGACAAGTACAATTTGATACTCCACAGTATCTTGCACATATCCAAATGCATAGAGAGACACAACATGACAATAATATTTTCTAGCCTCATTAGGGATGAAATTCATCTTCTTGGTGAGTGGATTCCATATGAGAAGTCTAGAGTTGAGACCCTCTTCAGAGAATCTTAAACAGATTAAGCCATTTTCAAATCCTATCAGTGTATAGAATCCAAAATGGTTGATATTAATGGGTATATTGAGTTAAGAGAATCCACCATCATCTAAATTGGCCATTAGAAACCAATGACATCTTTCATCATTTGGGGGATAGCTAGCTCCAATAATGATACTCCTATGCTTATTCTTGTTCACCTGAAAATTCTCTTTGATGAACAATGGCGTTGAGAATCGATGGCACCATATATTGCTCAAAGTTCTGCACTTGTCAACTATTTTGGGATATACCTTGACAAAAATTTTTCAGACAATGTCATCATTGAGGTGTGGGAGAGGAATTCTTTTGGGAGATATGTCACTCATTTTTGATAGGCAATACACAACAACTTCCCTTAAGTGTTTGAAAAATGAAGGTTTATTTTTTGGGTCTAATGCTTGCATATTATGCTTTTAAAAATTTCTCTACATGTTTTGACAATGGTCTCTACCTTTATAGACTTAGTTTGTCGATAACTTGAACACTTAAAATAATACAATAGTTTATTTATTATCCAGTAAAAGAACTATGATGTGTATTTGACTATTGAATAATTAAAAATATTTGTATGGTTTGTCACCCCTAACTATTGAGTTAGCTGTAAGTTAAAGGCTTATTTCACCATTGGTTACCATGCATGTTTATTTTGGTTGTTCCTATCTTGATCGTGGTGCAGATTTTTAAAATTGTAGTATGATATTTTTAATACTCTTAGGGTTTATGTTACTATATGCTTTTATATTAGTGAAATATTACTACTTTTCTTGACATGACACAAAACTTATTGAAGTATTAGTTTTAGGACACCAATATCTCTCTTTGGTATTTGTATCTTACATGTCAATTTTATTAGGGTTGTATCAAACCTATTATATTTCTATATATGCATCCCTCTTAAAACCATTAGTGTTAAAGTCTCTACTATAGTATTTTTCTCTGTAATAAAAGTTTAGCTTTTTCCTTGCGCAACTATCCACGTTTTACATTATGATATATGATATATATTGATGACAAGTCATCATATGCTAGCTTTGCAAGCATTTTCCAATTGTTTCATTAGGTTTTATGCACTTTCTTGCATTCTAAGTAAGTAATTTGGAGTGGAATTGCATGGTTTTATTGAATCAATCAACCACCCTTTAATTGACATAAAATCATGAGGTTTAAGCTAAAATAAATTGGTTTTTAAATGAATTTTAAACCTTGTGAATTTGGTGATACTTTGATTGGTTGTTTTGATTACTTGTAGGTGAAGAAAAGAAAGAAATAATGAAAGCGTGGCCTAATGAATAAGAAAGCGTGGCTCAATAACGAGAGAAGTCACAAAGCTCTCTCAAAGAGCTCAAAGCTCTCCACAAGAGCTTTATTCAAGGCCAAGAAAGCAAGGGAGCAAGAAAGCTCGGTTCTCCCACTTAACCAAGCACAATAAAGCACCAAGGAAGCAAGAAAAATCAATTGAGCTCAGTTAATGGCATTAACTTTTTTGGGCTCCTCTTCAAAGAAAAATAAAGTGAAAAACCAAGGAGTGAAGGCTACAAGGTTCGAACCCATGAACTGTGAGAAGGGGGGAGCACTACTCCAAAAAGAAATTAGCTAAAATGGGATGGCAAGGGCTCGAACCAAGGTGCTTGCACTCAAGGCATGCGCTACCTTTGTTTTCTTCAAAAGAAAAATTGGTGCTGAATTGCCTCCACCAAGATTCGAACAAGGAGCCTCCCATCCAAGCAAGCAGTGCTCGGCTCTCTCCACTCACCAAGCGCAACACTTTGACACGGTCAGGGAGTGTGATGCACGACTTGACACAGACCAGGAGGGAGCTGTGCGCACCAAAAATTTGAGGCCAAAGAAACATTGAAGCTCGGGTCTCCCCACTCACCGAGCACTCTACTGGGGGTGTCTCATGGGCCAAAAAAATTCAACCAAAAATTTCATTGAAATTCAATTCTTCACCAAATTAGAAAGTCCACTCCAAATTCTAAAATCCAAAAATAGGAAGTGTATAAATATAAGTTAGTTTGAGTTAGAGAGAACTTTTG
Organism: Arachis duranensis; assembly: GCF_000817695.3. NCBI lineage: Eukaryota > Viridiplantae > Streptophyta > Magnoliopsida > Fabales > Fabaceae > Arachis > Arachis duranensis. The sequence goes on along the minus strand of NC_029775.3, from coordinate 56,984,990 downwards.
GGGATTTTTGCACTTTTACTTTTGCTTTTTGACATTTTTTGGGAGCTTTTGGGATTGGGAATTGGAGTAGAGAATTGAGTTCTCTTCTCCTCTGTTCTTACTTCTTCACTCTTCTTTCTTTGTTTTGAATCTTAGGTTGAGAATTGAAGAAATTCTATTTCAATCTCACCTTGAGATCTCTTTGTTTTATTTTTCTGCATAATTCAAGGATTTGTGATTTGTATCTAAGTTTTTCTACTGATTTTCATTTTTACTTCTTCTGCAATTGTTCTTGGTTGGATCAAGGAAGGAATTGAGATCTAGACTTGTTTTCTAGTCTCTTGACCCTTGAGATCTTTACTCTCTTAGTAAGAGTCTGCAATTTAAGTTTGGTTTATTTGCTGTTTGCTTCTTCAAGAAATTTTACTCTTCTGTTTGAGATATGTTTTAATTCAAGCCATCTTTTATTCTTCTGCTAATTGCTGTTTACTATCTTTTGTTTAAATTCTACATTCCTAGCTCCCTGACCCCTTTATGATTCAAGCAATTTACATTTCTTGCACTCTAAGCTTCAGCTATTTACATTTCTTGCGATCTAAGTCACTATCATTTACTTTACTTATTCTTTAAGATTCAGCTCTTTAATTCTTCTGCACTTTAAATTCTTGTCAATTTCCCCTCCCCTTTTATATTTCATGCAATTTAGCTTCTGTTAAATACAAATCACTCAAATCAACTCTTGTCTGCTTGACTAAAGCAACCACTAAACTAAAATTGCTCAATTCTTCAATCCCTGTGGGATCGACCTCACTCACGTGAGTTATTATTACTTGATGCGACCCGGTACACTTGCCGGTTATATTTGTGTGTTGGGAATTCATTTTCCAAAAACTCATATCAAGTTTTTGGTGCCATTGCCGGGGGTTGATTAGATTGACAATGATTGAGTAAGGTGGTGGTCTAGATTAAGCACTTTTTCTTTTCTTTATCTTTAATTTTTTACTAACACACTAACTTTTTGAATTTTTCCTTAAGCTAACCAAAACTTCACTCTAGCAATAGAGTGAAGTGTTACTGGTTTTCTGGTTTTGTGTGTTTCTTGTGTTTTGTTTGTATGACAGAGGCAAGAAGAGAAGTTCCTAACTCTGGTGTTCTTGACGAAAGAACTTTGAGAAGAATAAAAAGAGAAGCCAGAGGGAAGGGAGTCATTGGTGAAGAATTTTTTGAGGAAGATTACCAAGAAATGGAAGGAAACACTTCCAATGCTAATCAAGAGAGAGTGGCCAACAACAATGGTCAACCACAGAGGAGAGTTTTGGCTTCCTACACATTTGCAAATCCTAGACATTGTGGGAGTAGCATCCTTACCCCAAATGTCAATGCAAATAACTTTGAATTGAAGCCACAACTCATCACATTGATCCAAAACAACTGCTCCTTTGGAGGAGGACCACTTGAAGATCCAAACCAACACTTATCCACTTTTCTGAGGATTTGTGATACTGTCAAATCTAATGGTGTGCATCCTGACATCTACAAGCTGTTGCTATTTCCATTCTCCCTCAGAGACAAAGCTACTCAATGGTTAGAGACATTTCCAAGAGAGAGCATCAACACTTAGAAAGATCTAGTGAGCAAGTTCCTTGCCAAATTTTACCCACCTCAGAGGATTATTAGATTGAAGACTAAAGTGCAAACATTCACACAATTAGATGCTGAATCTCTATATGAGGCATGGGAGAGATACAAGGCTATAATTAGGAAGTGTCCCCCTGAAATGTTCAACGAATGGGATATATTGCAGAATTTCTATGAAGGTTTGACATTAAAAGCCCATGAAGCACTACATCACTCAGCAGGAGGATCCTTATAACTCATGAAGACTGCAGATGAAGCCCATAATCTCATTGATATGGTGGCAAACAACCAATATTTCTTTGCTCATCAGAGACAATACGAACCATCACAGAGGAAAGGAGTGCTAGAGTTGGAAGGAGTAGACACAATCCTGGCTCAACACAAGGTAATGTAGCAGCAAATTCAGCAACAATTTGAGAAAATGGCCAAGAGAATTGATAGCCTCCAAGTTGCAGCTGTGAATACAAGCCAACCATCAATCACATGGCTACAGAATGAAGAAAACCAAGAAGATCAGCAAGAACAAATCCAATATGTGCACAACCAAGGTTCTGGATAGAATGAAGTGTATGGTGACACCTACAACCCATCCTGGAAGAACCACTCAAACCGTAGATGGGGAGATAACCACAATCAAACCCAACAGCCACGGCAAAGAAATTCAAACCAAAACTACCCAAGAAATAACCAGCAAAACAACAACCAAAATTCATACAGAAAACCCCAAAATAACTACCCCAACTCCAACTTTTATCCATCCAATAACCAAATCACCAACCAAAACACTTATCATTAACCCTCAACATATCACAACCAACCACAAATCTCACAAGACTTTCAGAGAATCTCCAATTTGGAGATCTTAATGGAGAAAATAATGAAGAACCAAGAGCTTACAAGCAAAAATCAGGAAGCTTCCATGAAAAATATGGAAAGGCAGATTGGACAGCTTTCCAAGCAAATTGCTATTAAGAGACCATTAAGCTCATTACCCAGCGACACCATTCCTAATCCAAAAGAAGACTGCAAAGCTATACAGCTAAGAAGTGGAAAGACATTGGTGCACAACTGATGAGCGGATAATTTATACGCTTTTTAGCATTGTTTTTAGTATGTTTTTAGTATATTTTAGTTAGTTTTTTTTTTACATTTTTATTAGTTTTTATTTAAAAATTCACTTTTCTGGACTTTACTATGAGTTTGTGTGTTTTTCTGTGATTTCAGGTATTTTCTGGCTGAAATTGAGGGACCTGAGCAAAAATCTTATTCAGAGGCTGAAAAAGGACTGTAGATGCTGTTGGATTCTGACCTCCCTGCACACAAAGTAGATTTTCTGGAGGTAGAGAAACCCAATTGGCGCGCTCTCAATTGCATTGGAAAATAGACATCCTGGGCTTTCCAGCAATATATAATAGTCCATACTTTGCTCAATAATTGGTGGCCCAAACCGGCGTTCTAAATCAGCTTCAGAATTCCCGGTGTTTAACGCCGGAACTGGCATAAAAGTTGGAGTTAAACGCCCAAACTGGCACAAAAGCTGGCGTTTAACTCCAGGAAAAGTCTCTACACATGAAAGCTTCAATGATCAGCCCAAGCACACCCCAAGTGGACCCCGTAAGTGGATTTTTACATCATTTACTCATTCTTGTAAACCCTAGGTCACTAGTTCACTATAAATAGGACTTTTTGCTATTGTATCTTCACCTCATGACACAATACACGTTTCATATTGTATCTTCTATAGCATGAGTCTCTAAACCCCATGGTTGGGGGTGAGGAGCTCTGCTGTGTCTTGATGGATTAATGCAATTACTACTGTTTTTCATTCAATCACGCTTGCTTCTATTCTAAGATACCACTTGTTCTTCAACATGATGAATGTGATGATCCGTGACACTCATCATCATTCTCACCTACGATCGTGTGCCTGATAACCACTTCCGTTCTACCTTCGATTGAGTGTGTATCTCTTAGATTCCTTAATCAGAATCTTCGTGGTATAAGCTAGAATCATTTGGCGGCCATTCTTGAGAATCCGGAAGGTCTAAACCTTGTCTGTGGTATTTTGAGTAGGATTCAGGGATTGAATGACTGTGATGAGCTTCAAACTTGCGATTGTGGGGCGTTAGTGACAGACACAAAAGAATCACTGCATTCTATTCTGACATGATCGAGAACCGACAGATGAATAGCCGTGCTGTGACAGAGTGCGTTGAACATTTTCACTGAGAGGATGGGAGGTAGCCATTGACAATGGTGAAACCCAACATACAGCTTGCCGTGGAAGGAGCATTGCGTGCATGAAGAAGACAGTAGGAAAGTAGATATTCAGAAGATATAGCATCTCTAAAACCTCAACCTGTTCTCCATTACTGCAAAACAAGTATTTATTTCATGTTCTTTTACTTTTTACACTTAAATCTAAGAATTATTGATATCCTGACTAAGAGTTACAAGATAACCATAGCTTGTTTCAAGCCGACAATCTCCGTGGGATCGACCCTTACTCACGTAAGGTATTACTTGGACGACCCAGTGCACTTGCTGGTTAGTTGTGCGGAATTGCAAAAGTGTGATTGTGATTTCGTGCACCAAGTTTTTGGCGCCGTTGCCGGGGATTGTTCGAGTTTGGACAATTGACGGTTTATTTTGTTGTTTAGATTAGGAATATTTTAATTTTGTTGGTTTAGAGTCTTTTATTTGAGTCTAGTTTCATATTCTAAGTTTGGTGTCTTCTTTGTGTTTTCCTTTAAATTTTCGAAAATTTGTGTTTGATTTTCTAAAAATTTTAAGTTTGGTGTCATTTTGTTGTTTTTCCCTTTCCTCATTTCAAAAATAAAATCTTTTTCAAAATAATTTTCAATCATATCTTCTTAATTGCTTATTCCAAAATCTTTTTAATTAATTAATTAATTTAGTTTTCAATTTGCTCTGATTTTATTCTCTTTTGGTTTTCAAATTTTTATTTTATTTTTCATTCATTTTAGTTTATTATTTTCAGTTACTTTTAATTAAAAAAAATAATATCCACATCATCTCCCTTTCTCCATCATGGACCTAGGTGGAATTGAACAATCCAGAAGGACTCTGGGGTCATATGCTAACCCCATTACCGCTGCATATGGGAGTAGCATCTGTATACCTCCCATTAAAGCAAGCAGCTTTGAGCTAAATCCTCAACTCATTATCATGGTGGAGCAAAATTGCCAGTATTTCGGTCTTCCACAGGAAGAACCTACTAAGTTTCTAGCACAGTTCTTACAAATTGCTGACACAGTACATGATAAAGAAGTGGATCAGGATGTCTACAGATTGTTACTGTTTCCATTTGCTGTAAAAGATCAAGCTAAGAGGTGGTTGAATAACCAACCCACAACAAGCATAAAAACATGGAGACAGTTATCAAACAAATTCCTGAATCAATTTTACCCTACAAAAAGGATGACATAGCTAAGGCTGGACATCCAGGGCCTTAAACAAGAGGATAATGAATCCCTTTATAATGCCTGGGAGAGGTACAGAGGTATGCTAAGGAAATGCCCCTCTGAAATGTTTTCAGAGTTGGTACAGTTAGACATCTTCTACTATGAGCTTACAGAAAAAGCTCAGATGTCTTTAGACCACTCAGCTGGTGGATCTATACACATGAGAAAGACGATTGAAGAGGCTCAAGAACTCATAGATACTGTTGCTAGAAATCAACATTTGTACTCTAGCAGTGAGTCCTACATAAAGGAAGAGGCCATGGCAGTAATTACTAATCTTAATCCTCACGAACAGATTATTGAGCTTAATCAACAATTACTCCTTATGACAAAACAATTAGCAGAATTTAAAGAGATGCTCCAAGACACTAAAAATGCTAACAAGAATATGGAAGCACAATTGAATCAGACAAGA
>NC_029775.3:56975170-56979407 GCF_000817695.3 Arachis duranensis | reverse complement strand
AGGATGACCAACCAACTACCCAAAATCCCTCTGAGGACAGTAAGAGCCCAGAGAGGAATGATTCTGGCATTCAAACGCTAGAAAAGGGTAAGAAAGTGGCGTTAAACGCCCAATTGGTAGCCAATTCTGGCGTTCGAATGCCAGAAAAGGGTTACAATCTGGCATTAAACGCCCAAAAAGCACCCAATCCTGGCGTTCAAACGCCACAAAGGGGTCAGACACTTGCAAGTGCTGATAACAACCCCCTTAAGCAGGCTTCTCCAACCACTTCTGTAAGAAATAAACCTGCAGCAACTAAGGTTGAAGAGTATAAAGCCAAGATGCCTTATCCTCAGAAACTCTGCCAAGCGGAACAAGACAAACAATTTGCCCGCTTTGCAGACTATCTCAGGACTCTGAAAATAAAGATTCTGTTTGCAGAGGCACTTGAGCAAATACCCTCTTATGCTAAGTTCATGAAAGAGATCTTAAGTCATAAGAAGGATTGGAGAGAAACTGAAAAAGTTTTTTTCACTGAAGAATGCAGTGCAGTCATTTTAAAGAGCTTACCAGAGAAGCTTCAAGATCCAGGAAGCTTTGTGATACCATGCACATTAGAAGGTGCTTGTACCAAGACAGCCCTATGTGACCTTGGGGCAAGTATCAACCTAATACCTGCATCCACTATCAGAAAGCTTGGGTTGACTGAAGAAGTCAAACCAACCCGGATATGTCTCCAACTTGCTGATGGCTCCATTAAACATCCATCAGGCAAAATTGAGGACATAATTGTCAAGGTTGGGCCATTTGCCTTTCCCACTGACTTTGTAGTGCTGGAAATAGAGGAGCACAAGAGTGCAACCCTCATCCTAGGAAGACCTTTCCTAGCAACTGGACGCACTCTTATTGATGTACAAAAAGGGGAAGTGACCCTGAGAGTCAATGAGGATGAGTTCAAGTTAAATGCTGTCAAAGCTATGCAGCATCCAGACACATCAAATGACTACATGAGCGCTGATATTATTGACTCTTTGGTGGAAGAGATCAATATAACTGAGAGTCTCGAGTCAGAGCTAGAGGACATCTTTAAGGATGTTCAGCCTGATCAGGAAGAACCAGAGGAAATAGAAGAACCTCTGAAAATTCCTCAGGAAGAGGATAAACCTCCCAAACCTGAGCTCAAACCATTACCACCATCCCTGAAGTATGCATTTCTGGGAGAAGGTAATACTTTTCCAATGATCATAAGCTCTACTTTAAATTCACAGGAAGAGGAAGCACTAATTCAAGTGTTAAGGACACACAAGACAACTCTTGGATGGTCCATAAGTGATCTTAAGGGCATTAGCCCAGCAAGATGCATGCACAAGATCCCATTGGAGGATGATGCCAAGCCAGTGGTTCAACCACAAAGGCAGCTAAATCCAGCCATGAAGGAGGTGGTGCAGAAAGAGGTCACTAAGTTACTAGAGGTTGAGATTATTTATCCTATTTCTGATAGCCCCTGGGTGAGCCCTGTCCACGTTGTCCCCAAGAAAGGAGGCATGACAGTGATTCATAATGAAAAGAATGAACTGGTTCCTACAAGAATAGTTACAGGGTGGCGTATGTGTATTGACTACAGAAGGCTCAATACAGCCACCAGGAAGGATCATTTTCCTCTACCATTCATAGACCAGATGCTAGAGAGACTGGTAGGTCATGAATATTATTGGTTTTTGGATGGCTATTCAGGTTACAACCAAATTACAGTAGTTCCTCAGGACCAAGAGAAAACAGCATTCACATGTCCTTCTGGAGTGTTTGCCTACAGAAGGATGCCTTTTGGTCTGTGTAATGCACCTGTAACCTTTCAGAGGTGCATGCTCTCTATCTTCTTAGATATGGTAGAGAAATTTCTGGAAGTCTTCATGGATGACTTCTCAGTATTTGGAGACTCATTCAGCTCCTATCTTGATCATTTAGCACTTGTCCTGAAAAGGTGCCAAGAGACTAACCTGGTCTTAAATTGGGAAAAATGTCACTTTATGGTGACTGAAGGAATTGTCCTTGGGCACAAAATTTCGAACAAAGGAATAGAGGTGGATCAAGCTAAGTTGGAGGTAATTGAAAAATTACCACCACCTGCCAATATTAAGGCAATCAGAAGCTTTCTGGGGCATGCAGGATTCTACAAAAGGTTTATAAAGGATTTTTCCAAAATTGCCAAACCTCTGAGTAATCTGCTAGCTGCTGACATGCCATTTATCTTTGATAAGGAGTGTCTGCAGGCGCTTGAGACTCTGAAAGCTAAGCTGGTCACAGCACCAGTCATCTCTGCACCAGACTGGACATTACCATTCAAACTAATGTGTGATGCCAGTGACCATACCATAGGTGCAGTGTTGGGACAGAGGCATAACAAGCTTCTGCACGTTATTTATTATGCTAGCCGTGTTTTAAATGATGCACATAAGAATTACACAACCATAGAAAAAGAGTTACTTGCAGTGGTTTAAAAGTGATTGTGTACACTGACCATGCTACTCTTAAATATCTACTCACAAAGCAGGATTCAAAACCCAGGCTCAGAAGATGGGTGTTGCTTCTGCAAGAGTTTGATATAGAAATAAGAGACAGAAAAGGGACAGAGAATCAAGTAGCTGATCACCTGTCCCGGATAGAACCAGTAACAGGAGCGCCCCACCATCCTACTGAGATCTCTGAAACTTTTCCAGATGAGCAACTCGTCGCCATTCAGGAAGTACCATGGTTTGCAGACAGGAAAGGGAAGAAGCATGAAAGGCTTCTCTTAATACAGAGTCAAATAAAACCCCCACATTCAAACTCTAAGTTTGGTGTTGGGAGGCCACAACCAAACTCTAAGTTTGGTGTTGAGAGGCCATCATCATGCTCTGAGTATCCGTGAGGCTCCAAGAGAGCCCACTGTCAAGCTACTGACATTAAAGAAGCACTTGTTGGGAGGCAACCCAATTCTATCTATTTAGCTTCTATTGTTATTTTATGTCTTCTATAGGTTGATGTTCATGTGAAGTCACAAAAACAACTGACAAAGCAAAAACAGAATGAAAAATAGAATGGAAAACAGCACACCCTGGAGGAGAAACTTGCTAGCGTTTAAACGCTAGTAAAGGCAGCAGAATGGGCGTTAAACGCCAGTCTGGCACCATTCTGGGCATTTAACGCCAGGAATGGGCACAGAGCTGGCGTTTAACGCCAGAAAAGGGCAGGAAGCTGGCGTTAAACGCTAGAAATGGGCAGTAACCTAGCGTTTAATGCCAGGATCGGTAGCAAGGGGCGTTTTGCAAACCTAATTGGTGCAGGGATGAGAAATTCTTGACACCTCAGGATCTGTGGACCCCACAGGATCCCCACCAACTCAGTTCACACTCTCTCTTCTTCACACATTCCAATAATACCCTTCCCCAAATACTCTTTCCCATCACCTCTTAACCACTCAGACCTCTCCATCTCCTCCATTTTCTTTTTCTCCTCTATTCTTTCTTCTTTTGCTCGAGGATGAGCAAACCTTCTAAGTTTGGTGTGGTAAAAACGTTGCTTTTTGTTTTTCCATAATCATAGATGGCACTTAAGGCCGGAGAAACCTCTAGGAAGAGGAAAGGGAAGGCATTTGCTTCCAACTCCGAGTCATGAGAGATAGAGAGATTCATTTCAAAAGCCCATCACTAAGAAAGAGGATAGAGCAAACAAAAGAGCCCACTCATGGACCTCAACAAAAGCAACCATTATCCTCCATGAAATCAGAGAGGAACAACAAGGGTAAGGAAGAGACATTGAGGATCCCAAGCACTCCATAGGATCTTCAAGAAGGAGAACTAGCCATTGGTGCGCGAAATTGTGAACAATACTTTTTCACAACTCTCATAATCCCCGGACATGAACCCCAAAAACTTTGGTGTTCAATACCATGGCATTACACAACTTCGCACAACTAACCAGCAAGTGCACTGGGTCGTCCAAGTAATAAACCTTACGCGAGTAAGGGTCGATCCCACGGAGATTGTTAGTATTGAAGCAAGCTATGGTCATCTTGTAAATCTTAGTCAGGCAAACTCAAATGGTAATGGTGATGAACGAAAATAACAAAAAGGTAAAGATAGAGATACTTATGTAATTCATTGGTAGGAACTTCAGATAAGTGCATGAAGATGCCTTCCCTTCCGTCTCTCTGCTTTCCTACTGTCTTCATCCAATCCTTCTTATTCCTTTCCATGGCAAGCTTGTGTAGGGTTTCACC
>NC_029775.3:56973000-56973321 GCF_000817695.3 Arachis duranensis | reverse complement strand
CTAATCTCATGAAGGATGATGGAGTGTTCTTGATGCTCCACCCTTAGTTGTCCCATGTTGGAACTCAACTCTCCTAGGGAGGTGTTTAATTGCTCCCAATAGTTTTGTGGAGGAAAGTGCATCCCTTGAGGAATGTCAGGGATTTCATGATGAGTGGGATCTCTTGTGTGCTCCATCCTTTTCTTAGTGATGGGCTTGTCCTCATCAATGGGGGTGTCTCCCTCTATGTCAACTCCAACCGAATAATAGAGGTGACAAATGAGATGAGGAAAGGCTAACCTTGCCAAGGTAGAGGACTTGTCCGCCACCTTATAGAGTTCT
>NC_029775.3:56972600-56972830 GCF_000817695.3 Arachis duranensis | reverse complement strand
CGCCATGGGCTTGAGGTCATGCCTTCTTAATTGAACCGGCTTTCCTCTTGAATCTCTCTTTCATTGGGCGCCCTCTTCACATATGACTGTGAGGACTTGGTCCAACCTTTGATCAAAGTTGACCCTTCTAGTGTAAGGATGTTCATCTTCTTGCATCATAGGCAAGTTGAACGCCACCCTCACACTTTCCGGACTAAAATCCAAGTATTTCCCCCGAACCATAGTGTTCA
>NC_029775.3:56966848-56967373 GCF_000817695.3 Arachis duranensis | reverse complement strand
AAACAGCAATTCACCTCAGTCGAGCACCCACAGGCCAATGGACAAGCAGAGGCCGCAAATAAAGTCATCTTGGCCGGGTTAAAACGAAGACTCCAAGGGGCCAAAGGGGCATGGGCCGAGGAGCTCCCCCAGGTACTATGGGCATATCGGACAACCCCACATTCTACAACGGGAGAATCCCCATTCCGACTAGCTTACGGGATGGAGGCAATGATTCCTATCGAAATAGATGAAAGGTCACCCAGAGTCATCTTCTACAACGAAGAAGGTAACCCGCAGGCACAAAAGGAAGAACTCGACCTCCTCCCCGAGGTCCGAGAAAGAGCCCGGATCCGAGAAGAAGCCTTAAAACGTCGAATGGCCCTCAGATACAATCAGAAAGTAATAAAGCGAAGCTTCTCCATTCACGACCTAATTCTAATCCGAAATGACATTGGAACACAAAAGTCGGGAGAAGGAAAGCTAGCTGCAAATTGGAAAGGACCCTACAAGGTAACAGAAGTCTTAGGAACAGGCTATTACAAA
>NC_029775.3:56954525-56954934 GCF_000817695.3 Arachis duranensis | reverse complement strand
CTTTCCTCTTTCTAGAGGTTTCTCCGGCCTTGGATGCCATAAATGGTTATGGAAAAATAAAAAGCAATGCTTTTACCACACTAAACTTAAAATGTTTGCTCGTCCTCGAGCAAAAGAAGAAAGAAGAGAGTAGAAGAAGAAGAAATGAGGGGAAAGGGAATGGCTTTAATTTTCGGCCAAAGGGGAGAGAGATGGTGTTTAAGGTGTGTGAAAATGAAGGAGTGAAGGAGGGTTTATATAGGAGAGGGGGAGAGGGGTAGGTGGGGTTTTTGGGGAAGAGATGTTGAGGTGATTGGTGAAGAAGAGAGAGAGTGGTAGGGTAGGTGGGGATCCTGTGGGGTCCACAGATCCTGAGGTGTCAAGGAAAAGTCATCACTGCACCAAATGGCATTCAAAATCACGTTTTGTG
>NC_029775.3:56951412-56952416 GCF_000817695.3 Arachis duranensis | reverse complement strand
GGACACTTTCTGATTAATTTTTTGTATCTTTCCCAAGCTTCATAGAGGGATTCTTCTTCCTTCTGTCTGAAGGTTTGGACTTCTACTCTAAGCTTACTCAATTTTTGAGGTGGAAAGAACTTTGCCAAGAAGGCATTGACTAGCTTTTCCCAAGAGTCCAGGCTTTCTTTAGGCTTTCTTTAGTCTTGACAGTGTCACAGATTTGCAAGAATTCAGCTAAAAACTGATGAGGATCTTCCAATGGAAGTCCATAGAACTTGCAATTCTGTTGCATTAGAGAAACTAATTGAGGCTTAAGCTCAAAGTTGTTTGCTCCAATGGCAGGGATGGAGATGCTTCTCCCATAGAAATCGGGAGTAGGTGCAGTAAAGTCACCCAGCACCTTCTTTGCATTGTTGGCATTGTTGTTTTCGGCTGCCATGTGTTCTTCTTCTTTGAAGAATTCGGTCAGGTCCTCTAAAGAGAGTTGTGCTTTTGCTTCTCTTAGCTTTCTCTTTAAGGTCCTTTTAGGTTCAGGGTCTGCCTCAACAAGAATGCTTTTGTCTTTGCTCCTGCTCATAAGAAAGAGAAGGGAACAAGAAAATGTGGAATCCTCTATGTCCCAGTATAGAGATTCCTTGAAGTGTCAGAGGAAAAGAAGAGTAGAAGACAGTAGTAGAAAATTCGAACTTCTCAGAGAAGATGGAGTTCGAATTTTGCATTAAGGAATAGTGTTAGTCCAGAAATAGAAGGATGTGAGAAGGAGGGAAGTGATTTTCGAAAATTAAGTGAAAAATTTTGAAAACATTTTTGAAAAACATTATTGCTTGGTGCATTTTGCATTCCAGACAGACTTTGAGAAATCATATTGACTTGTTGAGTCAATATTTTGTTCTGAGCCAGTTATGGCATTCAGAGTGTTAATCTCAATAACTCCTTTCTTTTGACTAGTCCCATTGTTCACAAGATTTCTTTCAGAAGTGTACATGAATTGGTTATTTGCAACCATTTCAATCAGTTCTTGA
>NC_029775.3:56948781-56949799 GCF_000817695.3 Arachis duranensis | reverse complement strand
ATGAATGAATGCATGCAATTGACACCAAACTCATGATGAGACACTATAGACTCAAACAAGAAATTTTTGAATTTTATGATTTTTCTGATTTTTTTGTGTTTTTTTCGAAAATTAAGTGGAAGAAGATATCAAAATTCTTAATGAGAATTCCAGGAATCAGTGCAATGCTAGTCTAAGACTCCGGTCCAGGAATTAGACATGGCTTCACAGCCAGCCAAGCTTTCAAAGAAAGCTTCGATCCAAAACACTAGACATGGCCAAAGGCCAGCCAAGCCTTAGCAGATCACTGCTTCAAAAGCAAGATTGATAGAAATCAACAAGCTCTTGTGATGATAAGTTGAAACCTTGGTCCAATGAGATTAGACATGGCTTCTCAGCCAGCCAGATTTTAACAAATCATCATGAAACTCTAGAATTCATCTTCAAGAATTTCGAAAAAAATAAATACCTAATCTAAGCAACAAGATGAACCGTCAGTTGTTCAAACTAGAACAATCCCTGGCAATAACGCCAAAAACTTGGTGTTGTTGCCGGATCTTGGCACTGATGTTACCAAAAGCTTGCTCAAAACTTGAACAATCCCCGGCAACGGCGCCAAAAACTTGGTGGCGCGAAATTGTGAACAATACTTTTTCACAACTCTCATAATCCCCGGACATGAACCCCAAAAAATTTGGTGTTCAATACCATGGCATTACACAACTTCGCACAACTAACCAGCAAGTGCACTGGGTCGTCCAAGTAATAAACCTTACGCGAGTAAGGGTCGATCCCACGGAGATTGTTAGTATGAAGCAAGCTATGGTCATCTTGTAAATCTTAGTCAGGCAAACTCAAATGGATATGGTGATGAACGAAAATAAACAATAAGATAAAGATAGAGGTACTTATGTAATTCATTGGTAGGAACTTCAGATAAGCGCATGAAGATGCCTTCCCTTCCGTCTCTCTGCTTTCCTACTGTCTTCATCCAATCCTTCTTATTCCTTTCCATGGCAAGCTTGTGTAGGGTTTCACC
>NC_029775.3:56942704-56948155 GCF_000817695.3 Arachis duranensis | reverse complement strand
GTTTGGGCCATCAAATCTTGGGCAAAGTATGGACTATCATATATTTCTGGAAAGCCCAGGATGTCTACTTTCCAACGCCGTTAAGAGCGCGCCAATTGGGCTTCTGTAGCTCCAGAAAATCCACTTCGAGTGCAGGGAGGTCAGAATCCAACAGCATCTGCAGTCCTTTTCAGTCTCTGAATCAGATTTTTGCTCAGGTCCCTCAATTTCAGCCAGAAAATACCTGAAATCACAGAAAAACACACAAACTCATAGTAAAGCCCAGAAAAGTGAATTTTAACTAAAAACTAATAAAAATATACTAAAAACTAACTAGATCATACCAAAAACATACTAAAAACAATGCCAAAAAGTGTATAAATTATCCGCTCATCAGCCATCATCATTAAGGTGGACCCGTTCCTTAATTTCCTTGTTCTTATTATTCTGTTTTTCGATTTCTATGCTTGATGTTCTATCTATGTTTGTGTCTTCACTACATGATCATTAGTATCTTAGTATCTATGCCTTAAAGCTATGAATGTCCTATGAATCCATCACCTTTCTTAAATGAAAAATGTTTTTATTACAAAAGAACAAGAAGTACATGATTTCGAATTCATCCTTGAAACTAGTTTAATTATTTTGATGTGGTGACAATACTTTTTGTTTTCTGAATGAATGCTTGAACAGTGCATATGTCTTTTGAATTTGTTGATTTAAGAATGTTAAAATTATTGGCTCTTGAAAGAATGATGGAAAACGAGAAATGTTATTGAGGATCTGAAAAATCATCAAATTGATTCTTGAAGCAAGAAAAAGCAGTGAATACAAAAAAAGCAAGCAGAAAAGCCAGTAGCCCTTTAAACCAAAAGGCAAGGGTAAAATAGAAAGGATCCAAGGCTTTGAGCATCAGTGGATAGGAGGGCCCACAGGAATAAAATCCTGGCCTAAGCGGCTGAACCAAGCTGTCCCTAACCATGTGCTTGTGGCGTGAAGGTGTCAAGTGAAAACTTGAGACTGAGCGGTTAAAGTCGTGATCTAGAGCAAAAAGAGTGTGCTTAAGAACCCTGGACACCTCTAATTGGGGACTCTAGCAAAGCTGAGTCACAATCTGAAAAGGTTCACCCAGTTATGTGTCTGTGGCATGTATGTATCCGGTGGTAATACTGGAAAATAGAGTGCTTTGGGCCACGGCCAAGACTCATAAAGTAGCTGTGTTCAAGAATCAACATACTTAACTAGGAGAATCAATAACACTATCTGAATTATGAGTTCCTATAGATGCTAATCATTCTGAACCTCAAAGGATAAAGTGAGATGCCAAAACTGTTCGGAGGAAAAAAGCTGCTAGTCCCGCTCATCTAATTGGAGCTAAGTTTCATTGATATTTCGGAGTCTATAGCATATTCTCTTCTTTTATCCTCTTTGATTTTCAGTTGCTTGGGGACAAGCAACAATTTTAGTTTGGTGTTATGATGAGCGGATAATTTATACGCTTTTTGGCATTGTTTTTAGTATGTTTTTAATATCTTTTAGTTAGTTTTTATTATATTTTTATTAGTTTTTATTTAAAAATTCACTTTTCTGGACATTACAATGAGTTTGTGTGTTTTTCTATGATTTCAGGTATTTTCTGGCTGAAATTGAGGGACCTAAGCAAAAATCTGATTCAGAGGCTGAGAAAGGACTGCAGATGCTATTGGATTCTAACCTCCCTACACCCAAACAAGACTACAGATGCTGTTGGATTCTGACCTCCCTGCACTCGAAGTGGATTTTCTGGAGGTACAAAAGCCCAATTGGAGAGCTCTCAACTGCGTTGGAAAGTAGACATTCTGGGCTTTCCAGCAATATATAATAGTTCATACTTTGCCCAATAATTGATGGCCCAAACCGGTGTTCTAAATCAGCTTCAGAATTCCTGGCGTTTAACGCCGGAACTGGCATAAAAGTTGGAGTTAAACGCCCAAACTGGCACAAAAGCTGGCGTTTAACTCCAGGAAAAGTCTCTACACATGAAAGCTTCAATGCTCTGCCCAAGCACACACCAAGTGGACCCCGGAAGTGGATTTTTACGTCATTTACTCATTCTTGTAAACCCTAGGTCACTAGTTTACTATAAATAGGACTTTTTGCTATTGTATCTTCACCTCATGACACAATACACGTTTCATATTGTATCTTCTACATCATGAGTCTCTAAACCCCATGGTTGGGGGTGAGGAGCTCTGCTGTGTCTTGATGGATTAATGCAATTACTACTGTTTTTCATTCAATCACCCTTACTTCTATTCTAAGATACCACTTGTTCTTCAACCTGATGAATGTGATGATCCGTGACACTCATCATCATTCTCACCTATGAACGTGTGCCTGACAACCACCTCCGTTCTACCTTCGATTGAGTGTGTATCTCTTAGATTCCTTAATCAGAATCTTCGTGGTATAAGCTAGAATCATTTGGCGGCCATTCTTGAGAATCCGGAAGGTCTAAACCTTGTCTGTGGTATTCTGAGTAGGATTCAGGGATTGAATGACTGTGATGAGCTTCAAACTCGCGATTATGGGGCGTTAGTGACAGACGCAAAAGAATCACTGGATTCTATTCCGACATGATCAAGAACCAACAGATGAATAGCCGTGCTGTGACAGAGCGCGTTGAACATTTTCACTGAGAGTATGGGCGGTAGCCATTGACAACGGTGAAACCCAACATACAGCTTGCCATGTAAGGAGCATTGCGTGCATGAAGAAGAAGACAGTAGGAAAGTAGAGATTCAGAAGGTATAGCATCTCCAAAACCTCAACCTGTTCTCCATTACTGCAAAACAAGTATTTATTTCATGTTCTTTTACTTTTTACACTTAAATCTGAGAATTATTGATATCCTGACTAAGAGTTACAAGATAACCATAGCTTGCTTCAAGCCGACAATTTCCGTGGGATCGATTCTTACTCACGTAAGGTATTACTTGGACGACCCAGTGCACTTGCTGGTTAGTTGTGCGGAATTGCAAAAGTGTGATTATGATTTCGTGCACCAACAGCAAAGAAGCAACCAAGAAGCCTATTGAAAGCAACAAAGAGCCAACAGAGAAAGAGGAAGCTAGCAACAATGATGTGACAGCAAGCAAGCATACTCCAGAAAAGCTCAAAGAGAAGGACAACCAGCCATACAATTGAAGGGGAGAAAAGGAAGAACTAGCCCAAGGACAGAAGCAAATGGGGAAAACTTTCACACCTCTATTACCATACCACCAAAGATTCAACAAAGAACCAAATGATCAACACTTTCACAAGTTCCTTTAAGTTTTTAAGAAATTGGAGATAAATATTCCACTGGCTGAAGCATTAAAGTTGATGCCTCTATATGCCAAGTTCTTGAAGGAGCTTATCAACCAAAAAGAAGTTGGCATGAGAAGGAAATTATATTGCTCACTAAAGAATGCAGTGCATTAATCCGGAAAGGGCTTCCCCCTAAACTAGAAGACCCTGGAAGTTTTTTTTTGCCTTGTACCATTGGTAGTATGATCATCAACAGGGCAATGTGTAATTTAGGGGCGAGTATCAATCTAATGCCTTCTTCTTTGGTGAAAAATCTGTGCATAGAGGAAGTGAAGCCAATACAAATCTCTCTAGAATTGGTGGACAAGTCAGTGATATGTCCCAGGGGTGTGATTGAAAACCTTTTAGTTAAGGTGGACAAATTCATATTCGATGCAGATTTTGTGGTTTTATACTCAGATGAAGATGGAGGTGATTCCATTATACTTGAAAGACCATTCTTGGCCACAGCAAGGGCCATTATAGATATGGAGCAAGGAGAGCTGACCTTCAGAATGCATGATGAAAGAATCACCTTGAATGTCTTTCTAGAAACACAACACATTGATAAAAAGAGAAACTGCATGGAGACTGATAAAGGAGACTTGCAATGGAAGAAAAAAACCAATAAGACAATCATTGATTACCTTTCAAAGCAAGAAACAAACAACACAGCAGGGCAAAAGGAGAATGAAACTGTGCAGAGCAATGAAGGAAAGAAGGAAGAAACTAAAGTGTTAGTTACTGAGAAGGAAAGTCCAAAGATGCAGTCCATTGTCAAAGGGGAAGGATCCACACACAGAAAGAAGAAAAGCAAGAAAAGGGGTAAAAAGGGGTGGAAGAACAAAATGATCCCAACTGAGGGATTTCAAAAAGGGGATAAAGTGCAGTTAATCTACTGGTGGACAAAATTGTGATCATCAATGTTGTACTCTTTATTGTTGTATGGAATAATTATAATGGCTCTTTGCTATGTGTGGACACAACTCCGTTCAACTAACCAGCAAGTGTACTAGGTCGTCCACAGAGATTGTTGGTATGAAGCAAGCTATGGTCATCTTGTAAATCTCATTCAGGCGGATAGTAATTGATTATGGATTTTCGAAAATTAATAAATAATAAACATAAAATAAAGATAAAGTTACTCATGTAATCCAATGATGGGGATTTCAGATAGGCGTATGGAGATGCTGTGCTCCTCCCGAATCTCTGCTTTCCTATTGCTTTTATCCAATTTTATCACTCCCTTCTATGGCAAGCTGTATGTAGGGCATCACTGTTGTCAATGGCTACGTCCCATCCTCTCAGTGAAAAAAGTCCAAATGCTCTGTCACAGCACAACTAATCATCTGTCGGTTCTCAATTAGGTTGGAGTAGAATCCCTTGATTCTTTTGCGTCTGTCACTAATGCCCAGCCTTCAGGAGTTTGAAGCTCGTCACAGTCATTCAAATCTGGAATCCTACTCGGAATACCACAGACAAGGTTAGACCTTCCAGATTCCCATGAATGCCGCCATCAATTCTAGCTTATACCACAAAGATTCTGATTAAGGAATCCAAGAGATATGCGCCCGGTCTAGGGTAGAACGGAAGTGGTTGTCAATCACGCGCGTTCACAGGTGAGAATGATGATGAGTGTCACGGATCATCGCATTCATCAAGTTGAAGTGCAACGAATATCTTAGAATAGGAATAATTCGAATTGGATAGAAAATAAAAGTAATTGCATTGAAGCTTGAGGTACAGCAGAGCTCCACACCCTTAATCTATGGTGTGTAGAAACTCCACCGTTGAAAATACATAAGTGAAAGGTTCAGGCATGGCCGAATGGCCAGCCCCCCAAAACGTGATCAATAGTCTCCTCAGATGAAGAATAAAATAAAACTGAGACCAAAGATGTCTAATACATAGTAAATTATCCTATTTATACTAGACTAGCTACTAGGGTTTACATGAGTAAGTAATTGATGCATAAATCCACTTCCGGGGCCCACTTGGTGTATGCTTGGGCTGAGCTTGATCTATCCACGAGCTGAGGCTTTTCTTGGAGTTGAACGCCAAGTTGTAACGTGTTTTGGGCGTTCAACTCCGGGTCGTGACGCGTTTCTGGCGTTTAACTCCAGACAGCAGCATGTACTTGGCGTT
>NC_029775.3:56940929-56942624 GCF_000817695.3 Arachis duranensis | reverse complement strand
AAAGTATGGCCTATTATATATTGCTGGAAAGCTCTTGATGTCTAATTTCCAGCGCCATTGAGAGCGCGCCATTTGGAGTTTTTTAGCTCCAGAAAATCCATTTTGAGTGCAGCAAGATCAGATTCCAACAACATTAGCAGTCCTTTGTCAGCCTCCTATCAGAGTTTTGCTCAAGTCCCTTAATTTCAGCCAGAAATTACTTGAAATCACAGAAAAACACACAAACTCATAGTAAAGTCCAGAAATGTGAATTTAACATAAAAAATAATGAAAACATCTCTAAACGTAGCTTGAACTTACTAAAAACTACCTAAAAACAATGCTAAAAAGCGTATAAATTATCCGCTCATCACAACACCAAACTTAAATTGTTGCTTGTCCCCAAGCAACTGAAAATCAAATAAGATAAAAAGAAGACAATATACTATAAATTCCAAAATATCAATGAATATTAATTCTAAATAGATGAGTGAGACTTGTAGCTTTTTGCTTCTGAACAGTTTTGGCATCTCACTTTTTCCTTTGAAGTTCAGAATGATTGGCTTCTCTAGGAACTCAAAATTCTTATAGTGTTATTGACTCTCCTAGTTTAGTATGTTAATTCTTGAACACAGCTACTTTATGAGTCTTGGCCGTGGCCCTAAGCATTTTGTTTTCCAGTATTACCACCAGATACATAAATGCCACAGACACATTTACCACCGGATACATAAATGCCACAGACATATGACTGGGTGAACCCTTTCAGATTGTGACTCAGCTTTGCTAGAGTCCCCAATTAGAGGTGTCCAGGGCTCTTAAGCACAATCTTTTGCTTTGGATCATGACTTTAACCACTCGGTCTCAAGCTTTTCACTTGGGCCTTCATGACACAAGCTCATGGTTAGGGACAGCTTGGTTTAGCCGCTTAGGCCTGGATTTTATTTCCTTGGGCCCTCCTATCCATTGATGCTCAAAGCCTTGGATCCTTTTTACCTTTGCCTTTTGGTTTTAAGGGTTATTGGCTTTTTCTGCTTGCTTTTTCTTTTTCTTTCTATATTTTTTTTCGCAAGCTTTTGTTTTTCACTGCTTTTTCTTGCTTCAAGAATCAATTTCATGATTTTTCAGATTATCAATAACATTTCTCTTTGTTCATCATTTTTTCAAGAGCCAACAGTTTTAACATTCAAAAACAACAAGATCAAAAATATGCACTGTTTAAGCATTCATTCAGAAAACAAAAAGTATTGTCACCACATCAATATAATTAAACTAAATTCAAGGATAAATTCGAAACTCATGTACTTCTTGTTCTTTTGTATTAAAAACATGTTTCATTTAAGAAAGGTGAAGGATTCATGGAATTTTTTCATTTAAGAGAGGAGAAGGATTAATGGAATTATTCATAACTTTAAGACATAGTTACTAAACAGTAATGATCATGAAGTAGAGACACAAAACATAAATAAACATATAATATAAAAACCGAGCAGCAGAAAAATAAGAACAAGGAATGAATCCACCTTAGTGGCGCTTCTTCTTGAAGGACCAACAATGTCCTTAAGCTCTTATATGTCCCTTCCTTGCCTTTGTTGCTCCTCCCTCATTGCTCTTTGATCTTCTCTTATTCCATGAAGAATGATGGAGTGCTCATGATGTTCCACCCTTAATTGTTCCACATTGTAGCTCAAATCTTCTAGGAAAGTGTTGAGTTGT
>NC_029775.3:56938870-56940746 GCF_000817695.3 Arachis duranensis | reverse complement strand
GATGTCTCCTTCTATGATAACTCCAGCTGAGTAACATAGATAGCAAATAAGATGAGGAAAAGCTAGCCTTGCCATGGTGGAGGACTTTTTGGCTATTTTGTAGAATTCATGGGAGATGACTTCATGAACTTCTACTTCCTCTCTAATCATGATGCTATGAATCATGATGGCCCGATCAACAGTAACTTCAGATCAGTTGCTAGTGGGGATGATAGAGCATTGAATGAACTCTAACCACCCTCTAGCCACAGGCTTGAGGTCTAGTCTTCTTAGTTGAACCGGCTTGCCTTTGGAGTCTCTTTTCCATTGAGCTCCTTCCACACATATGTCCATAAGGACTTGGTCCTACCTTTGATTAAAGTTGACCCTTCTAGTGTAGGGGCGTTCATCTCCTTGCATCATGGGCAAGTGGAATGCCAACCTCACATTTTCCGGACTAAAATCTAAGTATTTCCCCCGAACCATTGTGAGATAATTCTTTGGACTCGGATTCACACTTTGATCATGGTTCCTAGTGATCCATGCATTGGCATAGAACTCTTGAACCATTAAGATTCTGACTTGTTGCATGGGGTTGGTTAGGACTTCCCAACCCCTTCTTCGGATTTCATGTCGGATCTCTGGATACCCATTTTTCTTCAGTTTGAAAGGGACCTCAGGGATTACCTTCTTCTTTGCCACAACATCATAGAAGTGGTCTTGATGGCTTTTGGAGATGAATCTTTCCATCTCCCATGACTCGGAGGTGGAAGCTTTTGTCTTCCCTTTTCCTTTTCTAGAGGATTCTCCGGCCTTAGGTGCCATTGATGGTAATGGAAAAACAAAAAGATTATGTTTTGACCACACTAAACTTAAAATATTGCTTGCCCTCGAGCAAGAGAAGAAAGAAGAGAAGAAGAAGAAGAAGAAAATTTGGAGGAGAGTGAGGGAAGGTGTTTCGGTCAAGGTGTAGAAGAGGGGGTTTGTGTTGTGTGAAAATGAAGTAGAATGGAAGAGTATATATAGGGAGGGGAGTGGGTGTAGTTTCGGACATTTAGCGTGGGTTTGGGTGGGAAAGCTTTTTGAATTTTGAAGGTGGCTGGGGTTTTTGGGGAAGAGTGGATGGATGTGAGTGGTGAAGGGGGTAATTGGGAAGAGAGGTTTGAGGTGATTGGTGAAGGGTTTTTGGGGAAGTGTGTTTATTGGAAAGAGAGAATGAATGTTGAGAAGAGGGGAGAATATGTTAGGTGGGGATCCTGTGGGGTCCACAAATCCTGAGATGATCCTGTGGGGTCCACAGATCCTGCGGTGTCAAGGATTTACATCCCTGCACTAATTAGGCATGTAAAATGCCTTTGCACACCATTCTGGCGTTTAAACGCCGAAGTGATGCACACTCTGGGCGTTCAACGCCCATGTGTAGCATGTTTCTGGCGTTTAACGCCAGTTCCATGCTTGTTACTGGCGTTCAGCGCTAGCTTTCCTCAAGGCATATTCCTGGCGTTCAAATGCCAGGATGTTGCTTGTTTCTGGCGTTCAGTGCCAGAAACATGCTCTGTTCTGGCGTTGAACGCCAGCCAGATGCACCTTACTGGCATTTAAACGCCAGTAAGTCCTTCCTCTAGGGTGTGATTTTTCTTCTGCTATTTTTGATTCTGTTTTTAATTTTAGTATTTTTTTTCGTGACTCCACATGATCATGAACTAATAAAACATAAAAGAACAATAGAAAATATAGATAAATAAAAATTGGGTTGCCTCCCAATAAGCGCTTCTTTAATGTCAATAGCTTGACAGTGAGCTCTCATGGAGCTTCATAGATCATCAGAGCATTGTTGGGACCTCCCAACACTAAACTTAGAGTTTGAATGTGGGGGTTCAACACCAAACTTAGAGTT
>NC_029775.3:56937041-56938827 GCF_000817695.3 Arachis duranensis | reverse complement strand
GAAACTTAGAGTTTGGTTGTGGCCTCCCAACACCAAACTTAGAGTTTGACTGTGGGGGCTCTTTTGACTCTGTACTGAGAGAAGCTTTTCATGCTTCCTCTCCATGGTTGTAGAGGAAGGTCCTTGAGCTTTAAACACAAGGTAGTCCCAATTCAATTTAAGGACTAATTCTCCTCTGCTAACATCAATCACAGCTTCTGCTGTGGCTAGGAAGGGTCTTCCAAGGATGATGCATTCATCTTCTTCCTTCCTGATGTCTAAGATTATGAAATCAGCAGGGATGTAAAGGCCTTCAACCTTTACTAACACGTCCTCTACTAATCCATAAGCTTGTCTTACTGACTTGTCTGCCAATTGAAGTGAGAATAAGGCAGGATGTACCTCAATGATCCCCAGTTTCTCCATTACAGAGAGTGGCATAAGATTTATGCCTGACCCCAGGTCACACAGAGCCTTGTTAAAGGTCATGGTGCCTATGGTACAGGGTATTAAGAATTTACCAGGATCTTGTCTCTTTTGAGGTTGAGTTTTCTGAATCCATGTATCTAGTTCACTAATGAGCAAGGGGGATTCACCTTCCCAAGTCTCATTACCAAATAACTTGGCATTCAGCTTTATGATAGCTCCTAGATATTGAGCAACTTGCTCTCCAGTTACATCTTCATCCTCTTCTGAGGAGGAATAGTTTTCAGAGCTCATGAATGGCAGAAGGAGATTTAGTGGAATCTCCATGGTCTCTATATGAGCCTCAGATTCCTTTAGGTCCTCAATGAGGAACTCCATCTTGTTTGAGAGACGTCCCAGGAGGTCTTTCTCACTAGGATTTTCGTTCTTCTCCTCCCTTGTGCATTCGGCCATATTGATTACTTCAATGGCCTTGCAATCTCCTTTTGGATTCTCTTCTGTATTACTTGGGAGAATACTGGGAGGAGTTTCAATGACTTTCTTACTCAGCTGGCCCACTTGTGCCTCCAGATTTCTAATGGAGGACCTTGTGTCACTCATGAAACTTAAAGTAGCTTTTGACAGATCAGAGACTAAGTTTGCTAAATTAGAGGGGCTCTGTTCAGAATTTTCTGTCTGTTACTGAGAAGATGATGGAAAAGGCTTGTTATTATTGAGCCTATTTCTTCCACCATTGTTAAAGCCTTGTTGAGGCTTTTGTTGATCCTTCCATGACAAATTTGGATGATTTCTCCATGATGAGTTATAGGTGTTTCCATAAGGTTCACCCATGTAATTAACCTCTGCCATTGCAGGGTTCTCAGGATCATAAGCTTCTTCAAAAGCTGCCTCTTTAGTACTGATGGATGCATTTTGCCATCCATTCAGACTTTGAGAGATCATGTTGACTTGCTGAGTCAACACTTTGTTCTGAGCCAATATGGCATTCAGAGTATCAATTTCAAGAACTCCCTTCCTCTGAGGCGTCCCATTATTCACGGAATTCCTCTCAGAAGTGTACATGAACTGGTTATCTGCAACCATGTCAATAAGTTCTTGAGCTTCTGCAGGCATTTTCTTTAGGTGAATGGATCCACCTGCAGAACGGTCCAGTGACATTTTCGAAAACTCAGATAAACCATAATAGAATATATCTAATATGGTCCATTTTAAAAACATGTCAGAAGGACACTTTTTGGTCATCTGCTTGTATCTTTCCCAAGCTTCATAGAGGGATTCACCATCTTTTTGCATGAAGGTCTGAACATCCACTCTAAGCTTGCTCAACTTTTGAGGAGGAAAGAATTTATCCAAGAAGGCCGTGACCAGCTTATCCCAGGAG
>NC_029775.3:56933962-56936854 GCF_000817695.3 Arachis duranensis | reverse complement strand
TGATAGGGATCTTCTGATGGAAGTCCATAAAACTTGCAGTTTTGTTGCATTAAAGCAATTAGTTGAGGCTTAAGCTCAAAATTGTTGGCTCCAATGGCAGGAATGGAGATGCTTCTTTCATCAAATTTGGACGTTGGTTTTGTAAAGTCACCAAGCATTCTCCTTGCATTATTGTTGTTGGGTTCGGCTGCCATCTCCTTCTCTTGTTCGAAAATTTCAGAAAGGTTGCCTCTGGATTGTTGTAGTTTAGCTTCTCTTGACTTCCTCTTCAGAGTCCTTTCAGGTTCAGGATCAGCTTCAACAAGAGTGCCTTTTTCCTTGTTCCTGCTCATATGAAAGAGAAGAGAAAAAGAAAAGGAAGAGGAATTCTCTATGTCACAGTAAAGAGGATCCTTATTATTAGTAGAAGAAGAAAGGGGATAATGGAAAGAGAGGGATGAATAGTCTGTATAAATAGTAAGGATAGGGGAGGTGATAAGAGATGAAGAGAAGTGTTAGTAAATAAATAAATAAATAGAAGAAGATGAGAGAGGGAATTTCGAAAATAATTTTGAAAAAGTGGTTAGTGATTTTCGAAAATTAAAGATAAGATATGATTGAAATTAAAATTTAAACAATTAAAAAGAATTTTTTTTGAAAAAGAGGGAGGTATTTTCGAAAATTAGAGGGGGAAAAGTAGTTAGGTGGTTTTGAAAAAGATAAGAAACAAACAAAAAGTCAAATAATTAGTTGAAAAAGATATTAAAATAAAATTTGAAAAGATAAGAAGATAATAAGTTAGATAAGATATTTTTGAAAAAGATTTAATTTTTAAAATTAAAATTGATTACTTTACTAACAAGAAACTACAAGATAAGATTCTAGAATTTAAAGATTGAACCTTTCTTAACAAGAAAGTAACAAACTTCAAATTTTTGAATCAATCATATTAATTGTTAGCATAATTTCGAAAATTAAGATAAAATTAAGAAAAAGATTTTTTTTTGAAAAACATTTTAAAGAATTTTCGAAAATTAAAAAGAAAAATGAAAAAGATTTAATTTTTGAAAAAGTTTTAAAAAGATAAGATTTTTTTTTTAAATTAAAAATTTGACTTGACTTGTAAGAAACAACTAATTTTAAAATTGTTGACCAAGTCAACTCAAATTTTCGAAAATTTGGAGAGAAATAAGAAAAATATATTTTTTTTGATTTTTAAATTTTTAATGATGAGAGAGAAAAATTAAAAACGTCATTTTTGTGTTTTTCTCTTTTCTTTATGGATCAAAACAAAGAATGCATGCAAGAACACTATGAATGTCAAGATGAACACCAAGGACACTATAAAGATCATGATGAACATCAAGAACATAATTTGAAAGATTTTTGATGCAAAGAAAACATGCAAGACACCAAACTTAGAAATCTTTAATGCATGGACTCTAACAAACAAAAAATGCATATGAAAAACAACAAACAACACAAAACAAGAAAACATCAAGATCAAACAAGAAGACTTGTCAAGAACAACTTGAAGATCATGAAGAACACCATGAATGCATGAATTTTCAAAAAATGCAAGAAAAATATTTTAAAGCATGCAATTGACACCAAACTTAAAAGTTGACTCAAGACTTGAACAAGAAACACAAAATATTTTTGATTTTTATGATTTTATGATTTTTTTTGTATTTTTATTATTTTTTCAAAAATTATATTTTAAGAAAACGACAATAAAGAAAAATTTTTGAAAGATTTTTGAAAACTTTTTTGAAAAGAAAATAAAAAGAAAATTACCTAATCTGAGCAACAAGATGAACCGTCAGTTGTCCATACTCGAACCATCCCGCCAACGGCGCCAAAAACTTGGTGGACGAAATTGTGATCATCAATGTTGTACTCTTTGTTGTTGTATGGAATAATTATAATGGCTCTTTGCTATGTGTGGACACAACTCCGTTCAACTAACCAGCAAGTGTACTGGGTCATCCAAGTAATAAACCTTACGTGAGTAAGGGTCGATCCCACAGAGATTGTTGGTATGAAGCAAGTTATGGTCATCTTGTAAATCTCAGTCAGGCGGATTTAAATAAATTATGGAATTTGGAAAATCAAATAATAGTATAATTGATTATGGATTTTCAAAAATTAATAAATAATAAACATAAAATAAAGATAAAGTTACTCATGTAATCCAATGATGGAGATTTCAGATAGGTGTATGGAGATGCTGTGCTCCTCTCGAATCTCTGCTTTCCTATTGCTTTTATCCAATTTTATCACTCCCTTCTATGGCAAGCTGTATGTAGGGCATCACTGTTGTCAATGGCTACGTCCCATCCTCTCAGTGAAAACAGTCCAAATGCTCTGTCACAGCACAACTAATCATCTGTCGGTTCTCAATTAGGTTGGAGTAGAATCCCTTGATTCTTTTGCGTCTGTCACTAACGCCCAGCCTTCAGGAGTTTGAAGCTCGTCACAGTCATTCAAATCTGGAATCCTACTCGGAATACCACAGACAAGGTTAGACCTTCCGGATTCCCATGAATGCCGCCATCAATTCTAGCTTATACCACGAAGATTCTGATTAAGGAATCCAAGAGATATGCGCCCGGTCTAGGGTAGAACGGAAGTGGTTGTCAATCACGCGCGTTCACAGGTGAGAATGATGATGAGTGTCACGGATCATCGCATTCATCAAGTTGAAGTGCAACGAATATCTTAGAATAGGAATAATTCGAATTGGATAGAAAATAAAAGTAATTGCATTGAAGCTTGAGGTACAGCAGAGCTCCACACCCTTAATCTATGGTGTGTAGAAACTCCACCGTTGAAAATACATAAGTGAAAGGTTCAGGCATGGCCGAATGGCCAGCCCCCCAAAACGTGATCAATAGTCTCCTCAGATGAAGA
>NC_029775.3:56924674-56933791 GCF_000817695.3 Arachis duranensis | reverse complement strand
AATTCCCGAATAAAGTATGGACTATTATATATTTCTGAAAAGCTCTAGATGTCTACTTTCCAACGCCGTTGAGAGCGCGCCATTTGAAGTTCTGTAGCTCTAGAAAATCCATTTCGAGTGCAGGGAGGTCAGATTCCAACAGCATCAGCAGTCCTTTGTCAGCCTCCTATCAGAGTTTTGCTCAAGTCCCTCAATTTCAGCCAAAAATTACCTGAAATCATAGAAAAACACACAAACTCATAGCAAAGTCCAGAAATGTGAATTTAACATAAAAATTAATGAAAACATCCCTAAAAGTAGCTTGAACTTACTAAAAACTACCTAAAAACAATGCCAAAATTCGTATAAATTATCCGCTCATCATCTACCAACAATTAGGGGCAAGCCAACAAGCTGATGACTACTACACTGTCAGCAAAATACTCTCACTAGAGCATGCTAAAATTGAGCATCAAGGCACTAAAAGGAAGATCACAGTGAGGGGAGACAATCTGAGACACTACAGTCATCTATCACCCTAATGAGGGGCCAATGTCAAGCTAATGACAATAAAAGAGCACTCCATGGGAGGAAACCCATGATCTAAGATTTTTGCCTTGTTTTTAAATTCAATAATCTATGATCAGTCTAGCATGATTTTGAATTCTCATGAACATACCTGATAGTTGCATGCACTGTTTTAGAGCATATGCTAGACTTTTAAGTTTGGTGTGCCTGAAGGCACTCCAAATTGGCTTTTCAAGCTTTCTTAGACTATATGCTTAATCATTTTGATGAATTATATGGCCAAACATTAAGTTTGGTGTCTACACATGCATTGATTTTCAGAAGAATTAATTTTTGTTCATAAAATCAAAGTCATGCATGAATGGATCATATATTGTTTCATTTTAGGAATTCATGATAGAAAATAAAATGTATCTTATGATGAAGATACCAATTGTGATGAATTACTTGCATTTTACATTAATCCCTTAGCAAGAGACAAGTTTGGTGTTCACCAATTCTTGATTCACTGTCTAAGGAGCATAATTGGTTCTTTATGACTAAGGAACATGATAAATAAGTTTAAGCATTCATCACTACATCACTGTGCTATACTTTTATCCTAAGGCTTAACATTTTGATTTAATTGAACAGGAAAAAAAGAAGATTGAGGTGAAGACAAGAAGAGAAAGCACGGCCATGACAAGACAAAGGAGAAGGGTCACATGTGCTTAGAGAAGTGTGCCCCTTGGAAAACAAAATCTACATGCTAACACCCTTGGAGGCCAAGCCTCATGCAATCAATGAAGAGGATGACAAAGAAGAGGTAAGAACTCCCAAAAAGAGAAGGCTACAAAGAGGGGAAGAACAAGCTCCTAATGCATTAGAGTTGAGTGAAATGAAAAGAACAATTGAGGAAATATCTCAACAACTCATGCAGGCACAACAAGATCAATATCTAGAGCACCGGGAGCAATATTTGAAGGATAGAGAGCAAAATAAAGCTTGGCAGCGCATAATGGAGGAGAGACAAGAGAGCTGGCAGCAACAAATGATGGCCTAACAACAAGAATTTCAAACAAGAAGCTTTGAAGGGAAAAAGGAACAATCAAAAGATTTTAAAGAATCATATGATAAATTGTATTTGAGTCAAGCTAAGTATGGGGAATATACTCACAACTTGTATCAGTGGAAGAATATACATCATACCATTGAAGAAAGTAGGCACACAGATAGAATAGAGTATGATGAGGATACACAAGCAAAGTTAGATTATTTGACCCATAGCATGCCAGCATTGAATCCACAAAACAAACCATTTGAGCAATGCCAAGATTTAAGAGACCGTCAGAGGGCAAAGACCGAGAGGCATTCATCATAGATGCATCAAAGATTGGAGGCAGCAGGACTCTCAGGTCTCATAGACTCTGTCTGGGATAGAAGGTGCCCTGGTGAAGAAGCTCAATACTATTCCAAGCTCTGGAAGAGAAAGAAGAAGAAGGGAGAATAAAACAAAAACCAGGGACATAACAACTAGAAGATGGTGAGGTTCTTTCATAATTTAAAATTAAATAAGGAAGATGTATGTCTGAAACATGATATGCCTCCAATTGCTCTTTGTTCAGCATTTTTATGTTTTGAGTAGTTAGCTTGAAAGTGATCTGCATAATAATTGTCATCATTCATTATCTTGAATCTTGTTTTATTTCCCTTCTGCTTGAATAAAAGAAAAATGTTTGAATTAGAAAGTGAATATCCAATGTTGCAAAAGTTAGAATGAAAGCTAGTGGTGGTATTTGTTTGATTTAATACATAACTCATAAAATAAAAGCTGCATAATGACATTTTCCTAGAAGTGTGAACTGGTTTGCTGTTATGAAGCCTTGTATCATTGAAAATCCCTTGAAAATGAATCAAAATAGAAAGAAAAAGAAAGAGAAAAGCCAAAAAGTGGCAAAGAAACAAACAATAAGGCTAGACACCAATAGCTTAGACCCTAGGACACATGCATGTGGTGTTTTTGTACCAGGATATGCTTGGACAAGTAAGTTCTGAAGAGTATTTCAAAAATTGGCCACTTAGATCAACTGATTTGGGATTGCCAACTGAAAGTACACCATCAAGAGCAACCTAGCTACAAAACACTTAGTAATCCAAAGAGATGCTGGGCATCAATGATCATAGGAAGAAAAGGTGAGCCATGTGTCTGTGGTGAAGGAATGTTGAGTAAAACTAAGCCAAAGGCTGTTGTAACATTTGCCACCAAGCCTTCAATGAATAATAAGCTCTTTAAGCAAAATAAGGAAAGAAAAATGAGCAAGGGAACAAGCAAAAATGAAGCATTATAGCAGCAACCTTAGTGAACCTTTGAGGAAACATATCTTATGTAACAACACTTAATAAATGAGCTATCATTGTCTGCATAAAATCCCATGAACCAAGTTCAACTATTTGCTAAATAAGGATATGCATACTTCTCTGTTTCATTCCATTTTCTCTTCTGTTTGATGCTTGCTTGGGGACAAGCAAGGTTTAAGTTTGGTGTTGTGATGACAAGTCATCATATGCTAGCTTTGCAAGCATTTTTCTCTTGTTTCATTAGGTTTTATGCATTTTCTTGCATTGTAATTAAGTAATTTGGAGTGGAATTGCATGGTTTTATTGAATCAATCAACCACCCTTTAATTGACACAAAATCATGAAGTTTAAGCTAAAATTAATTGGTTTTTAAATGAATTTTAAACCTTGTGAATTTGGTGATACTTTGATTGGTTGTTTTGATTACTTGTAGGCGAAGAAAAGAAAGAAATAATGAAAGCGTGGCCTAAGGAATAAGAAAGCGTGGCTCAACAATGAGAGAAGTCACAAAGCTCTCTCAAAGAGCTCAAAGCTCTCCACAAGAGCTTTATTCAAGGCCAAGAAAGCAAGGGAGCAAGGAAGCTCGGTTCTCCCACTTAACCGAGCACAATAAAGCACCAAGGAAGCAAGAAAAATCAATTGAGCTCGGTTAATGGGATTAACTTTTTCGGGCTCCTCTTCAAAGAAAAATAAATTGAAAAACCAAGGAGTGAAGGCTACAAGGTTCGAACCCATGAGCTGTGAGAAGGAGGGAGCGCTACTCCAAAAAGAAATTAGCTAAAATGGGTTGGCAAGGGCTCGAACCAAGGTGCTTGCACTCAAGGCATACGCAACCTTTGTTTTCTTCACAAGAAAAATTGGTGCTAAATTGCCTCCACCAAGATTCAAACAAGGAGCCTCCTGTCCAAGCAAGGAGTGCTCGGCTCTCCCCACTCACCGAGCACAACACTTTGACACGGTCAGGGAGTGTGATGCGTGACTTGACACGGACCAGGAGGGGGCTGTGCGCACCAAAAATTTGAGGCCAAAGCAACATTGAAGCTCGGCTCTCCCCACTCACCGAGCACTCTACTCGGAGTGTCTCATGGGCCAAAAAAATTCAACCAGAAAATCCATTTAAATTTAATTCTTCACCAAATTAGAAAGCCCACTCCAAATTCTAAAATCCAAAAATAGGAAGTATATAAATAGAAGTTAGTTTGAGTCAGAAAGAACTTTTGGGGATTTTTGCACTTTTACTTTTGCTTTTTGACATTTTTTGGGAGCTTTTGGGATTGGGAATTGGAGTAGAGAATTGAGTTCTCTTCTCCTCTGTTCTTACTTCTCTCACTCTTCTTTCTTTGTTTTGAATCTTAGGTTGAGAATTGAAGGAATTCTGTTTCAATCTCACCTTGAGATCTCTCTGTTTTATTTTTCTGCATAATTCAAGGATTTGTGATTTGGATCTAAGTTTCTCTACTGATTTTTATTTTTACTTCTTTTGCAATTGTTCTTGGTTGGATCAAGGAAAGAATTGAGATCTAGACTTGTTTTCTAGTCTCTTGACCCTGAGATCTTTACTCACTTAGTGAGAGTCTGCAATTTAAGTTTGGTTTATTTGCTGTTTGCTTCTTCAAGAAATTTTACTCTTCTGTTTGAGATCTGTTTCAATTCAAGTCATCTTCTTTTCTTCTGCTGATTGTTGTTAACTATCTTTTTTTTTTAAATTCTGCATTCCCAGCTCCCTGACCCCTTTATGATTCAAGCAATTTACATTTCTTGCACTCTAAGCTTCAGCTATTTACATTTCTTGCGATCTAAGTCACTGTCATTTACTTTACTTGTTCTTTAAGATTCAGCTCATTAATTCTTTCGCACTTTAAATTCTTGTCAATTTCCCCTTCCTTTACATTTCATGCAATTTAACTTCTGTCGGATACAAATCACTCAAATCAACTCTTGTCTGCTTGACTAAATCAACCACTAAACTAAAATTGCTCAATCCTTCAATCCCTGTGGGATCGACCACACTCACGTGAGTTATTATTACTTGATTCGACCTGGTACACTTGCCGGTTAGATTTGTGTGTAGGAAATTCGTTTTCCAAAAATACACATCACATATGTTTTATTTGTTTTTAAACATCAATATAAAGTTCTATCTTTATGATACTATTCATAATTTTGCAGAGTTCATGCTTGATGGACAACATATTAAAAAATCTGGTATATCTCTCACTCACATATATCATATAAATATCACTTGAAAAAACAATGGTTAGATCGGGTGGAATCCTTTTATCTAGTTAATTCTGATATATTTCAAAAGCACTCTTTAATTTCTCAAATAAGAAATACACTTGTCTTACTAATCAAATGCTTGTTTAATCAGAACATTGCATAAAATGAAGTTAATAAATTTAAATAGGTTGTTGAGTGATAATTACGTTCTTTAAATGGTGAAACCTATCTTGGAGAGATATATCCGAGTATATACCCAGTATCTTTGCAAAACGTATCTTTTTGTTAGATGTTGAATTTCAGTCACTCAGCAGAATTATTCTATTCAAAGTTTTATTTATAATGGTAAGATATACTTAGTCACTTAAAATATAACCATTGGACCGGTGGAATTGTTTTAATTAGTTTTTTTATTTTTGCCAAAATTTTATATAATTTTATATATGTACATCTTATCTATGTCATAATATGTACTTAGTTCTATTTCTTTGAGATATATAAAACTTTTTACATATATATAGGCTATATATAACATTTTATTTAAAATGACAATGGTCATTATAACTAATTCATAGTAATACTACACCAACTTCTATTTTTGTATTCTTATTGTCTTATTAAGTTTTAGTTGCGAGGCTCCCATAATGAGATCTTTCCTATTTCTTAAAAGTATCATATCCAACTCTATTATTAGTCTTTTTTATTTATCATTTGTATTTAAAATTTATTCAATCTTTATTCAACTTAATCTTTATAGTTTATTGACATACTTCACTGGTCACAAATTCATACTTATGACCATTAACCTTTTTTTGTTCATCATAGAGTTTCCATTATAAGCTAATATCCTATAGACCTATACAAGAACCCAAAATCTGTATCTATAATCATGAAAACTCTTGAATAGCTTTACAACTAATGATTGTCCTCAAACCATTGTGATATAACAAATTTGATAGGATTCTCCTGGCTCATTTTGTCTTTGGTTGATATCTTTCCTATCATAGTAGAACTTTGAATTAAATAAAACTTATAGAGTAACCATAACGTAACAGTACCCAAGATTACCTTTTGGTGGCGTAAAAGTCTATTAATCATTTTTTGAAATATTTTTTAATTATTTGACATAAAATTCAACTAAAATTTGTTTCTAAGTAATTTTTTAATTATTTGACACACAATTTTGATGGTATGAAAAATTATACAGTAACTATAAAATGAAAGTAATTAAGTATATCTTTAGTTAATTAGATATTTTTTAAAAAAATTTCACAGTTATTTAAATTTTTTAAGTAATTGCCTATACACTCACAAATATGTTGGTATCATATAATGTCAACGTTTTATGTTTAAACTTCTAATTTTATATATCACCTAATTTTAAAAAACATTTATTTTCATGGTTTAGTTTTAGACTTTTTTGTTTCTTATCTTTTTTGTTTTTAAATTAGTTACAAAAATATTTATTTTGATATAGTCTTTTAGTACTAGTCATCAAGCAATCCCCATACTTCTATTCCCCATACTTCTATTGGGAAGCACATTATACGTCTATGTGATTATACAGTTTCTATTATAAGCCATCAAGAAAAGTTTATGTACAATAACCTAAAATGTGCACCTTTACTCGTATATACTTTGTTCAAAATCAGTCAGTTTTTCTCTTATAAAATAGTAACGTGTTTCCACAATAGCATTGTCAAGCTCAATCTTTTTCATTTCAAAGCTGTCCAGTTTTCAATATAACCTTTCTTTTAAATTTTTTGTTGACTTTAGAGTTTATGTCTCTTATAATTTAAGCTGGTAAGAAATGTCAAAATCATATTTTAGAGGATCCATTTGTTAGTTTTATTTTGACCAAATTTATTT
The DNA here is from genome assembly GCF_000817695.3 of Arachis duranensis. NCBI lineage: Eukaryota > Viridiplantae > Streptophyta > Magnoliopsida > Fabales > Fabaceae > Arachis > Arachis duranensis. Next base: position 56,926,858 of record NC_029775.3, on the reverse strand, counting down.
GAATCGGTTTTGAGTCTTTCAACATATGTGATCGGTTTTAAGTCTTTCAACATATGTGGTATTTTTTCCTAATGTCCAAGCTTTAATTCTCCCCTTGTTTTTCAATTTTCCAATAATGGGAAAAGTACCCCTCCAATATAGCCTAATCTATGTTATCACATTTGGCTCTATATTAATAACCAAACGTATCCATGATCTTTTTTAAAAAACATACGATCCGTCCTTTCACACATTAGACACAACACAATGACCTTTTCAACTGGTCATTTGATAGTTTCTACTGATTGAGTATTTTCATATAAAACAACCCAAAATATACATCTTTAATCATTTATCTATATATCTTGTATTTTGCAAGTAATCGCTACTCCAATACTATTATAGTAGACAAATTCTATAGCTTCCTCCTTAGGCCTCATCCTTGCTTCAGCCTTTATATTTCCCAAGTTGAATACTTCATACTAATATTAAATAAGAAAATTTGTCTTGTATTCATAATGACATTGTTAACTTCAACCTTTTCAAACTCTGGAATTTTAAGATTTCAAAATAAGCTTTATCTGATGCACTTTCTGTTGCACTCAGCGATTATATCTCTAGGGATTCAAACTATTATACAATTGAAATGCATATTTAAATACTCAATAATGATCCACATTTATTCAATAACTCTCTTAAATATATATTTCTTTCCTCATCTACACTATGTCTTGCAAACTCTTACTTGTTTTTTTTATCACTTTTGCTTATCTACACAAAAATCTATCAAAAAGAAACTGTTTTTATTATTAGCAAATGAAATCCATATTTAGACCTATATTAATATTTATTCTTTTGAAACATTGGCAAGTAATGTCCACTCCCACACTATTATGATAGAACGAATTCTCTAGTCTCTTGACGACTCGTTTTGGCTATTGGAATTTTTCCTCCAATGTGGGATTCCTTCATCACCAAATACAGTCACTCTCGTATCCTAGATGTCAAATTTCCTATCCTATTACATATCTTTCTCTGATACACTCTGTTGCTTTGAGGTCTCATAAGATCTTTTCAGCACAATATTTGAGTTTTTCTTAACTCTCAAACATATCCAATATAATTTTTCATTACATATCATCAGAATAGTTAGGACTCGCTTAATAGAAGTTAGAGCTCTAAACAATGCAAGACATACTTTCTTCCACTCATATTTAAACTTTTTTTACATAAATGCACATTGATTTTTTTTTTTGTAATAAATGCACATTGATTTCAATCTTTAGCTGATTCCATACAATTGTATATCACTGTGAGTCTATAGCACAGAAAGAAGTGTATAGAATATATTTTAATCTAATGCAAATTGATTTCATTCCTTTCAAAATTATTTTACCACTTCTATGTTTGTGAATAATGCCAGTTCACTACCAAATTTTTTGTCAAATTCATATTCAGACCTGTGTATATAAATATGGTATATATATGCTATTTCATTTTATATCTTGACATTATTATTACTATCATTCTAATACTTGAGATTATTATTAATATCTTTACAATATTATTAATATGTATGCTAGTTGATACTTACTCTATCTTGATAAGTCATAATATCACAATCATATAATTAGTTGTTCATGTAATAATCAATAGCGATGACATTCCCAGGTAACACGTTTAATACCTGATGAGCGGATAATTTATACGCTTTTTGGCATTATTTTTAGGTAGTTTTTAGTAAGTTTGAGCTACTTTTAGGGATGTTTTCATTAGTTTTTATGTTAAATTCACATTTCTGGACTTTACTATGAGTTTGTGTGTTTTTCTGTGATTTCAGGTAAATTCTGGCTGAAATTGAGGGATTTGAGCAAAACTCTGAAGAAGGCTGACAAAAGGACTGCTGATGCTGTTGGAATCTGACCTCCCTGCACTCGAAATGGATTTTCTGGAGCTACAGAACTCCAATTGGCGCGCTCTCAACGGCGTTGGAAAGTAGACATCCGGAGCTTTCCAGCAATATATAATAGTCCATACTTTATTCGAAGAATAACGACGTAACTTGGCGTTGAACGCCAAGTACATGCTGCTGTCTGGAGTTAAACGCCAGAAAAACGTCATGATCCGGAGTTGAACGCCCAAAACACACTATAACTTGGAGTTCAACTCCAATAGAAGCCTCAACTCGTGGATAGATCAAGCTCA
>NC_029775.3:56924201-56924386 GCF_000817695.3 Arachis duranensis | reverse complement strand
TGAATTTATCCTTGAATTTAATTTAATTATATTGATGTGGTGGCAATACTTTTTGTTTTCTGAATGAATGCTGAAACAGTGCATATTTTTGATCTTGTTGTTTATGAGTGTTAAAATTGTTGGCTCTTGAAAGAATGATGAACAAAGAGAAATGTTATTGATGATCTGAAAAATCATGAAATTGA
>NC_029775.3:56921200-56922529 GCF_000817695.3 Arachis duranensis | reverse complement strand
AGCTTGCCATGGAAAGGAGTAAGAAGGATTGAGTAGAAGCAGTAGGAGAGCAGGCGTCCTTGAACCATACAGCATCTCCATTCGCTTATCTGAAATTCTCACCAATGAATCTGCATAAGTCTTCTATCTCTTTTATTATTTCTATTTTCTTATTTTTATTTTCTAAACCCATAAACCAATTTAATCTGCCTGACTGAGATTTGCAAGGTGACCATAGCTTGCTTCATACCAACAATCTCTGTGGGATCGACCCTTACTCACGTAAGGTTTATTACTTGGACGACCCAGTACACTTGCTGGTTAGTTGAACGGAGTTGTGTCCACTCGTGCCAAATACTTAAACTCCACAATTTTGCAATGAATGCAAATCAAAGAATAGTGATCACAATTTCGTCCACCAAGTTTTTGGCGCCGTTGCCACAATTTTGTCCACCAATACCAAAACACTAATACAAAACATAGACAATATGCAAAGTTTTCTAGCTTTAGTAGCTAACTAATGAAATCCAGATACATACCATAAGTTCAAAGTTCTCTATCAATTAAATTAGTCACTCAATATAATTAAAGTACAAAATACTTCCGACAAATACTCTCAAACAGTCAATGTTCTCCATTCCCGGTCTGAACGTTTTGTCAAACGTCCAAGTTTGATGGAAGAAGCATCTCTATTCCTGCCATTGGAGCCAATAACTTTGAGCTTAAGCCTCAACTAGTTGCATTAATGCAACAAAACTGTAAGTTTTATGGACTTCCATCTGAAGATCCATATCAGTTTTTAACTGAGTTCTTGCAGATCTGTGAGACTGTAAAGACGAATGGAGTTGATCCTGAAGTCTATAGACTCATGCTTTTCCCTTTTGCTGTAAGAGACAGAGCTAGAATATGGTTGGATTCACAACCTAAGGATAGCTTGGACTCCTGGGATAAGCTGGTCACTGCCTTCTTGGAAAAATTCTTTCCCCCTCAAAAGCTGAGCAAGCTGAGAGTGGATGTTCAAACCTTCAAAGAAAAAGATGGTGAATCCCTCTATGAAGCTTGGGAAAGATACAAGCAGTTGACCAAAAGATGTCCATTTGACATGTTTTCAGAATGGACCCTATTAGATATATTCTATTATGGTCTCTCTGAATTTTCGAAAATGTCATTGGACCACTCTGCAGGTGGATCTATTCACCTAAAGAAAACGCCTGAAGAAGATCAAGAACTTATTGACATGGTTGTAAATAACCAGTTCATGTACACTTCTGAGAGGAATTCCGTGAATAATGGGATGCCTCAGAAGAAATGAGTTCTTGAGATTGATGCTCTGAATGCCATATTGGCTCA
>NC_029775.3:56910550-56915397 GCF_000817695.3 Arachis duranensis | reverse complement strand
AAATGGCCATCTTCATCATTCTCACTCACAAATTGGGAGCCATACTTCAAGATGTTGGAAGTTTTTTTCAGTGGTGTTTTACACTTGAGACATGAAATAGATTCCACCATAGCATCCTAGATAAAGATAGATATAACAGACCATAAATATCAACAAATGCATAATTTTTAGGAAAACATATCATGAAAGAATAAGCTATTTTTAAAAAACAATGAATAATCCACCACATACCAGATTATACTGAGGATCACAATCATTATTGAGATTAACAACATCCCCTGAAACATGCACCGAGTTGCTACACCCACCTTCCTACACAAAATCCACTATATTTCTTAGTTATAGATTATAGGCATCATCTCATTTGAAAAGCAATATAAAATAGTTTAGCAAATAAACAATAATTGGACATACAGTGTTGTTAGTGGATGGATAAGCTGATAGCACACTTTGCGTGCTCTATTCAATAATTTCTTCATCATCACATATTTTCATCACAATATAAATCTGGTCAAACTGTTTTATATTTGCAGACTTTACATTTATCTTAAGTAGCAATTTCCTGTCCATTATGTTATTGAGAGTGGGTGGATACTCATTATCATCCTCGGCCTGCACAAATATACATTACTTAGCCAAACTTGTTATACTATGTTGATTAACTATTTTGAATTAAGCAATATGTACCTCTTGCTCCATAATCTGCTCTGCTCACTTACTGCACAACTGCATCATTTCTCTATCCTAAAGTAGTAAACTGATGCTTCTAGTACCATCATACACCATCACTTCAACCTTGAACCTGTTATTCATCCTCAGTAAGAAGGGAACAAATAATGTATAATTTAAGTTAGCCATCATTTTCTTGAATCTGATTATATATTCATAATTAATTAACACTTATATGCTGAGAATAGTTTGTAAAAATATAGTCGTAATCAACTGAGTGCAGCACTTCCACGGGTGTGGCCACACTTGCCACACTCATATCTATCTCCAATGAAAGTATCCACTTTCTTTGGGAAGTTTCTACATGATTTGTAATACCAGTCTTTTCTACCAGCATTAATAACAACAATGGTTCCAGCAATCCAAGTGGGTCCTTCCTATAAAAGAGTAATTTATGAAAAAATCTATCTTCCTAAATCTTGAAAGTAGCATCACACGATAAAAGTATTTACCTTTTCATAGTTAAGCACTTGTTCAATAGTTTTTACTGCTACATCACCTTGTGTTAGTTCATCCACAGTAGACCATCCGCTTTGTGATGTGATCTGGCTAATTTTAACTGAAGTTGTTGCTGGTGCATCACTAAGTAACCTAGAACAGATTTACATAATGTATATTTCCTTGATTTAATTATTTTATTAAAAGAAATTGAATATACTCTTGTAGTAGACGTATGGCTCTACCAACCTGCTTTTAAAAGCCTCAATCTTTTTTAGCTGTGAGTTGATGTGAATCTTTGACACTTCAAAGTGGCTCTGTAGAGAAGTTTTTTCTGCATTTTGACATTATGATATATTAGCCAAAAACATACTTGAATAGATATTTTCATAACACAGATTAATGTAAAACAATCATGCAGGATATACCATGCCACCGTATAGCCTTGATGAATTATAGCAGAACAATCACAGGTTTCACCATTCCATCCTGAAGGTGTGGGAGTATTTGATCAACCATTTTTCCAAACAAAATGCAGTCGATCTTGTTGTGCCTACAAAGAAATACCAAATCATATGAGAAATGCGTCCCAAGCCTTTTGCAGATGGAAAAATCACCAAAAAATTTTTAATAAAAGAATAGCAAAGGTAATGTATGTAGTACATACTCTAAATCTTTCAAAACAACTATCAAATGTTTAGTCTCTTTTTCCTCAGTGGTAACCAAGTCCCTGGGGTCCTCCTTACCAACCACCTCTGCAATCACCTTAAAAAAAAAGAGGAACATTAAAATGTACTCTGAACTTCCCAACTGTTAAATAGAAGGATTATTCGTATCGATTAGGAGTGGAACATACCAAACAAATCATTCTGGTGAATCTTGTCAGCATTGAAAAGCTCAACTATGGTTCTGAACCTAAAGGCTTCCAACGGAAAACTTGGTTCTTGAATACGATTTACTGTTGTCCTTGTGAAAATGTCACTATCCACTGGCTTGGGATTGTCTGTGCTATTCTGGTGTTCTTCACAACAATAAAAGTGTTCATGGCATACATTTGGAACTGAACAATCAAACCACTCCACTTTTGGACCAGTGCCTTAGGTATTGAAGCAATCATTCTATTTCCCTGGAATTTTACAAAAATACAAAAATGGTATGAAGAAGACACTCTATGTAAATAATTTTTATTTTTTTAAATCCTCTACATATATAAAATACTCACCATACTATCTTGCAAGATCATCTCAATGCTTTGCACTTTTTTCTCATTAAACTTGCTTGGAAATTTCCATATCCTGATGACATAAACTTTGAAGCTCCACCAAAGCTTCTTTGTATTAATATCACCCACAAAGTCATAAGACTCCACCATCTTAATGAGATTTTTGTTTATGTTAAACCAAATGATATACTCTCTCTTACTTCCACGGGGGATCTAAATTTTTTGTGAACAAATAAAAGTGGATGCATGCGTGTATATATATAAGAACATTTGAAAGAAAATATTGACCACTGGTAATCTTTTACCCATTATGTTCTATGTAAGTGTCTCATTTAGATGCATTTAAGATAAAAAAAATTTGTATCTGTGTCAACCACTGAAGTATGTCACTTGTCGCTGATTGGGACTAGTATTATTCTCCTTTTATATATAAAGGAGATTAAAAACATATGGTGTAAAATTGGTCTCAGGATGCATTGCGTATTATGACAAAGATTTTCCACCCCACATGGACAATCCCCTCCCTCAGGCCGACAAAGGTTGAGGTTAATCCCAATATGACAAAAGCATAAAAGCTACTTCCTACTATTTATTTTTATTTGGATGACTGAGGTCGGTGCAGGTGGCGAGGAGGGGTTAAGAGACCTAAACCCTAAATTTCTGCTCTCATATATTCAATCTAGTATATATATAAAATCTACTACCCATAATTAAAACCCTGTCAAGCAGCAGCTCTCAATTTGATGTCAACAAAAAATTATTTTGACTTAAGACAATCCAAGAATGAAGGGACCATAAAAATATAGAATTTATTTGTGGACATTGACTTTTTGTTATTGGTAAGAATATATCATTGCTTTTTTTAAATGGCTCCACAAAACCTAATAGAATACTAACTTTATGGTCTAACTTGAATACAGGTCGAACACAATCTCGATTCAAGATGCTTAACAATATTTACAAAATTATATTTGATATTATCCGATATTTAAAATATCTTGGAGGAAACTTATAACATACATTGAAAAGAAGGTTATTCTCATAGTTGAATTTTTACGTATCATTTCTTAGGCTCATTCTCAATTTCTGATACGTGTGTTCATCCATTAAAATTTTCATTCCTTGTGTGTCCTTTCCAATTTTGAATTCCAAATCAAAATAAAAGAAGGACTTTCTCCATTCTTTGTTTTCAGTTTTATCTCTTCCTCCTCTTCTTTGGTTCTTCTCCTGCTTCACCTTCTTCACCTTTTTCACATTTAGTTTCTCTTCCTTTTTTTGTCCTTCATTCACTGATTTTGTTTTCGTATAATCTTCTTCTTCTTCTTCTTCTTCTTCTTCCTAATTTAAGTTGGAGGAGGAGATTATAGAGTTCATGTACGCACCAAGGCGAAGTTATGGCGGTTGATGAGGTTGTGACTACTATGGTGGTCGATCATAATATAGCGGTGGTGTTGCAGTAGGTGCGATGGAGTTTATGGTGGTCATCGATGATGTGATCATGGATAGGCAGCAATGGATGAGAGCAAATTGATGGAAAGTACTGAGTTATGCCACCACATAGAGCACATGCAGTGACACTATGAAAGAGAGCACAACAGCGATATGATATTTTTATATTTTTCTCTATCTTTCTATCCAGGTTATTTCCCGTATTTATCTTCATTTACAATATGTTCAAAATGTATGTTCTTTTACATTTTTTTCAAATTTTAATTCCAACTAAATCTGTATGTAATTTGAAATAAAAATTTGAATTTTAAGTATACACAACCTTATCAAGCATTCAATCCATCTCTCAAATAATCAACTTTTGATTTTCTTCTTACCATAACAGTCTTTCTTTCTTTATCTTCTCTCATGTCTTTCTTTCCTAGATCTATATATCTCTTTGTATAACTTTTTTTCTTTTGTATTTTCTTCTCTCTGTCTTCTCTTTGTCAAGTGGAGAGTTATTGATGGTATTATGGCATGGTGTTTGTTGCAGGGAAGTAGAGGGAAGACGTAGAAACATGACAGGGAGGAGCGAGAGATGCATACTGGTGTTAACAACAATGACATGATTCCGATGGCGATAGATGGCACGGAGGAGAAGTCACAGTTGCAGTGCCGGAAACGGCTGGCAATGGTCTTGGTGTGACGATTCTGTATGCTTTGCTTATGTAAGTAGTCGTCGTCTTCTTCAAATAAAAGTATATATATGATTTCTAATTTTATCGCTACTCATACTCCTCTTTATTTTTTTAATATTATTTTTTATATAAACTGCACCTTCTATGATGAGGTTAATTGTGTTCTTTATTATTTGATCTGATGTATATGTTCTAATTTTGGTAAGATTTAAAATGTTATTGTTGTTGTGTAGAGTCTTCTTTGTCTGATGTAGAGCTGTTGATGAAAAAAATTCAGAACCTCATTGTTGTTGTCGGGATTCTATTTGCATTTCGCTAAAAGGTTTTAA
>NC_029775.3:56867231-56908893 GCF_000817695.3 Arachis duranensis | reverse complement strand
CACATTCCATGAGCAACTAATCCTCCACTGTTAAGGTTAGGAGCTCTGTCTATTTTCATGGATTGATTCGTTTGATCTTTTTAATTTAATTCATGTCTTGATTTATATTTCAATAATTGTTTTTGTTCTTTATGTTATGAATATGGGTGGAACGGAAGTATGACCCATGTTCTAATTGAGTTCTTGTAAAACTTGGAAAAGCTCTTTACTTGAACAACAGCTTGAGAACATATTATACTGAATTTCTAATTGTTTGTAATTAACGGGATACGTGACATATAATTCTCTTATTTTTGATAATTAGAATTTTTGTGGCATATAAACTGGAATTTGAACTTCACCTTCTAATTGGAATTAATTGACCAAGGAATTGGCAGTTAATGAATTTTAGAGGAGACTAGAAAGGTCTAAGGAATTAGGGTCTAGTCACATATAGTTTGTCATAAATTAAATCCTACATAATTAAATTAGTTAGTAAGAAAAGTTAATCCAGAAAAATAGATAACTCTGAAACCTTAACTATCTTCTCCATATTTTATTCCCAATTTATTTATTTGTCTATCCTTTTAATATTCTGAGTTCCAATTTAAACCTTTTGAATATCTCAAAACCCTTTTCTGCTTGCCTAACTAAGCCAATCAATCAATCATTGTTGCTTGATCCATCAATCCTCGTGGGATCGACCCTTACTCACGTAAGGTATTACTTGGTATGTATGATCCGGTGCACTTGCCAGTAAGTTGTGGGTTATAAAATACCGCACCAGTAAGCTTGCAGAAGACTATATTGTGCAGAAAGTTTGGGTTCCAAATTTTCAAGGCTTGCGCAAAATGCTACTCCAAGAGTTTTACTCATCAATGAGAGGTGGTCATGGGGGTGTTCTCAAGACATACAAAGCCTTGAGTGATTTATTCTTTTAGCCAGGGATGAGGGTGGATGTGCACAAGTTCATTGAAAAGTGTATACAGGTTAAAGCTCAAGGCCTTTTGCAACCACTGGTTGCTCCTATCAGATTATGGGTAGATGTTTCTCTGGATTTTATAGTACAACTGCCTTATCATTGCCATCTTAGTTGTGGTGGATAGATTCAGTAAGGTTAGTCACTTTACTCCGCAAAAGCTAGGCTTCACAACTAAAGATGCAGCATAGGCCTTCATCAATTCAGTAGTCAAATTTTATGGGTTTCCTCAAACTATAGTTTCAGACAGAGACCCATTTTTCTCAGCAAATTTTGGTGGAATTTGTTCGAATGTAGTGGAACGAAACTGCATTTCAACACGGCATACCACCCCCAAAGCGATGGTCAAACAGAGGTTGTGAATAGAACTCTTGAACAATACTTAAAGTTTTCACACACTCCTACCGAAATTAGTGGGCATCTTACTTGAATTGGGCATAATTTTGTTACAATGGTTTCTTTCACTCATCAATAGGCATGACTCCCCCATAAGTCTCTCTATGGCTTCCTTATAAATTCTTTGCTCGGTTATACACCAGGATCGGCTGTTGTGCTGGCAATGGACGACCTCCTCAGAATTAGGGAGGCTCTAGATCGAGAATCGCGGCATTCGTTGCAACATGTGCAGGAGAAGATGCGCAGATAAGTTGATCAGCACTGCCGAGAGAAACAATTTGCGGTTGGTAATTAGGTCTTACTCAAAGTGAAACCTTACCGACATCATTCCTTAATGGGGAATGGATACAATAAGTAACAGAGGCGGTTCTATGTGCGTTTTCAAATCACTCGGCGGGTAGAGAAGGTAACTTACCGGCTGAATTTACCATCATCATGTGCCTTGCATCCTGTTTTTTATGTCTCAGTGCTAAAACAGTACGTTGGAGAGCTTCCGTCAGAGATGGTGCTAGAACCCAAGTTGCCATCATCACTACAACCGCACTCCATCATGATTCTGAACCACCGCACAATCGTGATGCCTGAGGGTCTTCGTGTGCAACTGCTGGTTGATTAGGAGGATGTTACACGAAAAGTGACCACCTGAAAAGATGCAAACGAGTTGCTGAGATTATTCCCTGAACTTGACCTTGAGGACAAGGTCATTATGGGAGAGAGGATAAATGTTAGCTCTCATAACATTGGCTCAAATGAAAACTCAATTGAAGAAGTCATTAACAGAAAAGAACTATAAAATCAGGAGAGTGAAGAGAGTGAAGTGGACCTCCAGCAATGAGTTCAAATTATCTAGAACCAAAAGAAGACCTAATTAAATAGATAATTATATTATGGGATGAAGTAACATTATAGCTGATCATAGTCTTGCCAAGATGGCAAGTTCGTTACGTGAAAAAATGCTATATTGAAGGCTAAGCGTTTTCGAATTTGGTTAGAGAAAATTGTAAAAGATATTTTCTTAAAATTTTTTTCCTGATTCGAATACCGCGTTGTATCTGCATTTTTTTCTTCTTCTTCATCAATTCAATCAAAACCTCATTCATTGTTAATTTTTTTTTTGCTCGTGTAATTTTCAATAACGACCTGACAAAAAAAATATGTATTTTAGATATTAACAATTACACATTAAAAATTATAAAAATATATGTTATCAACTTAAATTATAATATACTAATAGGTAAATTAGAAAAATAGAAAATAAAACAAATATACAGCAAGTTAAACAAGAAAAGTGGGAAAATATTCAAATATTGTGCAAGTGCTTTTCTTTTACGCAATTATCCTATAACAATCCTTTAAAAGAAGGTTTATGCCGTAGTGATTAATCCTACGTGGCATCCTCACGATTTTTTTCAAATTTTTAATGTATGATCTTTATTACAATAACACCCCATTATCAAACCATCCTCATTCCACATTTTCACTACTCCTCTGAACATTGTGCCTGAGTTTTCTATCCCCTTTTTCTCCGTTTGCTTTACATGTACACAACTTGATATTTCAAATTTCAAATTTTGAATTCAAAATCAAAATTAAAAAGGAAATTCTCTCCATTCTTTGTTTTCAGTTTTATCTCTTCCTCCTCTTCTTTGGTTCTTCTCCTGCTTCACCTTCTTCACCTTTTTCACATTTAGTTTCTCTTCCTTTTTTTGTCCTTCATTCACTGATTTTGTTTTCGTATAATCTTCTTCTTCTTCTTCTTCTTCTTCTTCCTAATTTAAGTTGGAGGAGGAGATTATAGAGTTCATGTACGCACCAAGGCGAAGTTATGGCGGTTGATGAGGTTGTGACTACTATGGTGGTCGATCATAATATAGCGGTGGTGTTGCAGTAGGTGCGATGGAGTTTATGGTGGTCATCGATGATGTGATCATGGATAGGCAGCAATGGATGAGAGCAAATTGATGGAAAGTACTGAGTTATGCCACCACATAGAGCACATGCAGTGACACTATGAAAGAGAGCACAACAGCGATATGATATTTTTATATTTTTCTCTATCTTTCTATCCAGGTTATTTCCCGTATTTATCTTCATTTACAATATGTTCAAAATGTATGTTCTTTTACATTTTTTTCAAATTTTAATTCCAACTAAATCTGTATGTAATTTGAAATAAAAATTTGAATTTTAAGTATACACAACCTTATCAAGCATTCAATCCATCTCTCAAATAATCAACTTTTGATTTTCTTCTTACCATAACAGTCTTTCTTTCTTTATCTTCTCTCATGTCTTTCTTTCCTAGATCTATATATCTCTTTGTATAACTTTTTTTCTTTTGTATTTTCTTCTCTCTGTCTTCTCTTTGTCAAGTGGAGAGTTATTGATGGTATTATGGCATGGTGTTTGTTGCAGGGAAGTAGAGGGAAGACGTAGAAACATGACAGGGAGGAGCGAGAGATGCATACTGGTGTTAACAACAATGACATGATTCCGATGGCGATAGATGGCACGGAGGAGAAGTCACAGTTGCAGTGCCGGAAACGGCTGGCAATGGTCTTGGTGTGACGATTCTGTATGCTTTGCTTATGTAAGTAGTCGTCGTCTTCTTCAAATAAAAGTATATATATGATTTCTAATTTTATCGCTACTCATACTCCTCTTTATTTTTTTAATATTATTTTTTATATAAACTGCACCTTCTATGATGAGGTTAATTGTGTTCTTTATTATTTGATCTGATGTATATGTTCTAATTTTGGTAAGATTTAAAATGTTATTGTTGTTGTGTAGAGTCTTCTTTGTCTGATGTAGAGCTGTTGATGAAAAAAATTCAGAACCTCATTGTTGTTGTCGGGATTCTATTTGCATTTCGCTAAAAGGTTTTAATTTCTTTCCCTTTTATATTCAATTTACATCCAATATACAAAACCAAATGAGATTTCAAAGTAATGCAGCATGAAGTATTCCTTTTTCCTTTAGTTTTTTATGTCGTGGCTTTTGTATTTTCAGAGTAATTTAGGAACTAAGGCAACAGAAGTTCTAGCTGTGTAACTACTGTGGAAGGTTTGCATCCATTCTATTGTGTTTTTATTGGTTTTTTTTGTTCAATTACTTAAATTTGTTGTTTGCTTTTGCTTATTATTACCTTATCTCTTCTCCTTCCTCTCAAGCTTGGCTATGTTCTTCACTCTTTAACGTGGTAGTTTTAATTCTCGATTTTTGGGTCTTTTCCCTTCTAAAACTGGGTTAATTTCTTTTTTCCCCATGATCCGTTTGAAAAAAATTTTGAAACAAATTATGGGGTACCACCAAGATTTAAGATTTGTTGCTTTCAAAGCTTACTTTGAAAATTTCATATTTCTGGTAGTAGTTCCTTCTTCTACTCAATCACTAATGTGGTTCTATTATTAATAGGGAGACACTTTGAAAGAATGGACATCATTAGATTGGTCTTGAAATTTTCCCATTCATGCTTAGAATGTTATTTATTTATTTTTTTAGGGAAATATATTAAGTTTAGACGAAAGCTGTTACTTGGTAACATGGGTCAGGAATTCACCGTAAAGCACTTTCAATTTTCAAGGTGGTTCATAATTATGTACATTTTTCCTGTTTAATTCTATTTTGAATTGCCTTTTAAATTTGGTTTTCAGGGTTTAGGGCTTTGTCCCGGAGTAATTGATGGGATAATCGGTATATTTATTATTCAAGTGTGTTTAATTAATTGCTCTATTTAGAACTTTTGTTTTCTGCCTTTGAATCAGATTCTTCATTGATTTTTTGCTTTTCTCATTTACTGATGTCATGGTGGAAGGTAGAAAATAGAAGAGGATAATAATGATGCTTAATAAAATATATGATAGTGATTATAATTATAATTACCAGAGTACCAATACCGAATTAATACATGGCACTACTAGCCTCTATCATGTATAAGAGCAATTTTACTAGCGTTGATTTCATGTTTAATATTACCTTTAGAGGGTGCCAGCCTGCCAGGTTCTCCTTCCACTTAGGTGAAGGAACTAATTAGTTTTAGGGAAATTTATGCCCTAGAAAACTTTGAAAATTTTATATTTATGTTAACTTTACTACATGATTTTATTCTTCTTTCTATGCTGAATATTGTGTGCATCTTATTTTGAATTAATATTGTTACAATAGAATATAAAATAGGGAAAAACTATTAATAGAATACAACTTGAGCAGTCAATGACTTTCATAACCTCTCTGTGACGTGACTTTCTTTGATTTCGTGATGTTGATTTGGACTTAGTCTCTAGACTTTAAACTTTTTTACCAGTTTGTGCTATTATTGAGGGAATCATTGGGCAGATATTTTATTCAACTATATTATTTTAAGGATTTCATAAAATATCTAAGGGACTAATTTGAGTATTCTTATAATCACAAGAGGTTATCAATGCAATATCTGGGAAAGGAGATCCCCTCAACAACTTTTTCTTTTTTGATGCTTTTGATGGGAAGGGAATTATAGAGAATATTTCCAAATCAAATGTTCTGGTAATTTATGACTGAAGCACCAAAAACCCTAAGAGTGAAAGGTTAACACTGTCCAGGTGAAACAGACCCTTTTAAATACACAATATTCTGATTATTGTTAGCTATTAATTTATATTTTTAGTTGCTAATTTATTTAGGTTAATTTCAATTTATTGTTAGAGTTTTCTTGCTGTAGTAGAACAAATGAAATCATTATTTGTTGTGGGCATTGGGCAATCTATAAGCATGTTTCATTAAAGTAATGAAGCCTGATGGTTAAAGCCTTATTTTTATGGAGTACGGTAGTTGGTAAACGTGACGTATATGTTCTTGTATAAATCATAAACTCATTCTCACCTTCCTTCTAATATGGTACTCATGTCAATCTTTTATAATATTTTGGTATCTTGTGGCTCTTTTGAATGAAAGTTGTTATGCGCATATCAGTTTGTGAAATTACTTTTCACTGCGTGCTTTTTAGTAAGTGCTCTAAATCCAATATTATCGTTTTAGGCCATTTTTGTCAATGAAAAAAATAGGAACTGATAATAGAAAGTTAATCTAAGTAAGAACAAGCCTATTAGATTCGATTGATATAGGATTAGAGCAAATAAAAATTGGATAGTGTTGCACTATGGACCGAATATTTTTCACCTTTCTTCTCATATGATTCAATTTAGTTTATATCATATTAATTTTGTCTTCTCAAGTTTTGACTTAACTATTCTTATTGTGAAAAATCATTGGTCTTCATAATAATGTTGTCTTGATATGTGAGAATTTCTGCCTATTGTTTTTGGAGAAAAAAATTGATGAAAATTCATCTCATTTTCTTATGTCCAAGTAGTCAAATTGAGAATCAAGGAAAGTTAATCAATTTCATCTTACAGAAATTTTGTTTAGTTCAATCTCATTGTTTATTTTTATTCATTTTTCACTTGCTTTATTTTTCAACATTTCAATTAACTTAAAGAGTTTTGGAATAAATGTGAAAATTGAAAAATAATAAAAATGATGGGATGATTTTGTATAGTTTTCATGATTTGAAAAAAAATAAAAATCAAGTTTATTATTGTAATCCAAATTTGGTTGTATCTTGACTTTAGATTTTTTAGTATTTGTGTTGATTCTTAGTAATTAGGTTATACTATAATGTATTTATTATAACTAAATTGCATTTTTCATTTTATTTTATATATTCTTGCATTTTTCTAAAAAATAAAATCACATATCCTTATTGCTATGATCCAATTTAATATAAAAGATTTATATTAAGTACTTAATCTAATAATATTTTATATTAAATATTTTTCATTAAACTTATCATACCTGCGCATCGCACGGGCACTTCACTAGTAGTATAAATAAGAGGGTTTAGCAGCCTTCCACGTATGATCTTGCAAACAATTTAAATTCTAAATTTTTTAGCTAGAGCATTGAGGCCCCTTGTAGCTACGTACCACATCGGTCCTTGTAGCGAAGAAGTCATGCTTCTATTCTTGAAGCATTTCATTATTTTCTTGAGTTCTAAGTTTACACTAATCACTAAGATATCATTTATGAAGAGGCAAGTCCACGAACATGAAGTATAATGCCACCAAGCACCCTTAGAAAAATCTAATGAGTTTTAAAGCCAGGATGAATCTTGAGGGAAAAGCAGGCACTATCTGATGTCACATATTCCCAATTACATTGTTATCAATCCAATAATAAAGTGGTTAAACTCATTTTCCCCAGTTATAGTAGGATGTTTTTTTGATATCTCCAAAAGATTCTTGGTGCACTTACAACCAAGGTTACTGAAACAAATCATCCCATGAACTTGTTTGGGATTATTCAACAAGCTAAAGTGCTCATAAGAAAATACCTGGATAGGTTTAATGATATGCTATTAGCGGTTGATGTGCTAACATAATTAGTGGTATGTTTATGCCTCATAAATGACTTAATAAGTAAAGACTTCATAAAACACTTCTCTCCTAAAGCCTTCTGAAGCACACACGAAATACAAACCATGCACGAGAATATATCAATAATGAAAGTACCAAGTTTGAATTTAAATTATAACCAAAGTTTAATCACCCAAAAATTCTTGATGCAATGCAACATACACTACTTCAAGAAAGTGGCTTGCACACCAAGCCTTCTCCTCTAAAGAGAGGTTAACTATAGAATCTTTTCCACTCTCAAAACTCTATAAATAGGCCAAGAAATGTGCCGAAATCTCATGGATAGTCCTCTAGTACGCATAGTAGTCCCTATCAAGCAATGGAGGATGATTAAGGGAGAACCTTTCAACGTGACTTAAAGTCAAATTTGTCATGGATTTTTTCTTTTGCAAACCATTAGGAAGTTCAATCCCTTAGAAAACCAGCTCTGATATCAATTGAAACTTGGGGTTATTGTACTTTTAAACTTTTTCAAACATAAAACAAGGACTCAAAAGCTTCACAAGTCTTAAAACTCGTATGCGATCAAAAATGTTAGAGCATTATTTCGAAAGCTATGTATAAAGTTCTTAAAATAGACCTGAGATACTTTAAATCACACCTTGTAAGGTATTTTGAGGAAATCTGAAACACACCTCCAAACACAGTTAAGGTAATAAGTTATAAAACAAAGAGATAACCGTAAGAAGATGTACACAAGTGTAATATATTAATTAGGCCTAAACTACTTACATAAAGTCTTCAAGTTTCTTGAAGTTCTACTATTGTAATAAGTGTACAATGGATGTTCTTTTCTCAAGCCTTCTCAGGCTAAGCTTTCACTCAAATTGGATCATAATCCAATCTAAGAGCCTTAGGTATTTTCTTAACCTTCTCAGACAAGACTCAAGTTAGATATCCCACCAACCTAAGAATGTTAGATATCATTTTTTCAAATCTTTTTAGGTCTATGAAATTACCCAGATTCGCTTCTCACCAACCTAAGAATCTTAGATATTCTTCTGAATGCCTTCTCAAGACTAAGTAAAGACTCAAACTAAATACTCCACCAACTATATGTAAATTGTGTAAATACAACCTCAAAATATTTTCTAAAAAAAAGAAGAGTAATAGAAGAATAAGGAAAGAAAAAAAAGTATAGAAAAACTATGTCTTTTAGGGTTTGGGATCATTTAAGGTAGAGTTAGGGGTGGCAAATAGATTGTATAACACCCTACCACACAGAGCTTTATGCCTAAGTTGTAAATCAAAAGTGGTGAGGTGCTACGACCTCTAAGAATAAAATACATACATATATAACAAGGATGATATAGCTAGGATCCTTAAAAGAAAAAGGTACGATCAAAACAAACCGAAGATTTGCATCTCTCACTGAAAACGATAGGATATAAAGCTTAAACAGGAAGGTAAAAGACATATATATAAATATAGAGTTCCAACGGATAATATAATCAAGTTCTAGACTCAACCTGCGAAGCCAAGGTTGGCTAGAATATATAGATACATCCCAACAGTAAACCAAAAGACAAAATGAAAATGCAAATTCTCCAAAGTCAACCTCTAGGAGGGATAAAACATGTTCTTATACAAAATCAGAGAAAATTCACATATATATCTACATACATAATATAAAAAGCCCCAAAAGATAAATCTTCGCTTCCAAGAAAGCAAATTCAACACACTCAGCGAACTGCGTCACGTCCTGCATCTAAAAACAACATGTATGGAATGAGAACCGGGGGTTCTCAATATAGTAAAGGTACCCACATAGATAATATATAAGATCCCGGAAAAGCCAGAGGCGTTCCTAGAACTCTGACACTTTGATTATAAAACTTTAATATTAAAAACGGAAAACCATAAATGAGGTGGTCCTCTAAGGTTCTAAACTTAACCAAAACCGTACTAAAACCTTCAAATCCTCTGCCTTTCCTCCAATCCTCCAACTCCAGTGAAACCACACAAACAAAGAAGAAGACAATGACAAACACAGCTAGAGTACAAGTAATGTAGGGAGCAAATATAACAATTAAGCATATTAAATTCACCTAGGAATTCCCAATTAAAGCACAAGCAAGCAATTCAAATATATGCATATGATATATGCTTGTCCTATGACTGATGAGTCTCATCTATCGGTTACCAAGCCAACCCGACAAGTCCGACTGCTAAACCCTAGACTATCCCTTGACATGCATCCCCAAGAGTCTATGCATAGCTTTTTCTCATATATAAATTTTTCTCATTGGGGGAATCCTTCCCAAAAATTTATATGAGCCCGGTCACCCTTACGTCATAGAATCAATAGAGTATCAAGTCTCAACCTGGAGCATGTGGTGGCAAGCCATTACTTTTTACCAGAAAAACTCGTATCTTAGATAAAGTAAGTGCAAAAGCCTCATTGTCATTCATATTCATTCATAATCATTAATTATAGCCATAAAATCTCATATGCATCATGTATTTGCACTTTTATACATAATTCATCATAACCTGAAGCAAGTGGGGTGAGCCACACCCTTGCATCTACCCGGAGAGCCTTTATACAAACCAACTTGGAGCAAGTTGGGCGAAACCACAACCCTTGCGTCTACCTAAGAGGTACGTTCTCATATGTCCAGGAGGAATAAAGGAGGGGATCCTAAACTCCCACCATCTCACTGGGGGCAATGTTACAATACCAGCAGAAACAAAGAAGGGAATCCTCATCTATCACCATCCCCTGGGGTCGCACTTTCAAGAAATAGTGCTCCGATGAAACATTTATTCCTTTATTTATTCAGTTTCATATAATCCTAAGTCACCGGTTGTAAACATTAAACAGAAACTACCTCTTACTCGTCCTAAAGCTTAAGCACTAGCTATCATACCTTAAAAGCAAATACAGAGGTTTGGAAAGTTAGAGGAATCGTTCAAAACTTCAAAATTCCACCTTTCAGAAAATAGGGGTTCTGCGTACGCGTCACTGGTGTGCGTACTTAAGTGAAATAATAGAACCGTTATGATAAGGAAAAACAACAAAACGAAAGGATAGATAAGGGGGGTTTTTCCTACTAGACCTCTAAGATACCTGTTCTTAGCAACCTAGGTCACCGGAAAGGATTCCCTACTAGACCTTCAAAGAACTTGTCCTTGACAACCTAGATCAGAGGGGCGAAAACTGAAACAAACCACCACGCAGATCACCTTAGTGTTGGATCCTCCAATCTTCCTCATGCAACAAGTGAAGAAAATCACTCACCTCACTTCTCACACAATAAAAAGTTCTTAAAAGCAACTGAAATTTATTCATCAAAGTTATGTAAATTGTCTCACCAAAGGTGTTTAAATAGGCACCTAACAATTAACTAAAAGATAAGATAACTAATGTAAATCAGATTTGATCTTATTAGATTAGATCAGATTTGATTTAAATTTTAAAATGCTAAAGATATGATAACTAATTTAAATCAGATTTGATCTTATTAGATTAGATCAGATTTGATTTAAATATAAAATCCCTAAAAATACTACTAAGCATAGTAGATTTAAAATAAGTCTTCTAACAAACTTTTGACCACATAACAAACTAAAGCAAAAGTCTAGAATTTCAAAATTTAAAGATAAATTATGCCTCCCACTAAATTCGGAAAGCATTATTGGGCTTCTTGCTGTCCTGACTTAGCCCAATGGGCCTTGCCCATTCTTCCGTGGTTAGAACTTGATGTAACTCCATATGCACAAGCGCTGCCAGGTTCCCAAAACTCTCCTTGAGCTTCTTTGCACGTGCTCTAGTGATAGGGCCCTCTGGAAGTATGAAATTTCCATTCTGCCCTTTTGTCTTAGAATGACCCTATTGTCTTTCAGATCATGTATCATTCCCTCCTTCCTCAAAAAGATTCATCCTTGAATTTGTGTCCATATCAAAAGGAGAGAGATCAGAAACATTGAAAGTAGCAGAGACATTATACTCACCTGGTAGGTCAATCTTGTAGGCGTTGTCATTGATCTTCTCAAGCACTTGGAATGGGCCATCCCCTCTAGCATCAAGTTTAGTCTTCCTCTGAGCAGGAAATCTCGCCTTCCTCAAATGTACCCAAACCCAATCTCCTGGTTTGAAGTATATGCTTTCGGCTTTTGTTAACCCTTTCAGTCGTGGTTTTGTTCTTCCTCTAAATTAGGTCACAAGCCTTTTCATGTATTGCTTTAACTTTCTCAGCCTTGCTAGCTCCATCTAAACTAATAAGATCACTCAATGGTAAAGGCATTAAATCTAAGACAGTGAGAGGATTAAAACCATAGACAAGTTCAAAGGGTGAAAAACCAGTAGAAGAATGGATTGTCCTATTATAAGCAAACTCAATAAAAGGTAAACAATGTTCCTAGGTTTTCAAATTCCTACCAACAACAGCACGCAATAAGGTTCCCAATGTCCTATCTACAACTTCAGTTTGACCATCAGTTTGAGGGTGACAATAGTTTGGGGAACACCATGTAAGCGTACAACTTCTCAAAATAATAGGTCAGCAATATGTGTGGCATCATCAGTTTTATGGCAAGCAATGAAATGAGCCATTTTACTAAATCTATCTACCACAACAAAAATGCTATCTCGACCTCTCCTAGTTCTAGGCAAACCAAGAACAAAATCCATAGAAATATCAACCCATGGATGCACAGGAACAGGTAAAGGAGTATACAAACCATGTGGTAAAGATTTAGATTTAGCTTGTTTACATGCAATGCATTTAGCACAAAATTTCTCAACATCTTTATGCATGTGGGGCCAGTAAAAATGCTCAGATAAAACATCCAAAGTCTTATGCACACCAAAATGACCCATCAAACCCCCACTATGTGATTCTAGAACAAGTAACTCCCTAATAGAACAAGTAGCTACACAAATCCTATTACCCCGAAAAAGAAAGCCATCATGCTTATAGAATTTGTTATATGCACCATGTTCACATGCAGCATAGATAGAGGCAAAAGCAGAATCAGTTGGATACAATTCCTTCATACACTCAAAAGCTAACAGTTTAGAAGTAAGGGTGGTGATTAAGGAATACCTTCTAGATAATGCATCAGCAACCACATTCTCTTTACCTTGCTTATAGGTGATTACATATGGAAACGATTCAAGGAATTCTATCCATTTTGCATGTCTCTTGTTCAGCTTCCCTTGACCATTCAAGTGTTTGAGGGATTCATGGTCAGTATGTACCACAAATTCCTTTGGTAGCAAATAATGTTGCCACACTTCCAAAGCTCGCACCAAGGCATAAAGCTCTTTATCATAAGTGGAGTAGTTGAGGTGGGTCCCATTTAACTTCTCACTGAAATAGGTGATTGCTCGCTTTTCCTGCATCAAAATAGCACCTATACTAATTCCGGAAGCATCACATTCGATTTCAAAAGTTTTAGAAAAATCTGGTAAAATAAGAATGGGGGCAGAACACAATAATTTTTTCAAGGTGTTAAAGGCAAGTTCTTGTTCCTGATCCCATTTAAAGTTGACATGTTTCTTAATGATTTTAGTTAAAGGTGCAGCAATAGTAGAAAAATCTTTAACAAACCTCCGATAAAAACCCGCAAGACCATGAAAACTTCTAACATCAGAGACACTCTGAGGTGTGGGCCATTCTCTAATAGCCTTCACCTTCTCGTCATCTACCTCAATTCCTGTAGAACTTATCACAAAACCTAGGAATACGACTTTACTCAAACAAAACGAGCACTTTTGGAGATTAGCATACAATTTTTCCTTTCTAAGTACCTCTAAAACAGATTGAACATGCAAAATATGGTCATCAAGACATTTACTATAGATAAGGATATCATCAAAATAAACAACCACAAATTTACCTAGAAACTCTCGCAAAACATTATTCATTAGTCTCATGAATGTACTAGGTGCATTAGTCAAACCAATTGACATAACTAACCACTCATACAAACCATATTTAGTTTTGAAAGCTATTTTCCATTCATCACCAAGTTTCATTCGTATCTGATAATAACCACTCCTTAAATCTATTTTAGTAAAAATAACAGAACCATGCAATTCATCAAGCATATCATCAAGTCTAGGAATAGGATGGCGATACTTTACTGTAATCTTATTTACAGCTCTGCAGTCAACACACATCCTCGATGAGCCATCCTCTTGGGTACCAATAGTACCGGAACAGCACAAGGACTCATGCTTTCTCTCACAAAACCCTTAGCCAAAAGGTCCTCGACTTGCCGTTGCAATTCCTTTGTCTCCTCTGGATTGGTCCGATAAGCTGGCCGATTAGGAATGCTTGATCTGGGGACAAAGTCAATCTGATGTTCAATGCCTCGTAATGGAGGTAACCTGAGGGCATCTCATCCGAAAATACATCGCCAAATTTCTACAAGAGTGAAATAAAAGTACTAGGCAGGTTATGGTTAGTTTCAATAGTAGAAAGTAAAGACTCTCTAAATCGTACTAACACCAATGCTTTTTTTCCTAAACTAGCATGCTTCAGATCCCTCTCTTTGGCATAAAAACATATTTTGTGAGCACTCTCACTCTCCATAGATGCTTCTCTTTTAGAACTCTCTTTTTCACCCAGACCCTGACTTTTTTTCTCACACGTTTCATCTCCCAAAGCCCTCTCTTTACCCTCTTGGTTTTCAATTTTCTCATATCCTAAAGACTCTTTAGTAGATTTGCGCATGCTCAGTTGCTCCAGGTACACTTCTTTAGGTGTCAAAGGTGCAAGGGTAATCTTCTTCCCAAGATAAGTGAAGGAGTATCGGTTTGTGAAACCATCATGGACCACCTTCCTATCATACTGCCATGGACGGCTTAGGAGTAGATGACAAGCCTGCATGGGAACCACGTTACAAAGTACCTCGTCACTGTATCTCCCAATAGAGAACTGTATTCGGGCTTGCTTCATAACCTTCAACTCACCAACATCACTTAGCCACTCCAGTTTGTAAGGGTTAGGGTGTTTGGTGCATTTCAACCCCAATTTTGTGATCAAAGTAGAGCTAGCAACGTTTGTATGACTTCCAGCATCAATGATCATGAGTCCAACCTTACCTCCCAATAAAACTTTTGTATGAAAGATGTTTTCTCACTGTTCTAGATTATCATCCTTGGCTTGTACATTTAAGATCCGCCTAGTAACAAGGGTCTCGCCACTAACAGCAAACTCAATTATATCTTCATTATCTGTAGCATCATCCGCATGTGGCATGTCTTCATACCCATCTGAGTTATCAGATTCTGAGAAAATATCATTTGCTTTAATTACCATGGTCTTTTTATTTGGACACTCGGAAGCATAATGGCCTAATCCATGGCACTTAAAGCAGGTAATATCACGATGCCGTGCAGGAGGTTTAGAAGTGGAATTAGGTGTGTGCGGCTTCCTGTGCTGCTCTGTGGGCTTCTCCTTTGATTCGGTAGGTTTGGATCCAGTCTTCTCCCTGAAATTAGCACCTCTCGAATCCCACCTTGAAGTAGAATTACGCAGCCCTTTCGCCTTTTGCTGTCTTTCCACTTTGATAGCTAGGTTCACCAAGTCTTCCATAGTCACAAATGGGAGATGTTCTACAGTATTTGCAATGTCTCGGTTCAGCTCACTCAAGAAACATGCCATAGTAGTCTCAGACTCCTCCTCAATGTTTGCTTGGATTAGTAGCATCTTCATCTCCTTATGATACTCATCTACAGACTTAGAACCTTGGTATAACCATTAGAGCCGTTGATGTAGCTCCCTGTAGTAGTAAGAAGGGACAAACCGTTGTCGCATGACCTTCTTCATCTTTTCCCAAGACAGAATTTGTGGTTTTCCATTTTGCCTCCTCTGTTTGTCCAGCTCGGCCCACCAAACAAGGGCATAATCTGAGAATTCGACAGCCGCTAGCCTTACCTTTTTTACATCAATGTAGTTATGACATTGAAATAGGAGCTCTACCTTGCGTTCCTATTCCAGGTATGCCTCAGGGTCACTTCTACCTTTAAATTCTGGGATGCACATCTTGATAGCATTAAGGTTATTATCAACATCTACTGGTTGTCTATGATACCGGGATCTGGATGAAGTCCCCTCCTCAGACTCCATAGAATCATTACGAATAGATTCTCGTGATCGTGATTTTCGCCTAGGGGAAAAAGAGTTAATTCGAGAATCTGTGTCACCAAGACATTGTTGAATCCCTGTAAGGATGCTAGCAAATGCATCAAGGCAGAAAGTTAGTTGTGGATCGAGGTTCCCTTTAGTGTTAGCCATCAATGAACCTGTAAAAGAATAGACCTTACAGCACTCTTCTCACGTGTATCACTCGAAATAGGACACTCATGTTTCACTCAATACGTGGCTTTTACCCTCTGATGAGCTTACCACTCTTGCCTTTTTCCATTATTGGATTGCCTTAACAAGTTGCACTTCGGAAGATGAGGAATTGAGACACCAAACTAAGATAATCTGAATGAGAGAAACGTTCAACTTGACAAGAAGATAATTAAAGTATGTGAAAAAAAGGAAATAAGGAGTGATACCAGGATGACAAAAACTAGCAAAATTGAATCCTAAGTGGAACCCAAGGAAAATTTGAAAAGATAAAACAATGGGAAAATTTAAAATTTTGTTTTTTTTGTTTTTTTTTCGTTTTTTGTTTACGTTTTTTTTGTTAACTGGAATAAACAGAAATTGCAGTAATAGAATTTAAGGAAGATTTTTTTTTTCATTTTTTTTGAATCTAAAGTAAATTTGCAGAAATTGAAGAGAAAAATAAAGAGATTAAACAAGACCCATGGAACGTGTAGATAAATAAGAATTTACCTACGATCTGTAACTGATACCAGATGATAAGGAAAAAAAACAAGAGGATAGGTAAAATTAGTTATCATATCTTTAGGATTTTAAAATTTAAATCAAATCTGATCTAATCTAATAAGATCAAATCTGATTTAAATTATTTATCTTATCTTTTAGCTAGTTTGTTAGGAGTCTATTTAAACACCTTTGGTGAGACAATTTATATAACTTTTGATGAATAAAATTTCTTTAGTGCTTTATGCACATTTTTTTGTGTGATTAAGTGTGGTGAGTGATTTGCTTCGCTTGTTGCATGTAGAAAATTGAGTGATTCAATTTTCATCCCTCTGATCTAGGTTGTCAAGGGCAAGTTCTTTGAAGGTCTAGTAGGGAGCCCCTTCCGGTGACCTAGGTTGCTAAGAATAGGTTTTTTAGAGGTCTAGTAGGAAAAACCCCTTTACCTATCCTCTTGTTTTTTTTCCTTATCATCCGGTATCAGTTACAGATCGTAGGTAAATTCTTATTTATCTACATGTTCCATGGGTCTTGTTTAGTCTCTTTATTTTTTTTTTAATTTCTGTAAATTCACGTTAGAGTAAAAAAAATGAAAAAAAAATCCTTTTTTTAATTTTGTTTTTGCATTTATCCTATCTTTAAGTTAGTGTCTGAAAAAAAAATAAAAAATAAAAAAATGATTAAGGATTACAATAGTGATGATAAAGAAATCTCATATGCGAAAAAGGGTTCTCAGTTGAAAATTCTTGCATTTAAAGGGAGGAACAATCCTGAAGCTTATTTCAAATGGGAAAGGAAGGTAGAGTCGATTTTTGCAAATTGCATCCTTTCAGAGGAAAAGAAGGTTCGACTGGTACAAGCCAATTTTTTCGATGATGCCCGTATATGGTGGACTGAATTAGGAAGATCTAGAAGACGGTATGGAAAGCGCCCAATTAGCAGCTGGGAGAAGATGAAGAAAATCATGAGGAGGCATTTTGTGCCATCATCATACCACAATACATTTTTTGGACAATTTTTTACGTTACAACAAGGCTCACAATTAGTGATGGAGTACCACAAAGAGTTTCTATATTTGATGGACATGTCTAATATTAAAAGGAGTCCTGAGGTTCTTAAGGACCGATTTTTGTTTGGATTACGTGAAGAACTTGCAGATGAAGTCCAATGTTACTATTACACAACCATGGACAATTTGGTCAAATTGGCCATTGACTAGGAGGAGGTGCAACAAATGATAACTCGCCATAATAAGAGGAATTCTTCTATGACTATCTTTCATTCTTCTTCAAAGCCAGAGATGGAAGAATTTGTTGAGTATGCTGTAGAGGGTGATGTGTCCTTGGAAGATTCAACAGTGCAGAATTTCTCAACTGGGTCCTTGGGATGTGAGCAATTTGAAGAATATGAGGGAAAAGAAATTGAGAAAGCGATTGAGTGTTTGAGTGAAAAGAATCCATATTTGATTGAAAGCGAGAGTTTTGAGGGAAAAGATAAGAATAGTGAGCGAGACGAGTCAATGAGCGAAAAAGAAACTGAGTTCAATAAACACACTTGTGAGGGAGATCTAGAAAGTTCTAGCTTAGACAAGAGTGCATTAGTCTCATTGAAATCCACAGAGTCCTTAGTTTCTCATACATCTAACCATAAAATTCCTAGCATTTTTATATCAAGTTTTCCAGGCTTTGTAGATTCGCTGGTCAATTATGGAGCTTTAATAGGGGTGAAAAGGAAGAAAGCCAAATTGCACACCTTGGATAAGATGGTAAAAGTACGGTTGGAAAGATTGAACTTGCACACATGAAAGACATAGCCACAATTCAATGGGTAAAAAAGAGTCATCAAACCATGGTATTTAAACCTGGAGATTGGGTTTGGATTCCTTGGAGGGACGAAGAGAATATCATTCAATATTCGAGGAAGAATCTTTTTGAAGAGGGAGAGAATGATACATGGTCAAGAGGGTATTTTCATCATTTTGAAGTTAAGGGGCAGAATGGTAATCTTGTCATATTCAAGGATCTGAATACTAGAAGAATTGTACCATGCCAGTCTTGGACATCAAGAAGACCAAGAGTCCGTCTCAAAAACAACCATGGAACGTGTAGATAAATAAGAATTTACCTACGACCTGTAACTGATAGCAGATGATAAGGAAAAATAACAAAACAAAAGAATAGATAAGGGGGGTTTTCCTACTAGACCTCTAAGATACTTGTTCTTAGCAACCTAGGTCACCGGAAAGGATTTCATACTAGACCTTCAAAGAACTTGTCCTTGACAACCTAGATCAGAGGGGCAAAAACTGAAAGAAACCACCATGCAGATCACCTCACTTCTCACACAATAAAAAGTGCTTAAAAGCAACTGAAATTTATTCATCAAAGTTATGTAAATGGTCTCACTAAAGGTGTTTAAATAGGCACCTAACAATTAACAAAAAGATAAGATAACTAATTTAAATCAGATTTGATCTTATTGGATTAGATCAGATTTGATTTAAATTTTAAAATCCTAAAGATATGATAACTAATTTAAATCAGATTTGATCTTATTAGATTGGATCAAAATTGATTTAAATTTAAAATCCTTAAAAATATTACTAAGCATAGCAGATTTAAAATAAGTCTTCTAACAAACTTTTCACCACATAACAAACTAAAACAAAAGTCTAGAATTTTGAAATTTAAAGATAAATTATGCCTCCCACTGAATTCAGAAAGCATTATTGGGCTTCTTGCTGTCCTGACTTAGCCCAATGGGCCTTGCCCATTCTTCCTTGGTTAGAACTTGATGTAACTCCATAAGCACAAGCGCTGCCAGGTTCCCAAAACTCTCCTTGAGCTTCTTTGCACGTGCTCTAGTGATGGGCCCTTTGGAAGTGTGAAATTCCCGTTCTGCCCTTTTGTCTTAGAATGCCCCTGTTGTCTTTCCGAGCATGTATCACGTTAGCTAAGAATTCTTCTCATTTAGAGGAAATAACTTCGTTGCAAGTATAGTTTCCAACCGACGAGCAATGCTCAATTAAAGTTTTAAGGTTGTTTGTCACAAGTACAAACCCCAATGAAAATTAACCGAAGTATTCAAATCTCGGGTCGTCTCAGAAGAGATTGTAATGAAGTGATCAATTATTGTCTATGAAGGAACAAGGGGGTTTGATTTGGTAAAAGGCAAGGAAATAAGTGGCAAGAAAATAAAGCAAACAATTAAAGAAAGAAATTAATAAAGAAAGACATTCATGGTAAGGATTGAGAATATAGGTTTTCCATCCTAGTCACTAATCATAACAATGATTAACAAAAATTTATCTTATTTCGTCATCTCCAACAATGGAAGAAGGTACAATGTTATCTTCACACGAGAGAAAGCCAAATAAGACTAGTTAATCTCAATCCAAAAGTCCTAATCAACTCACTAATTGAATTAGCAAAAGATTAGCGTCAATGGAAACAATATTAACTAACAACTCTAGATCACCAACATAAGTTGGGTATTCATGACTCAAGATTGCCTAATTCCTCTTTCCAAGCCAAGAATGCTTAAAAATCTACTCTAACATCCAACCAAACATTTTGTCAAACACTTGGAAGGCACAAAAAGAAAGCATCATAAAATTGCAAGAATAATAAATATACCACTACCCAATGCAAGAAAAGCAAGAATAATAACTCAAATCAACAAGAAAAGAACATCACACATCAAATTGCATTAAAGAAAAAAAAAATCCCACAAGAGTGCTCATAAACATAAAAGGGGCTAAAATAAAGGAAATAACAATAGAAACTAGGAGAATTAAAGTACTAGAACAAGAAATTGAAAGGAAAACAAGTTGAAAACAAGAATTAAACCCAAGATCTAAGATGAAATTAACCTAAGAACTCTAATTCTAGAGAGAAGACGAAGCTTCTCTCTCTAGAAAACTAACCTACATGATGCTAACCTACAATTAATTGCTCCCCCTTTGTCCAATCTTCAATTCTGCATGAAATAGCCTCAAGAATGAGTTAGATTTAGTCCTAGGAAGCTCAGAAATTGCCCCCAGCGCTTTCACTTTAATGAGGTCACGTGCCTGCTATGACGCGTACGCGTGGATCCACGCGTATGCGTCGTCTGGCGTTTTCCTTATCGCGTATACACGTCGCCTTCGACGATGCACCTCTTCATGCGTACGCATCATTCACGCATGCGAATCGCTCTAAATACTCCAAATCCATGTTTTTACATGTTCTCTAACTTGCATGCTTTTCTCTTCACTTCTCCCGTCCAATACTTGCCCTATAAATCTGAAATCACTCAACAAACACATCAAGGCATCGAATGGAATTAAAGTAAATTGAAATTAGAAAATTAAAAGCCTAAAAAGCATGTTTTCACACTTAAGCACAAATTTATGGAGAATTACAAAACCATGCTATTTCATTGAATAAATATGAGAAAAGTTGATAAAATCCCCTAAATTAAGCACAAGATAAACCACGAAATTTGGGTTTATCCGCGAGCCTCTCAAACAGCAAGCTTTCCCCGTGTCGTGTGCCATATGGTCGCGTACACGGCTTTCAAAATGGGCATCTCGTGTACGCATCACCCCTTCGTGTACGCAAGCTATGCTGAATAGGTAAAAAGCTGTTAAGTCCATAAATTCAGTTTTCTGCACCTAACTTCCAACGTCCATAACTTCCTCTACAAAACTCTAATTCCCAAAAAATTTATACGTTTCAAAACTTTTGAAATTATCTTTAATTTGAAACAAATTTCATTCAAAACCTAAATTCGAGGCTCAAGTTATAGACAGCCGAAGTTGGTTCAAAAATCAAGCTTAACCAAAAATTACCAGACCACAAGTTTTCCAAATTCTTAATTCCAAAACTCTTATTTCCTAACCAAAACAGCACCAAACATGTTCAAACCATATTCATACACCATCCATTCATTTCACAACATACCACATCCAAAACCTCCAATCTAATCAACTTTTACAATCACATTTTTCACAAATTTCAACATCAAACAACAAAAAATCTATATTTCATGTTTATGTCATAACTAATCAATCCAACCAACCATCTCAACACCCATTTACATCAAAATCGTCAATTATCATCATTATTCATTAAACATAATAATTCATATATTCATCTTATCCTATGGTCAACTAGCCTAAGTTTTCACGACACATTATATCTTAACTATAAAAAACCAAAACCATACCTTGGCCGATTCCTCCCTAAGCTCAAAACCACCAAAAATTTAAGTTTCAAGATTCCCAATTGACATTAACGATTCCAGCCACGAAGGGTTTGTTCCAAGAGCTCCAATTCACCTCCTCTACAATGTTAGCCTTTCCGAGGTGAAAACTTAGTTCAAAATCATAATCTTTTAGTAGCTCCATCCACCTTCTCTTACGCATATTAAGCTCTTTCTGATCAAAGATGTACTTAAGACTCTTGTGATTAGAAAAGACTTTAAATCTCACTCCATACAAGTAGTGCCTCCAAATCTTCAACGCAAACACAACCACTACCAATTCCAAATCATGAGTTGGGTAATTCACCTCATGTGGTTGTAACTGACGCGAAGCATAAGCTACCACATTCCGGTGTTGCATTAATAAACAATCCGAACCCTTCAACGAGGCATGGCAGTAAACCTTAAATGGTTTGTGTAGTTTAGGTAGAATTAAGATTGGCGTTGAAGTTAACTTCCATTTCAAAGTCTGAAAACTCTCCTCATAGTTAGCTGTCCACACAAAAGGTGTATCCTTCTTAGTCAACTTAGTAATCAAAAAAGTGATTTGTGAGAATTTATGGCTGAATCTCCTATAACTAACTGGTTTGGGAGTGCTAATTGAAAGCCTAATTAAAGGGTTGTCTTGAGACAAAACACTTAGAGTCGTGGTCAAGAAAGCAAAACAAGCCTTACTACTTCAAGGTGATAATCAATAGAAAGGACCCCTAAAGCCTATACCTAAAGGAACCCTCAAGGATCCAAGAGCTTTCCATGACAATTAAAACATTCATACATGTGTTGGACACTTAGTTTTACTCTTAGTTGTATTGCAATCATTCAAAGCCAAGGCCTCAAGATATAAAGGTTTACTCACATTGATTTGCTTGGGACAAGCAAAGCTTAAGTTTGGTGTTGTGATGACTTGCATCATCTACCTTTCTCTCTTGCATAAAGAAGACCATAAAAGAGCATAAATCTCATTTGATTAGTACAATTCATGCATTATTTGATGAATATTATGGTACACTACTTTGAGATGAGTTGTGCTGAATTACAGGTGAAAAAGGCATCAAAAATGGGTAGAAGACAAACAAGAAACTGGGCGTGTGAAACTGGCGTGCCACTTCGAGCAAACGCCACAAAAATTCGCTGGCGTGGCACGCCAGTACTAAAATCCAGAGAAGAAGTCCAAGCATGCATATGGCCGTGGCACGCTAGTACAAAATTCCAGAGAGCAAAATGGAGGACACAAAAGGGGCGTGGCATGCCAGGTTGGGCGTGGCATGCCTGACCCATCAACTACTATGGGCGTGCCACTTGAAGTCGAATGCGTGGCATGCCAACTCACCATCTCAAGAAGAACCTCCACTATGGCATGCCACTTGGTGTCGAAGGCGTGGCACGCCAGCCCCAAGAAGTCACTTGGGCATGCCACTTGAGAACCAGGCGTGGCACGCCAAACTTGAAGAGTGTACAAATGCATTGGCAAGCCACTTGAGTAGCATGGCGTGGCACGCTGGTATAATAATCCAGAGAAGGAGCTGAGGGCAACTAAAGACTGGACATGCCACTTGAAATCGAAGGTGTGGCACGCCAACCTCTCAATCTCACTTATGCGTGCCACTTGGTATCGAAGGCGTGACACGCCAACCCAACCATCTCACTCTGGCGTGCCACTTGAAGCTGACACATGGCACGCCAACCACTGGAATCAAGGCAAGATTATGGGAGTGGCACACCAGCCTTTAGGCGTTGCACGCTGGTACAAGTTTCCAGAGAGTACGAGGGAGACCAATTACATGGGGCGTGCCACTTGGTATCGAAGGCGTGGCACGCCATTCACTATTCTTCACTTAGGTGTGCCACTTGAGCAACTAGGCGTGGCACGCCAGTATCATTCAGAGGGCAAAGAAGTATTGGGGCGTGCCACTTAAGTTCGTGGCACGGCACGCCAAACAGAGGAACCACTCACTCATAAAGGGGCGTGGCACGCCAGACCCTGGGCATGCCACGCTAGTGCAACTTTCCAGAGGAGCTTAGCCAAGCACACAGCAAGGGCATGGCACGCCAAATCCTGGGTGTACCACGCTAATTCAAGTTTCCAGATGCAAAGAAAAGTGGAAAAGTTAAAGGGCGTGCTACTTGAGTTCGAAGGCGTGGCACGCCAACACAAGAATTCCACTATGGCATGCCACTTGAGTTCGAAGGCGTGGCATACCAAGGTTGACAAAGGGACGAGCGTGCCACTTGAAGGATTGGGCGTGGCACGCCAAGCTAGAAATGAAGGGCACGTGACACGCCAGCTGAGAAGTCACACTTATTGAGTGTTTTCTTTTCCCTCCAAAATGTAATTTTCCCTTTTCACTTTTGTAATTCTTTTATTTTACTAGGAGTGGTATAAATACCCATAAGGAGTTTTGAAGAAGGGGTTAAGCAGTTAGTTTTAGATCCACTTTTACACTTTACTTTTGAGTACGCTATGAGTAGCTACCTTCCCTCTCATTGAGAGAGGGGCTCTATTGTACTTGATGGATTGATAATAGTGAAATATTTATTCTCTTCATCTTCTCTTTGATTTGCTAGAAGGAATTTTATTCTTAATGTTTAGTATTCAATTTTCTTGGGAAAGAGATTGAATGCAATTGGGTTTCATGGGAACCTTGGGAAAGAAAACATGAAACCATGCTTGAAATCCCTTCTCACACTTGAGTAGAATATGGGTTTTGGTGTTTGGATACGTGACATATAATCCTCCCTCTACCTGGACGTATAAGGGTGTGTGGTATAATCAGGGACCAAGCATATCTCTCTTCATGAGCAATTAGACCAAGGAATTGGCTATTGATCAAGATCTGAGAGACAACATAGAAGAGGATTTGATCCAAAGAGACAACATCTCCCAATCTCAATGAATTTCTCCATTCTTATCTATCCATTTCTTTATAGCTTAATTTTTACATTTAGGAATTCCCCACTCGCATTTACATTCAAGTCATTTATGATTCAGCACTTTACATTCTGCAATTTCCGTTTCTGCACTTTATTGCTTTTCTTTATATTCTAGTCATTTACATTTATGTCATTTACAATTCTGCGCGTCACAATCTTATTGATCCGCTTGACTAATTTATCAACCAATTAAAACTGCTTGAATTTGCCAATCTCTGTGGATATGATCCCATTCCACTTTGGGTTATTACTTGGCAATAATTTTGGTGCGCTTTCCAAAAGAACTAATTCACTAATTTTTTGAATAGGGTGTGAATTAGAACTCATCAAGTTTTATGGCGCCGTTGCCGGGGATTGGCTTAAATTTGACAGTGATTAAATTGATTGGAGAGCTAGATTAAGCAATTTAAATTCCTTGTTATTTTAATTTCTTTTATTTAGCATTTTTTTTATTTTTGAGCTCTATTTTCTTCTTCCTTGATTATTTTATTCAATATCCATACTTCCATTCTTCTAACTGTTCGATCAATTGCACTACTCACACTAACAACTACTCTAACGAAAGTAATTTCTTCATCTATTTTCTTGCTTACTTTTTTTTGCCTTGATTGGTTGCATGACAGGTAGGAGAAGCAGGGCTTTAACTTCCTTTGATTCTGAACCTGAGAGGACCTTCCTTAAATTAAGGAGGGAAGCAAGAGGGAAGAGAGTCGTTGGTGCTGAGGAATAGGAAGAGTATTTTAAAACAAACATGGAGGAGAATATGGAGAATCACCATAAGGAAGAAGTTCATAACCATGCCAGAGAAGGCCCAGTCAATCATGATGGGCAAGAAAGGAGAGTCTTAGGCTCCTACATCAACTCAAACCCAGGAAATTGTGGCAGCAACATCCTAAAGCCAACAATTCATGCCAATAATTTTGAGCTGAAGCCTCAGCTCATCACACTTGTTCAGAATAATTGCTCATATGGAGGAAGTGCCCAATAAGACCCTAATCAACATCTCAGCACATTCTTGAGGAAATGTAATACTGTAAAGTCGAATGGAGTACACCCTGACATTTACAAACTATTCTTGTTCTCTTTCTCACTCAGAGATAAGGCAGCAAAGTGGTTGGAATCTTTCTTCAAGGATAGCCTAACTACATGGGAGGAGGTCGTGAATAGATTCCTTGCAAGATTTTACCCCCCACAAAGAATAAACAGGCTGAGAGCTGAGGTGCAAACTTTCAGACAACAAGATGGAGAAACACTCTATGAGGCCTGGGAAAGATTCAAAGATCTGACAAGAAGATGCCCACCGGAAATGTTCAATGAGTGGGTACAACTACATATCTTTTATGAGGGACTATCCTATGAAGCAAAGAAGGCAGTGGATCATTCTTAAGGAGGCTCACTCAACAAAAAAAAAACCATTGAAGAGGCCATAGATATCATTGAGACTGTAGCTGAAATGAGTATTTCTATGCTTCAGAAAGGACTCAGAAGAAGAGAGTGTTAGAACTTAACTCTGTAGATGCTCTGTTAGCTCAGAACAAGGCAATTGTAGCACAAATAGCAGCCTTAACCAAGAGGATGGAGGCCACCAAGCCTCAGTCATTCAAGACCAAACTCCTCAATAAGAAGGGAACGCACCAAAATCTGATGGTGACTGGGAACAAGCTAATTATGTGAACAATTTATCCAGAACACCATATGAACCACACTCTAGACATACAACCCAGGTTGGAAGAACCACCCAAACTTTGGGTGGGAAAATCAACAAAACCACAACTAGGACCACAACAAGCCTTATTCATCAAATCATCATCCCAACCATAACCCCAACCATCAAATAGGGAACCATAGACCTTACCATAACTCACAAAACACATCATACCATAACAACCAACCTATACACAACAACCTCAATCAAGATGCACCATCCTCAACTATGCAACCATGCAAAATCAAGAGCAACTTTGAGAGGATGGAGGTTGCAATCGCACAACTATCATCCCAGATTACAGGGGCAGTCTCCACCCTCGTGGACAGACAAGCACAAACTGATGGAAGGATAGATGATAATCAAGAGGAATACAGGTCAAATCTAAAAAATCAAGGCGCAACAATCTCAAAGTTGGAAGCACAAGTGTGGATTTTGTCCAAGCAAATCCCACTTCCCACACACACATTTCCCAGCGATACCATGTCTAACCCAAGAAAGGAACGCAAAGCCATAACTCTAAGAAGTGGGAAGGTTGTAGAGGAAGGAACCCCAAGCAAAGATAATCATGAAGAGGTTACCTCAAAGCATGGGAACAAGGATGAAGGGGAGATCCCAGCTTCACCTCCACCAAAACTAGTTTTGAAGCCCTATGTGCCAAAGGCACCATACCCACAAAGACTGAGAAAATATGGGAAGGATGGCCAGTTCTCTAAGTTCCTAGAGATCTTCAAGATGCTCTAAATCAACATATCATTTGCTGAGGCATTAGAACAAATGCCACTCTATGCCAAGTTCTTAAAGGAGCTTATAACCAAAAAGAGGAACTGAGAGGCAAAAGAAACCATAGTATTGACTGAGGAATGCAGCGCCATCATACAGAAGAAGCTGCCTCAAAAGCTGAAAGACCCAGGGAGTTTTCAAATCCCCTGCATCATAGGGGACATCACTATTGAGAAAGCTTTGTGTGATTTGGGAGCTAGCATAAATCTTATGTCCCTAACCATGATGAGAAGGATGAAGATTGAGGAAGCCAAGCCAACAAGAATGGCACTCTAGTTGGCTGACAGAACATTTAAGTTTCCACATGGGGTGGTGGAAGACTTGCTAGTGAAAGTAGGAAAATTCATTTTCCCTACTGATTTCGTTGTGCTGGATAAGGAAGAAGAGGCTAACACGTCAATTATCCTAGGAAGACCATTCCTAGCTACTGCTGGAGCCATCATTGATGTGCAGAAAGGGGAACTAGTCTTGAGATTGCATGAAGAGAAAATGGTCTTCAACGTCTTTAAAGCAATAAGTTACCCCAAAGAATCCATAGGAGAATGCATGCTGGTAGACACCATGGAACAGACAATTTAAGAAGTCACGGAAGAAGAATAATGTTTAGAAATCATTGAGCTGGAACAAGCACCAGATGGAGAACTACCACAAGCAACCATGAGGAACTCAATCATGCCAACTACCACAGACAACAAGGATGCAGAGTCACCAAAACTAGAGCTGAAAGCCTTACCACCCAGCTTGAAATATGCATATCTGGGTGCTAACAACACTCACCCAGCAATCATAAATTCAAGTTTGAGTAAGGAACAAGAAGAGGAACTTATCCAAGTGCTGAGACAACACAAAGATGCCATAGGCTGGACACTTACAGATTTAAAGGGGATCAGTCCTTCAATGTGCATGCATAAAATCTTACTTGAAGAGGATGCGAAACCCTCAAGACAGCAACAACGGAGGCTGAACCCAACTATGAATGAAGTGGTTCAGAAAGAAGTATTAAAATTGTGGCAGGCAGGGGTGATCTACCCCATCTCAGACAGCCCTTGGGTAAGCCCGGTGCAAGTAGTCCCTAAGAAGGGAGGGATCACTGTTGTGGCAAATGAGAAGAATGAATTTATACCGACAAGAACAGTGACTGGATGGCGTATGTGTATTGACTACCGAAAACTTAATGAAGCCACCCGGAAGGATCACTTCCCCCTACCCTTCATGGTCCAGATGCTTGAAAGATTGGCAGGACATGAGTATTATTGCTTCCTGGATGGATACTTGGGCTACATCAAATTGTTGTAGACCCCAAGGATCAGGAAAAAACTTCATTTACTTGTCCATAGGGTGTCTTTGCTTATAGGAGAATGCCCTTTGGATTGTGCAATGCACCTGCAACATTCCAAAGGTGCATGCTCTCCATTTTTCAGATATGATTAAGAAGTTCATAGAAGTATTTATGGATGACTTCTCTGTGTTTGGGAACTCATATTCTGATTAACTATACCATCTTACTCTTCTGCTAAAAAGGTGTCAAGAAACCAACCTGGTTTTGAAGTGGAAGAAATGCCAATTTATGGTAACTGAAGGGGTGATTCTTGGTCACAAGATTTCAAAAGATGGCATAGAAGTAGACAAGGCAAAAGTGGAAGTAATTGAAAAATTACCTCCACCTTGTAATGTCAAAGCAATCAGAAGCTTTTTGGGACACGCTGGGTTCTATAGGAGGTTTATTAAAGATTTTTCAAAGATTGTAAAACCCCTTAGCAACCTACTTGTCTCAAATACTCCTTTTATTTTTGATAGAGAGTGCATGGTAGCCTTTGATGAACTTAAAAAGAAACTCTCCTCTGCACCTATTATAGCACCACCAAGCTGGGACCTTCCCTTTGAACTAATGTGTGATGCATCTAATTTTGCTGTTGGTGCTGTTCTAGGACAGAGGAAAGACAAGCTAGTACATGTTATTTACTATGCTAGCAAGGTCCTTAATGAGAATCAAAGGAACTATACCACCACAGAGAAAGAACTTTTAGCCATAGTTTTTGCTTTTGATAAATTTAGATCATATCTCATTGGCTCAAATGTAATTATGTTCACTGATCATGCAACACTCAAATACTTGCTTACTAAGCAAGAATCTAAGCCCAGACTAATAAGGTGGATCCTGCTGCTCCAAGAATTTGATATTGAGATTAAAGATAGGAGCAGAGCAGAGAACAAGGTAGCTGACCATGTAAGACCCAGAACCTTTGAAAAGTCTTATTATGATCAAGTCCCAAATCATATAGTTATTTACAGCCTTAATTTCAGAAATTATTTTATTAAAGATATTTAAGACAAGTTTTGATTTATTGAATTTGAGATGAGTTATGATTACTATCCAATTTTATAATTATTGGATTATTTTCTACGTTTAGATTATAAATTTGGCAGTTATGAAATAATAGGGGTTTTAGATGATTTGGACTAGATAAGGAATATTTTAATATATTGATATTGCTATTTTGGAAAATAGAAAAATTAATTATATTATTTCTAAATTTTGGATTTGGACATTTTATTGAAAGTAATTTGTAAAATTGATGAGAAAATAGCATTTTTATACATTATTATTGTTGGATTAGAATTTATTTCTAATTACTATATTATCCCTATTTTTAAGTAAAATTACTAAAATGCCCCTAACCCTAATTTTCAAGATAATAAAACCCTAACCCAGCGATCCGTTACCCGACCCGGTTCCCTTTTTTCCCCACAACCCAGCACATACACAAGCCAAACCCTAGCTATGAAGCAGCAGCTGCTGCAACATGAAAGAAGGAACGAAGAAAGAAAAGGGAGCTGGGGAAAGGGGCTGTCGATCTGAGAAGATAGAAAGGGACGGCGCCGATGGGCGTCACTGCCGCCGCGCCGCCGTGTTGCACCAGGGAGGATGAGAGGGCGAGGAACGAACAAGAGGGGGAGAGGGTCGCACCGCCATGGTTGTCCAGAGAGAATGCCGGGGAAGGAGATCCGCGCGCCACCGGAGCCGCTTCGTTACCGCGATTGGGGTCTCACCATCGCCGTTATTAGAGGTCTGTAAACAGAAGGGAGACACGCGAGAAAGGAGGAGCCTTTGCCATCGCCGTTCTGGCTCAGCCCGGCGTCGCCGTCGAGCCCTGCCGCCATTGATGGAAGACGCCCTCGCGAGGAGAAGTGTCGCCTCGCCGCCGTCGCTGGTGAGCCAGCCGCCGCCGATCTGGTCCGAGAGAGAGAGAGAACACGAACAGAGGGCAAGCTGTGGAGCCACCGCCGCTGTTTGCTGTACCCACAGTGCTCCCTATCTCCTCTGCCGTCTGGAACCGCGCCGCCCTGCCTGGCTGCCGAAAAACCTTGATGCCGCCACCTCTGTTGCCAGAAACAGCCACTGAGTCTTCTATGATGGTAAGCTCTAACCCTGCTTTAGCATCTTTACCCGTCAATTTCTCCATGGGCCATGAGAGTTGTTGCTAAGGCTGGTTGTGTCAGGAGCTTATCGCGAGTTGCCATCATTCTGGTCACCGGCTGTGATGTTGGTGTTGTCGGAAT
Source organism: Arachis duranensis (assembly GCF_000817695.3). Lineage (NCBI taxonomy): Eukaryota > Viridiplantae > Streptophyta > Magnoliopsida > Fabales > Fabaceae > Arachis > Arachis duranensis. Next base: position 56,878,068 of record NC_029775.3, on the reverse strand, counting down.
CCACCACTGATGCAGCCGCTACTTGGTTCCCTCGAGTTTGGTAAGCATTTTGTTTGGAAGATTCCTTTAATCGCTGCTTTATTATCATACACTGACGTTTTACGGTGTTAATTGCTATACGATTGAGTTTCGGTTGTTGTATGTTGCGATTAGAGTTGTTGAGACTGTTGCGAAAGTGGCTTGGAGCTGAGGTTTTGGTTGCCGGTGATTTTGAGTCAAGGCGGAAAGGATTCTGTGGTGCGTTTGTGTTATGGTTTTGTGTTTTGAGGTAGGGGCGCTTTCCAAAAACTATAGTTTATTATTGGAATTATTACATATGGATACTGATGTGAGATATGGTGTATTTAGTGATTGCATCTGCCTTATGTATTATTTGATTGACTCGAATGATTATGGATGTTGGTTTGGCTGAATTGTTGTGCGGCTTTGTGAAATGTAATGTTTTGAAGTTGATTCTTTAAAGATTTAAAATCTGAGTTTAATCCGCTGAGGATTGATTTGATTTGAGTCAATTATTTTGATGATTTGAAAAGTCGAATGCACTTTTGAATTCAGTCTGGTTTACTTTAATTGATTCGGTTTTGGACAAATGATTTGTTATTGAGCTGTTTCTTTAAAGCCTTGGAAATGAGTTAAATCGATTGATATTGAGTTAATTTTGAAATAGTATCCTTGAGATACGCCACTGAGGCGATTGTTGGATTTAGCATGCTTTGAACTGATTTCTGGTTTTGTGTTGTTGAAAAGGGATGAGGAACGATTTAGTTGGGACCCGAACCGGGTGGCAAAAGTCCAAGTTTTAGGGGAGGTGCTGCCGAAATTTCTACAAAATCCTAGTCTTGTTTGAAAAGTTATTTAAAAAGGGTTGGATTTGAGAAGTTGTATTATTTGATTTATTAAGAGAATATTTATGTTTTCAAGCTTAATTTATTTAGTGAACCTTATGCCTTGAGTTTGACTTATTTAGAAATGAACTATTTTTACCGTTTGAATTACTGATGGAAAGAATGATGCTCTAATATTGATTTCAATATAAAAAGGAGCTTTTAGTGATTTCAAAGGAATCTAGACTTTTGATTGAGTAATTAAGTTTGAGGCATTTTGGAAGAGTTAGAAAAATGGGGTCCAAAAAGAAATCTGAAAGCGGTTTGATTCAAATGAACCGGTTCCGTTTCAAATGAGTTGATTTTTGGACCGGGTTGGAACTTGTGATTTTGTATGGTCGGTTTCATAATAAATTCAGTTTTATTTACTTGAACTAAGAATTCATGATTTTAAGAGTTTCAATGAATTTTAAGGAATTGATATAGTTTGACCTTTCCTAAAGCTTTGGGACTCTGCCGAGAAGCTTTTATTATAAATCCCATTGTTGGATGGGTGATTTTGAATACTTTGAAATAAATCCTTAACTTGCCATGGTTTTGGAAGTTTTGGAAAGAGAATGCCGAAAGTGGCTTTGTCTTAGAAAGAGAACTCACTTTGAGTAAATTTGGCTTATGAGCCTGAGATGATTCGAGAAATGAGATCTTTAAAGCCAAGGCTGAAAAGAGTTAAAATTTGATTTCAAAGTGAAATGGCTTGAGAAAAGTGAGTTATGGCTTAAATGCCAGTTTTATGAATTTGATGATGTTGAATGATGGAAGTACTGTTTTTGTTATGAGCCGGAATGGCTGTGTGTGATATTGATTTATGGCTGATTGCCGAATGAGTTATAAGTCGTATGGCTGGCTATGAATTATGAATTTAAGCCGAAGGGCTGTATTTATTGATAAATTGCTTGGTTCTGGATTGAACCGTGAGACGGGTGGCTGAGATGGATGGTGATCCATGATTGAATATAAATGCATGTATGCAATTGAATGATTTGTGAATTTAAGCCGAATGGCTGAGATGAAAGTTGTAAGCGAGTATGCTTGTGTTTTCTCTCTGGTTGTAAGGGTGACAAGGCACCGATACCCTCTAATGGCGACAGGGCGCAGATATTCTCTAATGATATTAATGTGCAACAGAGAGACTGTGCCCAGATTAGCTACCGGACACGTCGGGTTGGCTTGATAACCGACAGATGATATCATTAGCCACTGGGGACAGGCATGCATCATATACATCTATGTGACATTGTTTGGGTGTGCATATTATACTTGGTTTACCTATGTGATTAATTGCTAATTGTTCTACTTGAAATAACTATTTGTTGTGCTTGAATCTTCCTATTTGTGTTTGCTACTGGGACTCTATTAGACTGTGGTGATTGGTTGATGGTTAGATTGTTTGGGCCTAGGGCCGTGGTTGAAATGAGATGAACCGATGGTTGATTTTGGTTTTGTGTTTCTGATTTGGAATGAAATATGAAAGGCTATTTTGTTTTAATGTAGATAAACCGTTTTGAAAGGCTTTTGAGTTTTTGAGATTTGAATGGTTCCTCTTTTAGAAAAGGTTTCCGACCTTACTTTTATTGTAAACCATTGTTTTTGAAAAGAGGCATAAGACGGTTATTAATCACTGGTACGGTTTATCTTCATGTATCCTATTACAGTAATTCCCAAAAACCCTCTACTGAGAACCCTTTCGAGGATGATGTTCTCACCCCCCTACATTTTTCCCCTTTCAGGATATGGGCGCAGAAGTCACGAAGAGTTTATTTATTTGTTATTAAGATGCTTTGTATTGCTTTAGATTATTATTTTTGTACCCTCGCCTTTATCTTGATATATTTTGTAAGAGGGATAGGGATTGTATTGGGTAATGATTGTAATATTATTTATACATATGTATGTATATATATATGGATGTACTCTTTTTGAGTTTTTGTAAGTTGTATGGTATGTATGGATGTACGTTGTATAGCAAAAGTATGTTTGAGATGCGGTTTTGCGGTTTATAGTTTTAAACAGGCTCATATTTTAGTATTAAATAGTAAAAGTGTCGTCGTAATGTCCGAGCTATTAGAGTCGTGCAGCCGGAAGCATGAGCTTTGGTAGTTAGGGTGTTACAGACCACCTCTCAAGGATCCCACAAGAAGAAGAAATGCAGCAAGTAGCAGTAAATGAAAGCTTTCCTGATGAACAATTGATGATGATTCGAGTAGCCCCTTGGTTTGCAGACATAGCTAATTTCAAGGCTGTTGGGGAACTACCAACTAACATCAATAAGAACATGAGGAGGAAACTAATCATGGATGCCAAAAACTACATCTGGGATGACCCCTATTTGTTCAAAAAGTGTGCTGATGGAGTCCTGAGAAGGTGTATATCCCATGAAGAAGGGCAAAAAGTGTTATGGTAGTGCCATGGGTCAGCATATGGAGGTCACTTCAGTGGAGAAAGGACAGTAGCAAAAGTGCTTCAATCCAGATTTTACTGGCCAACAATGTTTAATGACGCCAAGGAAATGGTGTCAAGGTGTGATAAATGTCAAAGAGCTGGTAATCTAACCAAGAGGAATGAGATGCCATAGCAATACATACTAGAGCTAGAGTTATTTGATGTATGGGGAATCGATTTCATAGGACCCTTCCCAACCTCCTACTCAAATAGCTACATATTGGTGGCTGTTGATTATGTCTCAAGATGGATAGAAGCAATAGCCACTGCAACAAATGACAACAAAGTTGTGATAAGCTTCTTGAGAAGGAATATCTTCAGCAGATTTGGGGTTCTCAGAGCTCTCATTAGTGATGGAGGGACACACTTCTGCAACAAACAACTCGAGACACTCCTTCTCAGGTATGGAGTAAAGCACAAAGTGGCCACTCCATACCACCCACAGACCAACGGGCAAGCTGAGATCTCCAACAGAGAGCTAAAACGAATCCTTGAAAAAACTGTTGGAAGCTCAGTAAAGGACTGGTCTAAAAAACTAGACGATGCTCTATGGGCCTACAGGACAGCCTTCAAGACCCCCATTGGGATGTCACCATACCAACTAGTATTTGGCAAGGCTTGCCACTTGCCAGTTGAACTGGAGCATAGAGCCTTCTGGGCTCTAAAAGTACTGAATTTTGATGAGCAAGCTGCTGGAGAAAAGAGATTAATGCAACCCAATGAGCTGGATGAGTTTAGAAATCAAGCACATGAGAATGAAAAAATCTACAAAGAGAACACAAAAAGGTGGCATGACCAAAAGATAGCAAGAAGAGAGTTCACTGAAGGACAGAAGGTGTTACTCTACAACTCAAGACTCAAGTTCTTCCCTGGAAAACTTATGTCTCGATGGTCAGGACCTTTTACCATACTCAAAGTGTTTCCCTATGGTCATGTGGAGCTCATGGAGAACAAGACTCAGAGAAATTTTTTTGTCAATGGCCATAGACTCAAACACTACTTGGGAGGCTCCTTGGAGGAGCAAAGAGTGAGCTACAAGCTCAACTAAAGATGAAGGAATGTCAAGCTAATGACAATAAAGAAGCGCTAGTTAGGAGGCACCCCAACATTTTATCCTTTTTAATTTAATTACTTTTCTTAGAAGTAGTTTAAATTCTGTTGCTTTAGATAGTTTAACTTTTAGTAATTAGGATTAGTTTACAATTGTAGATTAGAAGGTTTGATATTAGCTTTGGTAGCTAGATTTTTTTTACACTCTCTTATTTCTTTCTACTTGGGAGTTACAACTTGATGAATGCATAACTAATGATGAGTGAATGGGCTGAGAACTAGCTAAATTGCTAAGTTTGGTGTGGCCTCTCACCCACTTAATCTAGGCTTACAAACAATTAACAGTTTGATTTTAAAGAGTAAGCCCAAAGATTAAGTTTGGTGTGGCCACCACCAAGGATCACATAGCAGCCCAAGTCACCCAATTTGAAAGCACTTAATGCTTTGGATAAGAACATGAACGTGGTTTAATGAGTTCAGAGGAATTAGAATCAAAAGAAAATGAAAAGATTGATGTTATTCCACTCTTATGAACACATTAAATACACAATGATGAAACCAATTTATTAAGATGCCAAAGAATTAAGTTTAGTGTCCCAAGGGACACCCATCAATTGCAATCCAATTCATTCTTGATGAGAAGGAATGTGAAGGGGTTCTTTTGTCATTACTAATGGGTTCAGTTTTAATTTCAAGAGAGAAGATGGGGCCCACATGGTAAACAACTCACAAAGTAAGGAAGTCAAAGTGTACTTGTACTTTGGAACTCGACACACATAGAAGACACTGTGAGAAAAGAGTTGGCGCCTCTTCCCATGCTAGGCGCCACTTCCCAAAGTGGAAAAACATTTAATCCTTTTTATTTCCCACCTTTCGAACCACACCATTCACCCATTATAAAAGCTTCACCCCCCATCTCCTCTCCCACTTCAACAACCCACACACCCCTCACCTTCGCTTCTATTTTCATCTTCTACTATCTCTCATCCCCTGCTTTCTTCTTCTTTTTCTTGATTGGGACAATCAAGTCCTAAGTTTGGTGTTGGAGCAAAACCTTGTTTTGCCTTCTCTTTCTTCCAACCCCTAATTTTTTTACAACCTCAAGCACACTCTCTCAACCACCACCACACTACCAATATCAGTAATTTCCAGAGGGATTCAACTAGGAGCAATTGCAAGGAGATGTACACCAAATGAAGGGAGACCTACACCACTTGAGGGAAGATGTCAATCAACTCAAGAAGACTCAGCAACAACAATGGAGCCAAGTCAACCAAAACATTCAACAACTCCAAGGGAATTGGGAGCATATGAGGAAGGAGCAGCAAGAACAATTTGGCTGGGGAGAGGTGCGAAGCGCACTGGACAAAGTAGTAGAGCAAGGCAAGTGGCAACAGAGGAACTTGGCAGAATTCAAAAATCTCTATGATGCCAGGACCATATCCAGGAGGCAGTATGACATCAACACAAAAGCAAAGCTGAATCACTTATGTAACGATGTAGCCGCTCTAAACCCAGGATACCCAACTTTCATGCAAGGGATGGAAGAGTTAAGTGCAAGACAAGAGGACATCCTAGCCAAACGTAAGGAAGATGAAAGGAATTACATGAGGAGGCTAGGATTTTGGAAGCCCAAGGATACCAAAGCTCAAGAAGGTTCCTCCAAGCCAAATGAAGGTGGCTTATCCCCTTCCAAGAAGAAAGACAAAGGGAAGGGGCCAATGAGCTAAAGATGAAGCTGCTCAAGATTGTTGAGTCCCATGGTTGACACTTTCCAATTTCTAAATTCTTTTTAAGCTTTTGCTTTATTTACTTCTTAAATAATCATGCTAGGATAGTTTATGTTTTATGCTTAGTTTTAAATTCCTAAGTCTTTATGAGTTTTTACAAGAAAGAAAATGTCACGTATTTCAAGTCTTCATTTCAACTTAAATAAAAGTAGAGCTTGTCTCCATAAGATTACTGTGAGTTGTGCAAAAACAATAAGAGAGACCAAGGCCAAGAGGGATCATCAAACAAACTAAGAAACAAGAAACTAAGTGTAGGACCCTGGATGAACTAAAATGAAAATGAGTCATGGAGAGCAACTAGTCCTAGAAGGTATAACAAGGGAAGACTAAGTGGTGTTCTTTGAATATCCATAGAACCAAGAGGTAGTAAGCAATAAGGCCAAAGGCTCTGAGCTTCAACTACTGGAATAGAAAAAGAAACATTAAAAATCTTAAAAAGAATTAAAGATCTTAGTAGATGCTTGTGGTGAAGATGTGTCAAGAAGAGACCTGGGCAAGTAAATTCTTAGGGGTATCTCAACACCCAGTACCCTAAAACCAACTGGTTTGGGAGTGCTAATTGAAAGCCTAATTAAAGGGTTGTCTGGAGACAAAACACTTAGAGTCGTGGTCAAGAAATCAAAACAAGCCTTACTACTTCAAGGTGACAATCAATAGAAAGGACCCCTGAAGCCTATACCTAAAGGAACCCTTAAGGATCCAAGAGCTTTCCACGACAATTAAAACATTCATACATGTGTTGGACACTTAGTTTTACTCTTAGTTGTATTGCAATCATTCGAAGCCAAGGCCTCAAGATATAAAGGTTTACTCACATTGATTTGCTTGGGACAAGCAAATCTTAAGTTTGGTGTTGTGATGACTTGCATCATCTACCCTTCTTTCTTGCATAAAAAAGAGCATAAAAGAGCATAAATCTCATTTGATCAGTACAATTCATGCATTATTTGATGAATATTATGGTAAACTACTTTGAGATGAGTTGTGCTAAAATGCAGGTGAAAAAGGCATCAAAAATGGGTAGAAGACAAACAAGAAAATGGGCGTGTAAAACTGGGGTGCCACTTGGAGCAAATGCCACAAAAATGCACTGGCGTGGCACACCAGGAGCTAGGCGTGGCATGCCAGTACTAAAATCCAGAGAAGAAGTCCAAGCATGCATATGGGCGTGGCACGTCAGGGACTGGGCGTGGCACGCTAGTACGAAATACCAGAGAGCAAAATGGAGGACACAAAAGGGGCGTGGCACGACAGGTTGGATGTCGCACGCCTGACCCATCAACTACTATAGGCGTGCCACTTAAAGTCAAAGGCGTGGCACGCCAACTCAACATCTTAAGAAGAACCTCCACTATGGCGTGCCACTTGGTGTCGAAGGCGTGGCACGCCAGACCCAAGAAGTCACTTGGGCGTGCCACTTGAGAACCAGGCATGGCACGCCAAGCTTGAAGAATGTACAAATGCATGGGCATGCCACTTGAGCAGCATGGCGTGGCACGCTGGTATAATAATCCAGAGAAGGAGCTGAGGGCAACTAAAGATTGGGCGTGCCACTTGAAGTCGAAGGCGTGGCACGCCAACCTCTCAATCTCACTTGGCCGTGCCAATTGGTATCGAAGGCGTGGCACGCCAACCCAAACATCTCACTCTGGCGTGCCACTTGAAGCTGAGGCATGGTATCCCAACCACTGGAATCAAGGCAAGATTATGGGCGTGGCACACTGGTACAAGTTTCCAGACCCAATCAATTACACGGGGCATGCCACTTGGTATCAAAGGCGTGGCACGCCATTCACTATTCTTCACCTAGGCGTGCCACTTGAGCAACCAGGCGTGGCACGCCAGTGTCATTCAGAGGGCAAAGAAGCATTGGGGCATGCCACTTAAGTTCGTGGCGTGGCACGCCAAACAGAGGAACCACTCACTTACAAAGGGGCGTGGCACGCCAGACCCTGGGCGTGCCACGCTAGTGCAACTTTCCAGAGGAGCTTAGCCAAGCACACAGCAAGGGCGTGGCACGCCAGATCCTGGGTGTGCCACACTAGTTCAAGTTTCCAAAGGCAAAGAAAAGTGGAAAAAGGCAAAGGGCGTGCCACTTGAGTTCGAAAGCATGGCACGCCAACACAAGAATTCCACTATGGCGTGCCACTTGAGTTCGAAGGCGTGGCACGCCAAGGTTGACAAAGGGATGAGCATGCCACTTGAAGGATTGGGCGTGGCACGCCAAGCTAGAAATGAAGGGCACGTGACACGCCAACTGAGAAGTCACGCTTATTGAGTGTTTTCTTTTCCCTCCAAAATGTAATTTTCCCTTTTCACTTTTGTAATTCTTTTATTTTACTAGGAGTAGTATAACTACCCCCAATGATTACTGAAGAAGGGATTAAGCAGTTAGTTTTAGATCCACTTTTACACTTCACTTTTGAGTACTTTTTGAGCTATGAGTAGCTAACTTCCCTCTCATTGAGGGAAGGAGCTCTGTTGTACTTGATGGATTGATAATAGTGAAATTCTTCTTCTCTTCATCTTCTCTTTGATTTGCTAGAAGGAATTTCGTTCTTAATGTTTAGTATTCAATTATGTTGGGAAAGAGATTGAATGCAATTGGGTTTTATGGGAACCTTGGGAAAGGAAACATGAAACCATGCTTGAAATCCCTTCTCACACTTGAGTAGAATCTGGGTTTTGGTGTTTGGATACGTGACATATAATCCTCCCTCTACCTGGACATATAAGGGTGTGTGGTATAATCAGGGACCAAGCATATCTCTCTTCATGAGTAATTAGACCAAGAAATTGGCTATCGATCAAGATCTGAGAGATTGAGTCACCAAGGGATGGGGCTCAATCAATCATGATTGCCAAGAGGTCAATAAGTTGCATGATTGAAGAGGATATAAGCTAGATTTGATCCAAAGAGACAACATCTTCCAATCTCAATGAATTTCCCCATTCTTATCTCTCCATTTCTTTATAGCTTAACTTTTACATTCAGCAATTCCCCACTCCCATTTACATTCAAGTCATTTATGATTCAGCACTTTACATTCTGCAATTTCCGTTTGAACCGGCAAGTATACCGGGTCGTATCAAGTAATAAAACTCACAAAGAGTGAGGTCGATCCCACGGAGATTGGTAGATTAAGCAACTTTAGTTAAATGGTAGATTTAGTCAAGCAGACATAGTTTTGATTTCATGAGCATTTTGATTTTTGAACATAATTGCAAGAATTTAAATGGCAAAGAATGTAAAGAACTAGAAGAGAGAAATAAAGTGAAAGTAAATAACAGAAACTTAAATTGCAAGAAACTTAAATGACATCAAAAGTAAATTGCAAGAAAATAAAGTGCTGAATTCTAAAGAGCAAAATAGTAAATAGCAAGAAATAAAGAAACAGAATGTAAATGACAAGAATAATAAATTGCAAGAGTGTAGAAGGGAATTGGGCAATGGGTATTCAAGCACTAAGAGCAAAAGAAATGAGAATTAATGATAGAGAGGATCATTAGGGATCAGAGATGCAAGTTTTCATGAATTGATGTTACTCAAATCTAATCCAGCCACACAACTCCCATAATCTCAACCAAGGAGAGTTACATCTCACATACTAACCAAGGTGTATTGATTAAAGAAATCATGAAAGGATGAACTCTAAACTGAATTATGTGGCTCATTCCTCAAATTCACCACATGATTCATATAGATTAACCCCTCTCTCGATGGTGGTTGAATCTTTGAAGAACAAGAGTTCCCTCTTTAGATCAACCACTAGAATTGAGGAGGAAAAGATGAGTTCACCAATTCATTCCAACAAGCAGAGCTCTTCCCCCTAATGAAAGTGGGGTTTAGTGAGTCATTGCTCCAATTTCAACAACAATTGCCATAAATCAAAATTAAACTCAATTGCAAAGAAAGGTGAAGAAGAATAATGAAATGCTTAAAGCTTAAGAAATGAAGAAGAGAAGTTCCAAGAAGAATCAAAAAATGCTCTCCGGGTATCCTCCCGGAAGTGCTAAAAGAGTTCCCAAAATAAAAGTGCTAAAAGTATCAAAAAGTTCTAAGTGTCAAAAAAAATGTAAAAGTCCTCTACAAGTACACAATCTCTTCTATTTATACTACTCCTAAAACTCTTTCAAAGATCTTCAATTGGGTTAGCAATATGGGCTTCCTCTTTGTTGAATTCTTGGCTCAATTGGAAGAAGTGTTACTAGACTTGGAAAGGAAGAGTTCATTCATCATGCTTCTGGCCCATTGGCTTGGCATTTTTGTCAATAACGCTGGCCTTAATGCACGTTGGCAACGTGCATCACAATTTCCTGGAAGTGAATTTGAGACTTGGGCGTTGCTAGCCCAAGTTGTTGCTAACAACTTGCTTTTCCTCTTCTTGGCTCTACTTTCATGCTAAATGTAGCCCAGAATTTGAGTGTCAACCTTCTGCTTCAATATGGACTATTATACATCATTGGAAAGCTCTTGATGTCTATTTTCCAATGCCACTGGAATCACCTCAATTGGACTTTCCTAGCTCAAGTTATGCTTCCTCAAAGAAGGTAAAGTTAAGCTGCCAAGTTGTTGCCAAAAACGCACCTATCCTCCCAAGTTGGCAACGTGCCCGTGCCTAACCTCCCAAGGCAGGGACTTGGGGCTGGCGTTGTTGCAAAACACGCCCCCTT
>NC_029775.3:56866712-56867123 GCF_000817695.3 Arachis duranensis | reverse complement strand
GGATATCTTCCATTGAAGATGACATGGTCAGGCTGCCTTGTTGGAGTTGTTGTGGATAACGCCCCTATATTCCAAGTTAGCAACGTGGTGCCTCTATTCTTCATCATCCAAAGCTTCCTGGCGTTGTTGCCAAACACGCCAATGCTTTCTTGAGTTGGCAACATGCTCGAGCCTTCTTTCCTAGCTCCAGGCATTGCTTCCCACGTTGCCATTGAACACGCCCATAGAAGCTGGCGTTGGCAACGTGCTCGAGCTCCTTTTCAAGGCTTCATTCTTTTTGCTTGGCGTTGCCTTGAATAACTCACTCCTTTCTCCAAGTTGGCAACGCCAACTTCTCTTCCAAGGCTGCCTGGCGTTACCTCCAACAACGCACCACATTCCTCAAGTTGGCAACGCCAACTTTGCTTCCAA
>NC_029775.3:56863788-56865316 GCF_000817695.3 Arachis duranensis | reverse complement strand
AATGCATCTTAGAAGGTATACCATATTTCAGACATACATCTTCTTTATTTAATAAAACATAAAGAAAAACAAAGGAACTTCACCACCTTTAGTCTTCATGTCCCTTTTCCCTTGCTTGTGTATCCGTGACCTCACTCACCAAGATTCCCCATCATTTCTTTCTTTCTTTTCATTATATGCTTCCAAGATTCCCCATCACTTCTTTCTTTCTTTCCTGCAACAAAATTCCAAAAGTTTGAGATTCTTAAAGTGACATTAATAGCTAAAAACTTATGATGATATTCCTATGCACAATTGACTAAACTAAAATTAAAATTTATGAATCTATTTTTTCTAGCATTATTAATGTAAGTAAAGACACCAAACTTAGTTTGTGACTAAGTGTTCTATGGAATTAATTCCAAAGATAGCCACATCAAACTTAGTATTTTGCCTACATTATATGCTATTTCACGTTTTTTTTTATAACTAAAATAGATGACTATACTTTCATAGTCTAGTATTTTCGTGTATGTATGGACACCAAACTTAGTTTGTGGCTAAGTGTTGTAGAACACACTTTTACCATTACTTCAAGATTGGTCACAAACTTAGTGCCTTGCATACACTATGTACTAGTCTACTTAATCATTATTGACTACTAAAGTATGAAAATAAAAGACTCCCTGTGCATGGGTTGCCTCCCATGAAGCGCTTGTTTATTGTCCTTAGCTTGACACTGCAGCTTCTTTGCTCATGTTAAGAGTTGCACACTCTCTTCCTTGCTCCAAGGGCCACCAAAATAGTGCTTCACCATATGTCCATTAGCTGTGAAGGTTTGTTTTGAGGCTTCATCAAGTAATTCGACATAGCCATGAGGTGATACTTTGGTGATGGTGTATGGACCAGTCCATCTAGACCTCAGCTTCCCAGGGAAGATCTTCAATCTTGAATTGAATAACAACACCTTTTGGCCCGGTTCGAATGTTCTTTGAGAGATCCTCTTATCATGCCATCTCTTTGCTCTCTCTTTGTATATTTTGGCATTGTCATATGCCTCCAATCTGAACTCCTCAAGTTCATTGAGTTGTAGCAACCTCTTCTCTCCTGCTGCTTGAGCATCTAAATTCAGAAGTTTGGTGGCCCAAAAGGCCTTATGTTCAAGCTCCACAGGGAGGTGGCATGCCTTTCCATACACCAGCTGAAATGGAGATTTTCCTATGGGTGTCTTGAAGGCTGTCCTATATGCCCAAAGTGCATCATCCAGCTTCCTAACCCAATCCTTTCTTGTTGTTCCCACAGTTTTCTCCAAGATCCTTTTTAGCTCTCTGTTGGCAAGTTCAGCTTGCCCATTGGTTTGTGGGTGATATGGTGTAGCTACTTTGTGAGTGACACCATATTTGTGGAGTAAAGAATTGAGTTGCTTGTTGCAAAAGTGGCTTCCCCCATCACTTATAAGTCCTTTGGGCACTCCAAATCTAGTGAAGATGTTCTTCTTAAGGAATTGCAAGACCACGTTGGTATCACATGTAGTGGTGGCTATTGCTTC
>NC_029775.3:56861636-56862999 GCF_000817695.3 Arachis duranensis | reverse complement strand
GTTGTCTTGGCATGCATCTTGTGGTGCCCTTGATAAGTGATCAGCAACTTGATTTTCATTGCCCTTTCTATCTTTGATCTCAATGTCAAACTCTTGTAGGAGTAGCACCCCATCTGATTAGCCTTGGTTTGGCATCCTGTTTTGACATAAGATACTTAATAGCAGCATGGTCAGTATACACTAACACTTTAGATCCAATCAAATATTGTCTAAACTTATCAAAAGCATATACCACAGCTAGTAGCTCTTTCTCTGTTGTGGTGTAGTTTCTTTGAGCTTCATTCAATACCTTACTTGCATAGTAGATAACATGAAGCTTCTTTTCCTTCCTCTGCCCCAACACAGCACCAATTGCAAGGTTACTTGCATCACACATGAGTTCAAAAGGCAGTCCCCAACTTGGGGGTGTGATGATTGGTGCTGTGGTGAGCTTAGCCTTTAGAGTTTCAAAAGCATGTTTGCATTCATCATCAAAGATAAAAGGATTGTCTACCACCAGCAAATTGCTTAGTGGCTTTGCTATTTTGGAAAAATCTTTGATGAATCTCCTATAGAAACCAGCATGTCCTAAAAAACTTCTAACGGCTTTCACACTAGTTGGCAAAGGAAGTTTTTCTATAATTTCTACTTTTGCCTTGTCAACTTCTATACCCTTTCTTGAAATTTTGTGACCAAGAACAATGCCTTCGGGTACCATGAAATGGCACTTCTCCCAATTCAAAACTAAATTGGTTTCTTGGCACCTTAAGCATGGCCAGCCAATCTTTCAAGCATCTGGTCAATGAAAGGTAGAGGGAAGTGATCTTTCCGTGTGGCATCATTCAGCCTCCTATAGTCTATGCACATCCTCCACCCTGTCACTGTTCGTGTTGGAATAAGCTCATTCTTCTCATTAACAATGACAGTCATTCCCCCTTTCTTAGGCACTACTTGCACTGGACTGACCTATGGGCTGTCAGATATAGGGTAGATGATCCCAGCCTTACACAACTTCAGGACTTCCTTTTGAACAACCTCCTTCATTGTGGGATTCAATCTTCTTTGAGGTTGTACCACTGGTTTGGAATTCTCCTCTAGAAGTATCTTGTGCATGCATACAGCAGGGCTTATGCCTTTCAAGTCATCAATGGTCCATCCCAACGCCTCTTTATGAGCTCTCAAAACCCCAAGGAGCTTTTCTTCTTCCTCTGCATTCAATGTGGAATTGATGATTACTGGGAAGCTATCCTTCTCACCAAGGAATGCATATTTAAGATGAGGGGGTAGTGGTTTCAACTCTTGTTGTGGTGCCTCTTCTTTCGTAGCTTCACTTGGTTCCCCTGATGCTTCCAACTTGTTCTCTTCTTGTCCCTTGATGTTATGG
>NC_029775.3:56855883-56857668 GCF_000817695.3 Arachis duranensis | reverse complement strand
TTCTAGATGATTCTTGTGGCCTTGATTGATTGTTACTTGTGGCTTGACTTGGGCTTGTGAACTTTTAACTCCCTTCATAGAAGCTTGAAACATTGAAGAATAAATGAAGGGATTGGAGTATTTGGAAGTGGCCCAATGTGGAGTGTCATTGAAGTGGCATTTTGGGCTTTTGAAGGTTTGGAAAAACCTTACACGCTGAAGTATTGGTCTGTTTGGGTCTTCAAATTGAATGTCCACTATAGACTATTATATATCTTTGGAAAGCCCTAGATCTCAGCTTTCCAACGCCGCTGGAAGCATGTCAATTGGACTTCTCTAGCCCAAGTTATGATCTTTTGAAGGTGAAGAGGTCAGTCTGGCGAACTGCAGGGACTTGTTTTACGCTGAAATTGTGAAGCTAAACGAATAGCAATTTGTCCCCTCAAATCAGTGTCAACTATAAAGTGTTATATATGGTTGGAAAGCTCTAGAAGTCTACTTTCTAATGACACTGAGATCACTTCATTTGGAGCTTTGTAGCTCGAGTTATTCTTGTTGGAGTGTGAAGAGGTCAGGGTTGCAAATCCTCTTTGCTTCTCTTTGAGTTTGTTTCCAACTTTTTGCCACCTTGGGAGTGTGCTTCCTCTATTAGTGCTTTTATTGCTTCATTTTCCATAATTTCCTACAAAATTTATTAACTCAAGCAATCAAAGCAATATTCAATTTAATCACCAAAACACTCCCATAATTAAGCATTATGAATTGATTTTTATATGAAAAAGCATAGAAAAACATAACATGATGCGTAGTCATCAGCACTTTATTGCTTTTCTTTATATTCTAGTCATTTACATTTATGTCATTTACAATTCTGCACTTCACAATCTTATTGATCCGCTTGACTAATTCATCAACGAATTAAAACTGCTTGAATTTGCCAATCTCTGTGGATACGATCCCACTCCACTGTGGGTTATTACTTGGCGATAATTTTGGTGCACTTACCAAAAGAACTAATTCACTAATTTTTTGAATGGGGTGTGAATTAAAACTCATCACCTTCCTTTACTCACCACGTGACCTAAGAACTTCACTTCCTCTTTCCAGAATTCATACTTAGACAATTTCACATACATTTTCCACTCCTTCAATATTTGCAACACAATCCTCAGGTGCTCTTCATGCCCTTCCGCCGTCTTTGAGTAAACCAGGATGTCATCTATAAACACCACCACAAACTTATCTAAGAAGGGATGAAAGACTCTGTTTATGTAATCCATGAAAACAGCTGGCACATTCGTTAGCCCAAAGAACGTCACTGCATATTCATAGTAATCATAATGTGTTTTAAATGCAGTTTTCGGAATATCAAATCAATCTTCAAAAACACTCCAACTCCTTGCAACTAATCAATGAAGTCATCAATCCTAGGCAATGGGCACTTGTTTTTCACAGTCACTTTGTTAAACTGCAAGTAATCCACACATAGTCGTATTCCTCCATCTTTCTTTTTCACTAATAAAACTAGGGCTCCCCACGGAGATACACTTAGTCGTATGAACATCTTGTTCAGAAGCTCTTCCAACTGAGTCTTAAGTTTAGCCAGCTTTATTGGAGCCATTCTGTATGGCGCAATTGAGACTGGTCCAGCTCCCGGCGCCAAGTCTATCACAAATTCAATCTCCCTTTAAGGTGGAAATTCGGGAATATCTTAAAAAAATTAGGGAATCTCCCTAACTACCGGAATTCGATCTAACATCTGTTCATCACCAAATTCATTCGCAGCCAAAAGTATATAACCTTGAC
>NC_029775.3:56822689-56855851 GCF_000817695.3 Arachis duranensis | reverse complement strand
TACAGTTCACCATCACAGAGTTCAGGTAATAACCCATAGCTACCACTGCTCCTCCTTCTCCTTTTGACATAAAGCGAATCGGCCGCTCAAAGCAATCCAAAACCACTCGATTCTTTGACAATCAATCAAACCCCAAAATCATCTCCAACCCAAACAAAGGTTCCATCCTCAATCTTGAAAGGTATTTGTCTATGACCTAATTTAGTCACCATAGTTTGATACCAAGTATGCATGTGCAAATTGAAAGCTAACTTAGAGATTTTCAACCCTAGTTCAGAAGCTTTATCAAGAGCAATGAATGAATGTAAAGCTCCAGTGTCATACAATGCAACCAACTCTTTATCACTAATTAAACATTTATCTCTCATCAATGAATCCACCTTAGTAGCATAATTGGCATTCACAGCAACCACCCAACCTTGTTGGTTCTAGCCAGCATTTGGATTCCTCCTACTAGTGTACTCGGCCACAGACAATGAGTGTTGCTTCAGCTGTGTAAGATCTAACTCTCTAGCTTCTCTTACCAACTTTGGAAAATACTTGTAAAATTTCATCTGAAACACGTCCCAAGGAATCTCTACATTGGGAAGTTGTAGCAATTGGCACTTCCCTTGCCACCGTTGTTGTGCCTCTCCCATCAGTTGGTGAGCCACAAATTTCTCAAATTGGTTGTTTGGAACATGTTGAGTCTGTAGTGCACGTTCCATTGCTCGGAACCAATTATCTGCCTTAGTGGCATTTTTCGTTCCTTTAAAAGTTAGCAGGTGAACCTTTAAGAAAGCCACTAATGTCATTGGAACACCTCCTAAGTTATTCTCGACCCCCTCTCTATTTCCATTCCAATTTTCGTTTCCAGCCAGTTGCTCCTAATCTCTCCATAGCTTGTATAGTATTCGCTAGGTTGGTCATCACCGCCATGAACTCGGCATGGTTAAATGCCAGTTGGTCCTTCTCATTCTCTATCCTTGTACGAGTACGACGTCATCCACGAATAGTCATTTGGGTTCTTGTCTACACCAAACAATCGATATAAGTGTGATCAGTCTCAATATCTCAATCCTAGTGATGACAAGTCATCATATACCCATTTTTCAAGCTAATTTCACTTGTTTTGTTAGCATTTATGCACTTTCTTTCATCCTAAGTAAGTGATTTGGAGTGAAAATGCATAACTTCTCTAAATCAAGCAACCACCATGAAATTAATGTTAAATCATGAGGTTTAAGCTAATTTTGATTGAATTTTAATTGATTTATAAGCCTCTTGAATTTAGTGATACATTGAGTGGTTGTTTGGTTTATTGTAGGTGAAGAAAAGAAAAGAAAATGAAAAGCGTGGCCTAAGAAGCGTAACACAAGAAAAGGAAAGCGTGGCCAAAGAGGAGAGAAGCGTGCCGCAACTAATGGGGGAAGCAACATTGCCCTCCACAAGGGCAGAATGCCCTCTAGGAGAGCAACATTAGGTGACCAAGCCAAGGAAGGCAACTCTGCCCTGCCCACTACAAGGGCAGAGCACAAAATGGTGCCTTGGAGCCAAGAGAAGGAGAACATTGCCCTGCCCTTGTGGAGGGCAGAATCGGGCTCTACAAGGAAGAAATTCAACAAAAAAATATATCCCATGCATGCCACAAGGTTCGAACAAAGAACCATGAGGAAGCCAAGCTCTAAGACCCATTGCCGTGCCAAGAAATCAAGAAAATTAATGAAGCGTGTATATCCGCCCAGGTTCGAACACGGGCGTGCAATATGGCAACTCTGCCCTGCCCTTGGCGCGGGCAGGGCAGCATTTGAAGTGGCGCACCAAGAAGCAAAACGCGCGCACCAAATTTTGTTCCTGGCAGCACCAACCGCGAGCACCAACGTCCCTGGCACATCAAACTCTTCCTGCCCTGCCCTTGGCGCGGGCAGGGCAGCGTCCCACGCACCAACGCACATCCTGGCGCACCAATTTTCTTCCTGGCGCACCAATTTTCAACCTTGGCAGCACCAACGCGTGCACTCCTCAACCCTGGCAGCACCAACTTTTCTGCCCTGCCCTTGGCGCGGGCAGGGCAGCCTCTGGCGCACCAAGGGCGCACCAAACTCGTGCCAGACTCGCACCACATGCACCAAGGCCACACCAACTCGCACCACCATGCATCAATTTTCTGCCCTGCCCTCCACAAGGGCAGGGCAGCCTCCTGGGAGTGAATCTCATGGGCCGAAAATTTAAATTAAATTCCCATTTTAATTCATTTCTTCACCAAATCAAAAGCCCATCCAAATCCCAAAGTCCAAGAATAGAAAGTGTATATATAGAAGCTAGTTTGATGTAATTAGGAGCTTTTTACCTTCTTTTGAATTTTTTACCTTCTGACTTACTCTTGTCTTAGCTTTTGAATTTCATTTTTCTTTAAGCTTTCTTGAGAGACTTGTCCGAGCACTAAGAGGATCAAGGGAGAATTGATTGATCTCCTTCCTCATTTCCCTTGGGCAATTCTACTCTTCTGTTTCTGAGTTTTGGGTGTGTGAAATTGGGGAAATTCTGTCCCAATTCCCATTCAAACTCTTTGCACTTTATTTTCTGCACAATTCAATCTAATTTCTGTTCTTCTACTGCTTCATCTTTAATTTTCTGTTAATTGCTTAGTTAATTCAGATCTGGGAAGGAAATTGGGTTTTAGGCTCTGCTACCTAAGCCCTTGGGATCCTGAGATCAGCAATTTAAGTTTCTTGCACTTTAAGTTTCAGTCATTTACTTTCTTGCTCTTTAAGATTCTGCAAATTTACAATTCTGTTCTTCAATTTACTGCACTTTTCCCTTCCCCCTTTACATTTACTGTCATTTACTTCCTGTTAAACACAAATCACTCAACCAAAACTTGATTCGCTTGACTAAATCACCCACTAAACTAAAATTGCTCAATCCTTCAATCCCTGTGGGATCGACCTCACTCATGTGAGTTATTATTACTTGATGCGACCCGGTACACTTGCCGGTGAGTTTTGTGTTGGATCGCTTTCCACACATCACCTAGTTCTTCAGTTATCCCAAAAAGGCACTCACAAACAAGCATGCTATGCATATCAAACAGATCACCTAAATAGCACGAAAGAAAAATGACCAAGAGTATGAAATGAAGCATAATCAGTCCATCCCTCAGGCTCACGAGGACAGGCCGCTCTGATACCACTAAATATAACACCCTATCACCCTAAGTTATACCTCTAGCCATAAAACGAAGGACAACAGAGTGCCACGGTAGTTCTAACACTCATAAAGTAGTATATATAGAAGGAAATAGCAATACGAGAAGCCCGATGAGGAAATAAAGTTCAAAATAAAGATACAAAAGCACAAAAAGTTAACATGATAACTACAAGCTTAAGGCACAAGATACAACATGATAAAGATGCAAAAGATTACAAAGTGTATATATATACATATATATAAGTATGATAGTCAAAAGAACACTAGTCATAACCCGCGAAAGGGAGACTTCCCAATGGGAGTTTTGAAAGCTGTTCTGTTTGCCCAGAGTGCATCTTCCAACTTCCTAGCCCAATCCTTTCTTGTGCTTCCTATTGTCTTCTCTAGAATCTTCTTTAATTCTCTGTTTGCTAATTCAGCCTGCCCGTTAGTCTGAGGGTGGTATGGTGTGGCTACTTTATGAATAACTCCATATTTATGAAGAAGTTTCTCCATTTGTTTGTTACAAAAATGACCACCACCATCACTAATAAGACCCTTGGGCACTCCATATCTAGTGAAAATATGCTTCTTAAGGAATTGAAGGACAATTTGTGCATCACAGGTAGTTGTGGCTATGGCTTCCACCCACTTTGAGACATTCTCCACTGCTACCAAGATATATCTGAAAGAATAGAAAGGGGGAAAGGGTCCCATGAAGTCGATGCCCCATAGATCAAATAATTCTAATTCCAAAATGAAATTCTGCGGCATCTCATTCCTTCTTGTCAATCCTCCTGCTCTCTGGCATTCATTACATTGATGAACAAACTCTCTGGCATCTTTGAAGACAGTTGGCCAATAGAAGCCACTCTGCAGTATCTTTGCAGCTGTTCTTTCTGGACCAAAGTGTCCACCATAAGCTGAGCCATGGCAATGCCACAATATATCCCTTATTTCACTCTCAGGGACACACCTCCTAATCACTCCATCAGAACATCTCTTGAACAGGAAGGGTTCATCCCACAAGAATTTCCTTGCTTCATTGATTAACTTCTTCACTTGTTTCTTAGAGAACTCTTGAGGTATCTTCCTCTCCACTTTATAGTTTGCTATGTCAGCAAATCAAGGTGTTTGCTAGATCTGTAAAAGGTGTTCATCTGGAAAGCTTTCATTCACGGGGTTGGGAGGCTTTTTGAATTGTTTCTTGTGGTAGCCTCGACAAATGATCAGCAACTCGGTTTTCAGTGCCCTTCCTGTCCTTTACTTCAATGTCAAACTCTTGTAGGAGCAATATCCACCTGATAAGTCTTGGTTTAGCATCCTGCTTTGACATCAATACTTAAGGGCAGCATAGTCAGTATAAACCACAATTTTGGACCCTATCAAGTATGATCTAAACTTATCAAATGCATAAACTACAGCTAATAATTCCTTCTCTGTTGTGGTGTAATTTTTTTGAGCCTCATTCAACACCTTACTTGCATAATATATGACATGATGCAAGTTTCCCTTCTTTTGTCCAAGCACAACACCAATTGCAATATCACTTGCATCACACATGAGTTCAAAAGGTAGTTTCCAATCCAGGGGTGTGATGATTGGTGCTATTGTGAGTCTGTTTTTTAAAGTTTCAAAGGCATGCTGGCAGTTTTCATAAAAAACAAAAGGATTATCAATTGTTAACAGATTACTCAAAGGTTTGGCTATTTTAGAAAAATCCTTGATAAACCTTCTATAAAATCCTGCATGCCCCAAGAAACTTCTAACAGATTTCACATTAATTGGTGGAGGGAGCTTCTCTATGATCTCCACTTTTGCCTTGTCAACCTCTATCATTTTTCTTGAAACTTTGTGACCAAGGGCACCATGAAATGGCACTTCTCCCAGTTCAAAACCAAATTAGTTTCTTGGCACCGTTTCAAGACAAGAGTTAGATGTTTCAGGCAAACATTGAAATTGTCACCAAAAATAGAAAAGTTGTCCATGAAAACCTCTAAAAACTCTTCGACCATATCCGAAAAAATGGAGAGTATACACCTTTGAAAGGTGGCTGGCGCATTGCATAGCCCAAACGGCATCCTTCTATAGGCGAAAACTCCAAATGGACATGTGAATGAAGTCTTTTCTTGGTCCTTTAGATCTACCACTATCTGATTATACCCAGAATAGCCGTCCAGGAAGCAATAGTAAGCATGGCCGGCCAATCTTTCAAGCATCTGGTTAATGAAGGGGAGTGGGAAGTGATCTTTGCGTGTGGCGTCATTCAGCCTCCTATAGTCAATACACATCCTCTATCCTGTCACAGTTCTTGTGGGAATGAGTTCATTTTTCTCATTAACAATGACTGTCATCCCACCCTACTTTGGTACCACTCGAACTGGGCTTATCCATGAGCTATCAGATATAGGGTAAATTATCCCTGCATTCCACAACTTCATTACTTCCTTCTGGACAACTTCCTTCATTGTGGGATTTAGCCTTCTCTGAGGTTGAACCACTGGTTTGGAATTGTTCTCCAAGAGGATTTTATGCATACACACTACAGGGCTGATACCTTTCAGGTCATCAATGGTCCATCCTAAAGCATCCTTGTGAGCTCTTAGTACATCAAGAAGTTCTCCTTCTTCTTTTTTTGTCAGGGATGAATTGATGATCACTGGGAAACTCTCTGATGTGCCAAGAAATGCATATTTGAGATGGGTAGGTAATGGCTTCAGTTCTTGTTTTTGTACTTCTTCCTTCTTGCTTGGTTTCACCTCTTTGTCAATAGAGATCTCAACTGCTTGTTCCTCTCTTGTCTCTTGATTATTTTCCTCTTCTTGCACATGATGATTAGTGTCTAACATTTCTTCCACCAGGCTTTCTATCATGTCCACTCTCAGGTAATCCTCTTGCTCAAGATGGTGTTACATTGACTTGAAAACATTTATGACCATTTGCTCATTGTGTACTCTGAAGATCATCTCTCCCTTTTCCACATCGATAATAGCTCTTGCAGTTGCTAGAAATGGTCTTCGCAAGATGATTGAATTATTTCCTTCCTCTTCAGTGTCCAAGATAACAAAATCCGCAGGAAAGATAAACTCCCCAACCTTTACTAACAGATTCTCCACAATTCCATTAGGTGTCTTGATTGATCTATCAGCCATGACTAGTGACATCCTAGTGGGTTTAAGTTCTTTTATCGCAAGCTTCCTCATCATGGACAGGGGCATTAAATTGATACTAGCTCCAAGATCACAAAGAGCCTTGTCTAATGTCATTTTGCCTATGGTGCAAGCAACTACAAAACTCCCTGGATCTTTAAGCTTTGGTGGGATTCCCTTTTGAAGTACAGTGCTACATTCTTCAGTGAGCAGCACAGTCTCCTTCTCCAGCCAACTTTTTTTCTTGTTGATAAGTTCCTTCAAGAACTTGGCATATAGAGGCATTTGCTCCAATGCCTCAGCTAAGGGTATGTTGATCTCTAGCTTTTTGAAATTCTCGAGGAACTTATGAAAGTGCTGATCCTTTGCTTCTTTATGGAATCTTTGTGGATAAGGTAGTGGAGGTATAAGACTCTTCTCCACTTGCTGCTGTCTTGGATTTGGCTCTTCCATGATCTTCTTTCCCTTCTTTAAATTTTGTGGTTGGTTGTTCTCTTCTGTGAGTTTTTCTGGGACATTCTTGCTTGTTATGTTCTTGTTGTTAGCTCCTTCTTTCTCTGTTGGTTCTTTGTCACTCTCCATAGGCTTCTTGGTTGCCTCTTTGTTGTTGTCCACCAATGTCTTTCCACTCCTTAGTTGCACAGCTTTGCACTCTTCTTTCGGATTAGGAATGGTGTCGCTTGGTAGTGAGCTTGAAGGTCTCTCAATAGAAATTTTCTTGGAGATTTGTCCAATCTGGCTCTCTAGGCTCTTCATGGAAGCTTCCTAGTTCTTTGTTGTCATTTCTTGGTTCTTCATCATCTTCTCCATGAGCATCTCCAGATTAGTAATCCTCTGAGAATCTTGTGAGATTGGTTGGTTTTGGGGTGATGATGGATGATGGTAAGTGTTTTGGTTGATGGTTTGGTTATTGGATGGATAATGGTTGGAGTTGGGGTAATTGTTTTGAGGTTTTCTGTAAGGATTTTGGTTAGTTGGCTGCTGGTTGTGATTTTGGTTATTTCTTGGAGTGTTTTGAGCTGAATTCCTCTGCCATGGTTGTTGGTTTTGGTTGTGGTTATCTCCCCACCAAAGGTTTGGGTGGTTCTTCCAAGATGGATTGTAGGTGTCACCATACACCTCATTTGATCCAGAATTTTGGTTGTACAGGTACTGCACTTGCTCTTGTTGCTGTTCTTCTTGGTTCTCCTCATTCTGCCCCCAAGGATTTGATGGTGGGCTTGTGGCACTCACTGATGCAACCTGTAGGCTATCAATTCTCTTGGCTATTTGCTCAAATTGTTGCTGAATTTGCTACTGCATCACTTTGTGTTGAGCCAAAATTGTATCCACTCCTTCCAATTCTAGTACTCCCTTCCTCTGTGATGGTTGGCATTGCCTTTAGTGAGCAAAAAAGTATTGGTTGTTGGCCACCATATCAATGAGGTTTTGAGCTTCCTCTGTAGTTTTCATCAATTGCAATGATCCTCCAGCTGAATGATTAAGTGCCTCTTGAGTTTTAGAGTGAGTCCTTCATAGAAATTCTACAGCTTATCCCACTCAGGGAACATCTTGGTGGACATTTCCTCAGCAGGGCCTTATATCTTTCCCATGCTTCATATAGATTTTCAGCATCCATTTGGGTGAATGTCTGCACCTCAGTCTTCAATCTTATGATCCTTTGAGGGGGATAAAATTTGTAAGAAACTTGCTCACCAAAACATCCCAAGTGTTGATGCTCTCCTTTGGAAATGTTTCTAGCCATTGAGTGGCTTTGTCCCTGAGAGAGAATGGGAATAATAGCAACTTGTATATGTCAGGGTGCACTCCATTGCTTTTAACTGTGTCACAGATCCTCAAGAAAGTGGATAGATGTTGGTTCGGGTCCTCCAATGGTCCTCCTCCAAAAGAGCAGTTGTTTTGGACCAATGTGATGAGTTGTGGCTTCAGTTCAAAGTTGTTTGCATTGACATTAGGGGTGAGAATGCTACTCCCACAATGTCTAGCATTTGCAAAAGTATAGGAGGCCAAGACTCTCCTCTGTTGTGGGTTATTGTTGGCCCCTCCTTCTGGTGGATTGGTTGAACGTTCCTCCATGTCTTGAAATTATTCTTCTGACTCCTCCTCTCCAACAATGTTTTTCCCTCTTTCAGCTCTTCTTAATCTCCTGATGGTTCGTTCGTCTTGTTCATGGAAGGTGGGTATAGCTCTTCTTGTATCTGTCATATAAACAAAACACAAGAAACACACAGAACCAGAAAACCAGTGAAACATTAATCTATTGCTAGAATGAGGTTTTGTTTAGCTTAGGCAACTAGTCAAATAGTTAATATGTTAGTTACGAACAAAAGAAAAAAAATGCTTAATCTAGATCTCCACTTCACTTAATCATTGTCAATCTATTTCAATCCCCGGCAACGGCGCCAAAAACTTGATGCGTGGAAAACGATCCAACACAAAACTCACCGGCAAGTGTACCGGGTTGCATCAAGTAATAAAACTCACGGGAGTGAGGTCAATCCCACAGGGATTGAAGGATTGAGCAATTTTAGTTTAGTGGTTGATTTAGTCAAGCGAATCAAGTATTGTTTGAGTGATTTTGTATCCAACAGTAAGTAAATAGCAGGAAATGTAAAGGGAGAGAGATGATTTGCAGAAATTAAAGAGAACTGAAAGTAGAGGTGCTAAATCTTAAAGAACAAGAAATTAAATGACTGAAACTTAAAGTGCAAGAAATGTAAATTGCGGTAACTTAAAGTGCAAGAAATATAAATTGCTTGAATAAAAAAGGGATTTAAGGACTGGGAATTCAAAATTTAAGCAAGAGAAACTAAATTGAAACAATTATCAAAGCAAGATAAGAATCGAAATTGGCTAGATCTCAAACCGAAATGGAAATTTAATTGCAGCAGTGGTTCAGTAGAAGAACCAAAAAGAGAAAATCAGATCTCAGGACTCCAGAGACTAGATAGCAGAGTCTAGACTAGATAGCAGAGTCTAGATCTCAATTGCCTTCCTAGATCCAAGTTCACAAAGCAGGTAAAGAGAAATTGAAGATTGAAGCAGTAAAGGAAATGAAATTTAACTCAATTATGCAGAAGGAAAATGAAAGAGATCTTAAATGGAGATTGAGACAGAAGTTCCTCAATTCTTCACACTCAAGACTCAAACAAAACCCAGTGAAGAAAACAAAAAGATCAGAGGAAGAAGAAGTGAATTCTCTCCTCCAATTCTCAAGCTATTGCCAAAAATAGAAAAATGGAAAGTGAGCTCTCAAGTTGACTAAGGATGAAAATTAAAATGAAAGTCAGCTCTTTCTAATCCTAACTAACACCTATTTATACACTTTTTATTTTGGATCTAAGAATTTTGAGTGGGCTTGAAAGATGGATGAAGAATTGAATTCAATTGGATTTTTAGATGAGTTTCAACCCATATTGCTCCCAGGAGGCTTCCCTGCTCTTGTGGAGGGCAGAGCAGGGAAGCCTTGCATGTGGATCCAATTAGCATGCCAAGTATGGGAGAGGCATCAGGATGCTGCCCTACCCTTGTGGAGAGCAGGGCAGTGGTGTCATGGTGCGTGCCTTGCTTCCCTGCCCGTGCTGTGATGCGCTAAGAATGGGCGCCCAAGCTCCCTTGTTGCGCGTCAATTGTGCATGCTGGCCGTGCCAAATTGTGCGCCATGCACCAAGGAATGCTGCTCTGCCCTTCTTGTGGGCAGTGCAAGTTTTCCATGTTCTTGGGTGAGGTCCCAAGTTCAAAACTTGTTGGATGGCTTTTGTTGCCCCTTTTTTCTTGGTTTTCTTGGCACCAAAGTAGCGCCTAGTTTCTTGCTTCCTCAAGGTCTTGTGTTCGAACCTTGGAGGTTGAAAACAAGCTAATTTTGGCTTGTTTTCCTTTCATTTGAACGCTACTTCCTTCCCTCTTGAGCTTGATTCGAAACCCATGGGTGGCACTTGGAGAACAATTTCCTTGAATTTTTCCATGAGGAGCCCAAAATTGCTCTTGAGGAGGGCAGGGCAGAATTTTTCCTTCCCTTATTTCTTGGCCTAGAATTGTGCTCCGCCCTCAAGGAGGGCAGGGCAGTGAAGCCTTGAATGCTTGGTTCATTGTTGTGCTCCCTTGGAGGGTAGTGTGCTCTTGTGGAGAGCAGTGTGGCTTCCTTCCTTCCATGCGCCATACTCTTTTCTTCCTTGGGCTACGCTTTCTTAAGCCACGCTTCATTCTTTTCTTCTTTTCTTCACCTACAAATAATCAAAACAACCAATCAAAGTATCACTAAATTCACAAGGTTTATAAATCAATTAAAATTCAATTAAAATTTAGCTTAAACCTCATGATTTAGCATCAATTAAATGGTGGTTGTTTGATTCAAATAAAACATACAATTCCACTCTAAATTGCTTACTTATAGTACAAGAAAGTGCATAAAAACTAGTGAAACAAGTGAAATTAGCTTGAGAAATGGGTATAAAATAATAATTAATTTATTAGCTAATTATTCACTAATTTCACAAGTTTTACAATTTGGGTGGCTAGCTACCGTTTATTGGCAACAACCACCTGGCTAATCTCCTGGTCGTTTATGTATTCTCTTACCATGCATTGTATCTCTTGCATTGTCCATACAGGCTTTGTGGTC
Source organism: Arachis duranensis (assembly GCF_000817695.3). NCBI lineage: Eukaryota > Viridiplantae > Streptophyta > Magnoliopsida > Fabales > Fabaceae > Arachis > Arachis duranensis. The sequence goes on along the minus strand of NC_029775.3, from coordinate 56,844,913 downwards.
AAATGTTTCTAGAAATCCTTGTTCACTAAGTCGTTAGTGAAGCACAAGCTGGCCATGGAGTTTGGGAGGCCGCCAATCTTAATGTACTCATCATTGAAACAGTCCATGTTCTTTCTTGTGGTCTTGTGCAAGTATAGTTCTAAACCAATAAAGAATCCTCACATGCAAAAATATTGGTTGTCACAAGTAACAAACCCCAATTAAGAATTAACTGATGTATTTAAACTCTGGGTCGTCTCACAAAGGATTGCAATGAAATGTTCAACTATTGGCTATGAAGGGGTTTGGTTGATAAAGGGCAGGAAAGTAGATGAACAATTAATTAATAAAAGAAAGGAAAGATACTCTTGGCTAGACGTCGGTAATTGAGATCACCATCCTTGTCTACAAACCGTATATTGAGAATTATGAGGAACCAAGCTCATTAAGTCTACCTCCCAAAAGCTTTAAGTACGTAACATCTACTCCTAAGCTTGAGGTACGTCAAATGGCTTGATCAACATCAACACATAACTCCCAACCTATCTAATAATTAGATTAGTAGTGGGTTAGTGTCAATGGGTATCAAATTGATCACCAAGAGTTCTCAAATCACCAATTTATTGAGACTCAATGACTCAAAGCCACTCGACACTACAAGAAAAAAGGCTTATGGCCACGCTTTTTTCTTGCCACGCTTCAAAAGCGTGGCCAAAAGTGGTCAATGGCCACGCTTTTATGAGGGTGGCGATTAAAAAGAGATTTGGCAACGTTTTTTCTTGTTATGCTTTAAAAGCGTGGTGAAAGGGGTCAACGGCCACGCTTTTTGAGGGTGGCAGCTGATTCGAGATTTGGCCAGGCTTTTTTTTGTCACGCTTGAAAAGCGTAGCCATAGAAAGAAACAGGCACGCTTTCAAAGCATGGCAATAGGGTTTTGTTATAGGAGTGTTTTAAAAGCATGGCCGTTTTTGGTAAATCTTTTGTCACGCTTCAAAAGCGTGGCCAAAAGGTTCAAGAAAAAAGGTTTCCAACGTATATGAACAAAAAGGCTTTCGTTCTTTTAATCTTTTATCACATCCCTAATACTCCTAATAACAAAACCCCTAACCCTAAGTCAGACTCACTCACACCGCGCCTCCCTCAGTCCCTAACCCCTGTTCTGAAATTTCCATCCTCCTTTATAGCACCCCTTCCATCCTCCTCCTCCATCCGCGGTGCCCTTCTCCTACCGCGCCATCCTTCTCACACAATTCACGGCGGTGGTGCGTTCCTCGTTGCCAACTCACGAGTCTCTACCGCGGCACTCTTCTCCATCGCAGAGAGCGCCATCGTCCAAGAAGCCCTCGCCGTCACCAAGCACCTCTCCGTGGCTAAGAAGACCGCTGTCACCAAGCACCTCCTTTATCTCTGTCACCAAACATCCCTCTCCATTGCCAAGAAAGACTGTAAGAACTTTATATTCAGTTGCCATTTTGTAATTGTTGTGGTTGAGTTTGTTATCTAAAGATTGTAAGCACTTTATTTTCTGTAGTTCTCTAGTATTCTCTTGGTTGCTATTCTTGATTCTTGATTTTCGTTATGATTTTTTACTGGTTTTATTTTTTCCTGTTTTGTACTTGATTTTTGGTTCTTGATTTTTCCCTGCATCTATTTTTTATTGCTCGTTTCTGTTCTTGATTTTTGTTCTTGTACTTTGTCTGCATCTATTTTTCACTATCAGTTTCTGTTCTGTTCTCGATTCTTGATTTTTGTTGATTTTGAATTTGTTCTCTAACTTTTATGGTTGCAGTTTTTTAATTATTTAATTTTAATTTTTTGTTTGGTGTTCTCATGTCAATTTTGGTTAAGTGCTCTCTGTTCTTATTTTATTTTATTTTATTTTGATCACTCAGGTTTCGATCCCAAAATTGTACAATGGAATAGGTGATAAGCTTCCTAAATTTTATTATTCTGTTATCTTGTGTAAATTTTGTCCAATAAAATTCCTTTTTTCTGCTTTCCAACACTTGTATACACTATTATTTTCTTGAAGACCGGTTCCCAATTCCTTTATAGAAAAGCTACCATTCGTAATTCATAACTTCCTTTTTATCCTGCTTGTTTTATGGGATACAAGAAAATGCAGATGGGTTTTCCGGTAGATTCCGTTTTCTTCATTTGACATTTCTTTGTAGTTGGTCTTTAAGTTCTAGACAGGAGATGATGTGTATTCACTGTTTTTATGTCACATAATTTTCATTTGGAGTGTTTTTATTCTATTATTATTACTATTTGCTAATTCATATTAGGGAACAGCTTTTTCTATAACAGAGCGTGATCGTCTTGATCTATGAGGACTGCTTCCTCCAAATGTTATGTCTCCCAATCTACAGATTGAACGATTCAGTATATACTTGTACTTTTCTTGGTCTAATGCCAATGTTGAACTTGTTCTTTAGCCTTGTGGTTGCTTAAGAGGATGCTTTTACTGCTATTTCTTTTTCTATCTGTAAAGTTATGAATTTTGGACTATTCTGTTTTAATATATCTATTGCTAACATTTTAAACTTGTTATTCTGATCCTAATGCATTGGCCAAATGGTAGATACTCAACCGATTGCATGATAGAAAAGTACTTGTATTTCTGCAGAGGATATTAAGTGTGAGAATGTGCTGATTACATCCTCGAATTGGTTGCACTTTGCGAACTTTGCATCCTTCAAACCTACGTACATTCCATATGATGGCCCATCGGATTTTTCTTTTTTCCTTGACACTGATGGAAGAAGACTCTGTTATCTAGCACCTAAGGTTAGCCTCCCTTTCATATCTATTTAATTTATTTTTATTATCTATCTTACTACATTTTGTTAGCTCAACCATGATGTTTAATGCTAATCTTGTGTTAAATGCTTGGTTCTTGCATATTCTTTTGAAACTATTCCATATGATAGTGTTGTATTTTGTGTTCTTCCTTTTTGTAATTGATCTGAATCTCATTATACACGGGCAAGTGGTCTTATAAGATAACTTAATATTAGAGGGTTAATTAATAAGAGAATTTGGCAAATGTTAAAATGGCTTTGAAACAATTTATGACCCTTATATTCTAATGGAGAAGTTAAATTTTTATTTGAGGATTTTGAACAAAATAATATTGATATTCAGGTAAGCTCACTATTTTATTAATTTCAGTAGTCCTACTTACAACATGAAGTTGCTACAAGGTTATAGGATTAGTTCTTTTATGAAAAATTTTCTACTTCTTAGTCCTGGTGCGTTGGGTTATTTTTTGCTGTAAAATATGTAATAATTTCTATTTATTGATTGATTTATTATGTTTGCAGACTAATTTGAGGTTCTAGAGCCATGCTGTCCTTGCTTTCCACGAAGCTGCTGAAGCCTACTTGGTTGGTTTGTTTGAGGACACTAACCTGTGTGCCATCCATGCCAAGAGGTCACCATAATGGCCAAAGACATTCAGCTTGCTCGTCGCATCCGTGGTGAACATGCTTAGGCTGATTGATTTCATGCTTCTTGATCGCTTCGGAATACACCTTGTGTTACTAGTTTAGTATTGTTCAAGTTTCCTATGCCATTGTATAGTTCTTGACAAACTTTTAGGTTTCAATTGATGTCTTTAGAATGATTATTTTGGTTATGGTACAGTAGATCATAAAAAGATACTACAAATAGAATGATTTGATTACTGGTGTAGGACAGTTTATTTTGGATTTAGGTCTTAATAATTAATATTAACTTTGATACAATTCTGAATGTGTTGGGTATTTGATATGTGAACTTCGGTAGAATTTCTTTTTCAACATGACAGCAATGATAGTGAGCTTTGTGATTTAATGGCCACATCTCTTGTTATTGCCACGCTTTAAAAGCGTGGCCGTATCTAACCCTATTACCACACTTTTAAAGTGTGGCCGTATCTAACCCTACGGCCACGCTTTAAAAGCGTGGCAGTACCTCCCTCTATTGCCACGCTTCCAAAGCGTGGCCGTATCTCTTTCTATTGCCACGATTTAAAAGCATGGCCATATCTTTCACATACGGCCACGCTTTAAAAGCATGGCCATATCTTTCACATACGGCCACACATTAAAAGCATGGCCATATCTCCCACCTATGTCCACACTTTTAAATGTGACAATCTATAAAAAGCATGGCAAAAGAAAAAGCGTGGCGACAGAGCAACCGGCACCCTTGTAAAGGCCACCCTTTCAAAAGCGTGGCGATAGCTTCCAAAGCGTGGCCGTATCTCTTTCTATTGCCACGCTTTAAAAGCATGGCCATATCTTTCACATACGGCCACGCTTTAAAAGCATGGCCATATCTCCCACCTATGGCCACACTTTTAAATGTGACAATCTATAAAAAGCATGGCAAAAGAAAAAGTGTGGCGACAGAGCAACCGGCACCCTCGTAGAGGCCACCCTTTCAAAAGCGTAGCGATAGCTCAAAAAGCTATCGCCACACTTTTTTTAGCTTCTCGCCATACTTTAAAAGCGTGGCAATAGATGTGTTTTCTTGTAGTGCAATTCCCTTAGCCTAGGCCAAGAGTAGAGATAACTGCTCAAAAACTAAAGAAAACATTTTATCAACCAACTAGAGTGCAAGAAAAGTAAACATCACTGATTACAAGAATTTAACAGGATCTATAACTATCATGAACAATAAATCAACAATATCAATAAAGATAAACATAAAAGAGAGCATGAAAACATAAAATTGCATTAAAAGAAAAGGGAATTCAACAAGGGTTCATCAATATAAAAGAGGGAAAAACAAGAATTTAACAAGAGAAACTAGAGAATTAAGACATTTGAATAAGAAATTGTGAAGGAAAGAAGATAAATCGAAGAAGTTACACTTATATCTAAGAGAATTTAACCTAATCCTAACCTAATTTTAGAGAAAAGAGGGAGCTTCTCTCTCTAGAAAACTAACTAAAGGCTCATGTTGACTAACTAAGTGCCCCCTTACTCAAGATTGAATTCTGCATGAAATAGCTTCAGGAATGGGTTGGAATTAGGCCAGGGTAGCTCAGAAATTGCCCCCCAGCATTTTGCCTCTAAGTGAGTCACATGCGAGCATTAACGCGTACGTGTCATGTACGCGTCCGCGCCATTTGGCAATTTCTCTCTTCACGCGTACGCACCATGTATGCGTACGCGTCGCCATGCGACGTCACTTCTGCGGGCGTGCGCCTAGTACGCGTGCCTGGTACACGTGTGCGTCCATTGATGCATTCCCAATTGTTGTTTTATCATGCATTCTCCACTTTGCATGTTTTTCTCTTCACTTCTTCCATCCAATACTTGCCCTATGGACCTGAAATCACTAACAAACACATCAAGAAATCGAATGCAATTAAGGTGAATCAAAATCACTAATTTAAGGGCCTAAAAAGCAAGTTTTTACATTTAAGCACAAATTGTGGGAGAATTACAAAACCATGCTATTTGGTTGAATAAATGTGGGAAAAGGTGATAAAATCCCCTAAAATAAGCATAAGATAAACCACGGAATCGGGGTTTATCAAACCTCCCCACACTTAAACTAAGCATGTCCTCATGCTAAATTCAAGAAAAAGACAAAGGGGTATCAACATTTATTAAATGTAAACTACCTAAATGCAACTTATCTAAATGTAACTATCTATATGAATGCAATCACTTGGTCAAAACAAATCATCTTCCAAGGGAACATGTGTGAGTATAAGGGCTAGATCAATAGGCATCAACTTAAACCAAACCAAACCCACAATTGTATTGAACTATCAAAAAACAAATTCACAAACTTGCATGAAAAGGAATGATCATGGTGGAAACATGTAATTAAGTAGTCGAACCCTCACCGGATGTGTATCCGCTCTAGTCACTCAAGTGTTTAGGGGTTGATTCACTCCATTCTCTCCTAATCATGCTTTCCAAGATTTGTTCTTCATCTAACAATCAACAATCATTCAATGTATGCATACAATCATCATGAGGACTTTCCATAAGGTTGTAATAGGGTTAGGGTCAAGGTAAGGTTATATATGGTTAAGTGGACTAAAATTTGAATCTTTGATTAGCCTAGACTTCCCACCTAACCTATATAATAACATATACAATTAAGTACTAACCTAACTACCCATCCTTTACATTTCACACACTCATGTATTTTTCTTCATTTACAACACTCATGCATTGATTTTATTAAACTTCTCCTTGGGGCATTTTTGTCCCTTGATTATTGCTTTTCTTCTTTTTCTTTCTTTTTAGAAATTAATTTAAAATTTATTTTTTTGGAAGAGATATGTACAAAAATATCAATGCATAAGGTCAACACATTTAATCTATACATGAGCATGCACCTAATTCCCAAATATGGAAATATAAAATACACCCTTTTATCCCAACCAATGTTCCCAAATCTCCCTAAACTTGAATAATAAACACTCATCACTAGCCTAAGCCAATCAAAGATCCAAACAAGAGACTTTTATTATTTTTCGCTTTAGGCTTGTAATGTGGTACAATAAAGAACAATTCGGTTAAACGTAGGCTCAAATTTGGCTAACAATGGAGAGTAAAAGGTAGGCTATTTAGGTAAGTGAGCTAATGAAACAATAGCCTCAACCATACAAGTGCATGTATACAAGGAATGATGGACATATATAATTAAACAAATCAAGGGTCACAATCATTGAAGGAGAAAAATTTCACACAAGAAGGAAAAATAAATGGTTAAAGATGTAACCACACCATTAAGCTCAAATCTCACAAGCTTATGTTCTTAGCTCAAAACATCATTCACAAAGTGTATAATTCAAGTAAGATATAAGAAAAAATTTTCAATGAATTGGGGTGGTACCCTAAAAATGAGTTTCTTGAAAATTTTCATTGTTTGACTAAGCTTATTAATGCAATATTGTGATTAAAAAATTTTAAAAATTCCATAGTTTACCCCTTTTTCAATCAAAACAAATTTTATATGCAAAAAAGGGTTAACTAGGTTTCAATAATCCAAAAATATTTTCTAATCACAACCAAAAGCTAAAACCAGCTAAAACAACTATATAAAGGAAATCCAACAAAAATATTTACTAACCAAAGTGCAAAATGTAACAGACTAATAATAAAAGTATCCATAATACTAATATATACAATAATACTAAAGAGAAATGTGCAAAATAGAGCAAAATAACAGAAACTAGGAGATAAGTGTCTGAAACTTTTCACCACACATAGCTATCCACCGATGTAACAGCGGTGACCTCCCCATACTTAATATGAAGCAACATCCTCGATGCTAATTCTCGGGCTCAGAATGGGGGTCAACAGTGGTGTCTGGCTGTTGGGACTCAGGTTGTGGCTCTGGTGGTGCCTCCAGTCGAGCTGGCTCCTCCTCGTCAGATGCAGAAGAGTCGGGAAGAGAGGGCAGCTCAATGCCCAGTGCTGCAAATGCCTGATCTTCTCTGTCAAGGTGTCGCATGACACGGCGCAGAGTATGCTCCAGGAAGCAGAACAAGCGATGTACCAGAAGATACGTCAGCTGGGATGCTGGTGGTGCGACTAAAGGTACTGCTGGTGCTGATGGTCCTGCTATATCTGAAGAAGAAGGTGGTCCGGCTGGTGCTGCTCGTGGTCGAGCTCTAGATGCACGCCGGGATGGGGCTTCTCCTGCACCCACGTACCCCATGGAATAACATCCTCCTTATCGTCGTCGTTTGGGGGTGGTGGTGTCATGTTGTTGTCCCTCCAAGGGGCACCAGCTAACTCAACTATCCTAGTGACCAGCGTAGGAAATGGAAGTAGGCCACGGATGTGTGCTCGCCATATGTACCTCCTGATCAACTGGGGGAAATACACTTCCTTCCACTCCATGACACAGCCGATCAGGATGAGCATGTCCACATGGATCTCAGAAAAGTGGGTAGTAGGCATGACATAGTGGGCGAATATCTGCTGCCAAGTCCTAGCCTCTCTAGATAAATAAGCGAATAGCATCCCCTTGAGCTTCTTTTTGTCCAAATTCATCACTCAAGGGGCTTCCAGTGTGGCAATGACCTCCCTCAAGGTATGATAGTCAAAGGTCATACATTGCATTGCCACCTCTGCCTACTCATAAGCATCCGTGGCACCAATCTAAGGTAGGCAATGCAATGCATCCTCGATAGCAGCCTCACTAACCAGAATCTGACTACCTCGTAGATAAATTGAATCAAGAGTCACTCTGAAGAAGTTACAGTAGAATTCCTTGACTCATGATGTGTTTATCCTTCCCAATTCTCTATCAACAAAGCCTAGGCCTTGTCCCTCGATCCGGGCCATCATGGAGTGCCTCAGGTCATTGAGAAGAGCCAATTTCTTCTCAATGTTTAGATTTTTCTTTTGATAGGTTGGGAAGCTGAGTTCACAGTACAAGTTAGGAAACTTGGCGGTGTTAGTGGGCTGAAGCTGTTGGTTCGCCTGATCCACTTCATTGAGTGGGTTTTTGGCATAGTGGGCATAAGGAGACAAAGTAGGCGCTTGAGGTGTCTTCCTCTTCCTAGAGGTAACCTTGGCTTTCCCTTTATCATCCATCCTAAAAAAAATAGAAATAACAGGATATAAACATTTAAACACATAGATGAGAGAAAGCAAGGAATGACATCATCAGAAAACCAGAAGATTAACATATAATCATGAACTGAGTTAAGAAATCAGAATTCTTAGAATGCGAGAGATAAGATTCAGAAATTAAACAAAGTCACAAACCAAAAATCCAAGCCATATTTGCACAATGCCTGTTCACTAAGCCTAATAAGCATCATACTAGAAGAATGGTAAAAGGGTCAGTTTGAAAGTGAAAAGAAAAGTTAATTGGTTAATGAAATTAGAAGTTAGGGAACCGGTTCAAAAATTAGTAGTATGACCATTATTGGCTCTATTATGAGGAATGCACAAAGTATGGAAAACAAGAATGTTCACATTCATGAGGAAGATGCAGTCATTGATGATGAAATATAGAATTTTTGCATGAAAGCAACAGTCATCAACAATGCCATGGTCACTAGATGTGCAATGATTGGCATAAGGATGTGAGATATTCACTTTGTGTAACAAAAAGCAATTTGAAAATAGTTTTGAATCAAAAGGGTTATACTAGTGAAATATGCCAATCATTTGAATGAACCTTAATGGAGAAAATCACAAGCCAGTCAATGATGGGTTTAGTAAAAATGAAAGTGCATTTGACTTAACTTGAAAAGTGAATGTACATGAAGGTTCAAGTTGAAACATAAGGGTGGGCAAGATACTAATTTGCCAAAGAAATCCAATAAAAAGTTTCTTGGTCCAAACTTTTCAATGCATATCGATGGGAATTGAGATAACCACGAAAATGCTACCCGAGTAGCCTAGGGATTGAACTTAGTAAGGTCTAATAACCTAAATTGAAAAAGTTGCAAGTTCAATTCTAAGTAAAAGTTGAAGAACAAGACAAATTGCAGAAAATTGGGCAGTATTCCGGCAGTAATCAAGGAATTCATATGAATCGGCAGCATTAAACAAGCAAGGCAGTACATGAGAACCAAAAGCTCAATATAGCAAGAACAAGAATCCAAAATAGCAGCAACAGCTAGCATTCAACCAAGCATGCAACAATTAAATAGTAAACAAGAACGGAGCACTTATCAGGCCTAGAATCCTCTAACCACATCCTAACTACCTAAATACATGTATTTCTATCTAACCCTAATAATCAGAATCAACAACTAATCTATCTAAAATTAACATACAAAATTAATTAAACGATAAAGAAACAGAGCATTGGAAGTAGAAGAAGATGGATGACCTGGGGTAGAGCAGAAGCAGAAATCGAAGCAAAAGAAATGGAGAAGTGAACGGAGGAAAAAGAGGCAGCAGGGTGGTGCTGCCAGCAGTGGTGGTCCGCGGTGTCGCAGAGCTCGCGACGGTAGAGCAGAGAAGTAGCGCGAAACAAGGGGCAGAGGGAAGCTTTGGGTGCATGGTAGAGAGTGAGACAGAGATGAGAGGAGGAAGGGAGAAGCGTTGGTGGTTCAGGACGCAGACCGCCGGTGACAATGGGCGTCGCGGTGGTGGTGGTTCGCTAAGGGAGCGGTGAGAACAGAGGAGCAGTGAGAGAGGGTGGAGACAAAGAAGAAGGTCATATGAGGGAAGAAGAGATTGAGAGAGGGAGAGGGACGGCGGCACCACAGCGGTGTTCGAGTCGCTGGGCGGTTATGGTAGAAGGGGGTGGTTATGGCAGAAGGGGGTTGGTTATGGGAGAAGGAACGTTGGAGATGAAGGGGTTGAGGGGCGTGAGTGACTAGGGTTCTCGCGTCCCTGGGGATAAATGTTTTTGAATCCACGTGCGCGCACACAGTGCGCGTTCGCGTGGGTGGATGAAATGAGGGATGGATGCGAAAGCGTCTTGTGCGCCTACGCATAGGTAGAAATGGGGATGGGCGCGGATACGCGATGTACGCGTCTGCGAGGGTTGTGACCTAGGCCAGAGGCACAAAGTTGGCCCAGAGTTGGCACAACTCTCAGATCCCTGGCATGGGTGCTGCAGCAGCGCATCGACGCGTACGCGTCATGTGCACGTGCACGTGCATCACTTTTTTTTTTAAATAGCTTAAAGATCCTCCTAACCTTTTCCATGACTCAAAACCAACCAAAAATAAAAAACCAAACATATTTGTGGAATTTTTAAGGATTTCTCAACAATTTGAGGAAACTTGCAAACCAAGCAAAAACTCAAATTCAAAGAATCATCCTTATTCAATGTATAAAGTGCATGAACAACATAGCAACCTTGACTAAATATGCGGAAAAGCAAAGAAACTACCTACAATGGCAACTCAATTGATTTATTATATCTACAAGAGAATGGAAAGAGTTTACCATGGTGGGTGTCTCCCACCAAGCACTTTTAGTTTAAGTCCTTAAGTTGGACATTTGGGAAGCTCCTTGTCATAGTGGCTTATGCTTAAACTCATCTTGGAATTTTCAACAATGCTTGGTTCTCCTTTGTGCTCCAAAATTTCCAATAAGTTCCACCAAGTCTTGATGGAGTCCTTCACAAGCTAAGGGTTCCCAAAATTGATCCTCATATATACCTGGATCCCAAATCTTGTTTTTGCACCCATCTTCAAGTTGACCATCATGATTCCACTTGGGTGGCAAGCGCTTAAAATTCTCCTTTAGAGTACCAAATTATTTTCATAGACCCACACAATTTGGTTTTACACCGACCATTACCATTCCACTTTGAGCATACAACCATCATGAACTTTGAGTGATGTTTCCAACCACTACACAACTCTCTCTTACTCTTAATTCCATAAAAAGCTCTAAGTTGACCATCATTTTCAAGCAAACCATACTCAAGTGAGAATGTAAAGCTTAGGAATAAGAATTTTACCCACTTGAATGTTGTATGGAGTGATGGTGACTTAGGAAGGGAGACTTCCCCACACTTAGATAATGTAAGATCCATTCCCTTGTGCTCTTCCTTGGTTTCCACCTCTTTCTTAGTCTCTACTCTAAGTTCCATGGAGGAAAATTCAATTGTGAAGAGGAAGTCATCAATGATTGCATCCCTCTCTTGGTTACTCTTTTCAAAATCTTCAACCATGATTTTCCTTGGAGATTGCATATCCTTCTCAAAGTTGGAAACAAGGGGATTGGTCAAGGTGAACAAAAAATTGCTAATGATGGAATCCACTTCTTGATCAATCTCCCTCAACTCGTTATCCACTGGTGCGAAATTTATAACCCACAAACTAACTGGCAAGTACACTGGGTCGTACCAAGTAATACCTCAGGTGAGTAAGGGTCGATCTCACGAGGATTGATGGACTAAGCAACAATGGTTAAATGATTTACTTAGTTAGGTAAGCAAAAAAGAATGTTTTGGTATTCAAAGAGCATTAAACAGTAAATTCAAAGATTAAAGACAGGCAAGTAAAAAAGTTGGGAAGAACAATATGAATAAGGCAGTTAAGGTTTCAGAGATATCTATTTTTCAGATTAACTTTTCTTACTAACTATTTTAATCATGCAAGATTTAATTCATGGCAAACTATATGTGACTATACCCTAATTCCTTAGACCTTTCTAGTCTCCTCTAAAATTCATTAACTGCCAATTCCTTGGTCAACTAATTCCAATTAGAGGGTAAAGATCAAATTCCAGTTTATATGCCACAAAAATCCTAATTACCCAAATATAAGAGGATTATATGTCATGTATCCCGTTAAGTCCAGATAATTAGAATTTAGGAGAAATTGTTTTCAAGCTGTTATTCAAGCAAAGAGCTTTTCCAAGTTATACAAGAACTCAATTAGAAAGAAAGTCATACTTCCGTTCCACCCAAATTCATAAGATAAAGAACAAAAACAATTCTTGAAATATAAATTAAAACATAAATTAAAATAGAAAAAATAATAGTATCAATCCATACAATAGACAGAGCTCCTAACCTTAACAGTAGAGGTTTAGTTGCTCATGATTCAGAGAAGAAAACTAGGATTGTAAATTGGGTTGAGGAGGAATGAAAAGTTAACTAATGGAATCCCCTAAAAAGGAAGTTTCTTTCCCTTTTATATCTAAACCTATTAAATTTAAAATCTAGTTTCTAAAAACTAAAAAATATCTTTTCCTAATTTAAAGATAAAAATAAATTTTTAAATCAGAATTAATTAAATAATCAGCAAGTCTTAAATTGATGGATGGGGACCACTTGCTTTGTAGGGTCCACGCTTAACTTGGAAAGTAACAGGAAGTGTTCCCCTGAGTCATCCATTCTGCAGCCTCTAATATGTGTTTCCTAGGCTGAAAATTGGGTCAAAAACTGCCCAGAAATTGCCCCCAGCGTTTTCTGCATTTTCTGAACGTAGCGCATGTCGTGCGTATGCGTCAGTTATGCGTATGCGTCGACGGTTTTCTTCGCGTGTCACGCGTACGCGTCAAGTACGCGCACACGTCGCTGTGCAACTTCGCTTTTCACGTGTACGCGTCAAGCACGCTCACGTGTCGCCATGGAAAGCTCCAAATCATGCGCATGCATCGCTTCTTGCTATCATCTCCTTTAATTCTTGTGCTGCAGAAACTTTATCAAATCTAGCCGAATGCTACCTAAAATAAACAGAATTGCACAAGACTCAAAGTAGCATCCATAGTGACTAAAAGAGAATTAATTATTGATTAAACTCAACAATTTAAATGCAAATTCACTAGGAAAAGATAGGAAAGATACTCATGCATCACAACACCAAACTTGAATTGTTCCTAGTCCTCAAGCAACCAAAATAAGTGCATGATTAAGATGTGAATTTGCAAGAGAAGTGAGAGTTTAGTCATCCTCAAGTCTCTTCTTAAAATGGGGTTTATTCATTGTAATTTTGAATAGTTTTGGCATCTCACTCTCCTTTGAATCAGAGGAACGTCAGTGTCATTCGAAATTAGAATCCGGATCATATTATGAATTCTCTGATATTTATACTCAAGTTTAATCCTTGAACAAAGCAAAATTTACTTTAATTTTCTTTTCTTTGGTGCTGCTTTACACCTTGAGCCTGGCCGTGACTTTAAATGTTTTGTCTCAAGGGTTACTTGACACAGAAACACCACAAGCACTTAACTGGGGAACTTTCTTTAAGTTATGATTTTTCTTTCAGTTACTCCCAGACAGTGGTGCTCAAAGCCTTCGGCATACTCTGTTAAACACACTTGGTCTCGACTCTAGGTGTTCTATCACAAGGGTTATTTGACACAAAAATACCACAAGCATGTGACTAGGGAAACAACTCTTTGAGCTTTTAATCATGTCTGACCTCCCTAGTCATTCATGCTCAGAGCCCCTGACCTTGCTTTTATGGTTGTTTTTTTTTTTGCTGTTTCTTTTGCTTCAAGGATTAAATTTTTGTTTATTTCAGAGAAGTCATAATAATTCTCTAAATACCTGTTCTTTATACATCAACATCCTTTGATTCAAATTCAAATATGCACTGTTCATGTCATGCATTCAAAATCACAAATAATACCACCACATTTAAGTAAATAAGACTACTCTTAAATATAAACTCAATTTCTCATGCAATACATCACTTCTTTTCTCCTTTCTTTTTGATTTTAAGCTTAGCGAGTAATACATGAAACATCTTTCAGAATTAAAGCAATTAAGAGAAAACTAAACAAGAACCTAGGATTCTAACTAATAAGGGATCATGCAATAAACAAAAGCAGAATAGCAGAAAATAGGAACATAACATAGTAAGAGCGGGAAGGAATAAAAATTTGAAAGGAACATAACCACCTTAGTAATTCTAGCGGAAGTTTTATTCTTTAGGTTGTGCTCCTTTGTGAAGATGATTCGCCTCCCTTTGGTGCCATAAAAATAAACAGAAAACCCACAAGCAAAGCGTCAACACCAAACTTAAAGGTTTGCTTGTCCTCAAACAAAGAAGAACTGAAAACAAAAACAAATAGTGTGATTAAAGAAGAAGAAAAGGATAAAAGAAAAAGAGAGAATTAGGATTTGGAAGGGAGAGAGAATGACAATCAAAACTGGGTGACGAAGTAGTGGAGTTGCGCGGCGAATGCGATCCGTACACGTACAGCACGCGTACGCGCGGGTCACCTGATTTTGATAATGACGCGTAAGTGTCTAGCATGCATAAGTTTGTGTGAATCGCGTGAAGGCGGCCTTGCGCACGCACAACTCTCTGATCGAGTGGCTTGGGAACCAAAATTTTCATACGTCACGTGCGCGTCATGAACGCACACGCGTGGATGAACATTTGTGCAAAGGACGCGCACGTGTCAGGGACGCGTTCAGGTGATCAAGTTTGTGCTTTTAGCACACTTCAAGCCCCAAGTCATCACAACTCTCTGCCCAAACACTGATTTATGCTGATTTTCAGGGTCATGCGTACGCGTCAGGGACGTACACGCATGGATGACTAAAACGCAAACGACGTGCACGCATGAGGTGCGCGTACACGTGGTCTTGTCTGTGCACAAAGCATAGTTCCAACATCACTCCTTCTCATCTCTCGGGTAACTTTTCTTCTTCGTCTTTTTTTTTAAGTGTACGATTTCTGTTCTAAAATAGCTGATGATCAGAACACACGTAAAACAAAAGGAAAACAGTAAAAACTTAATAAAACTCAAATAAATAAGAAAACCACTACTCGAAAAATACTTAAGGATACGAAATTATCGGGATGCCTACCAACAAGCGCTTCTTTAATGTCACTAGCTTGCAGGTCAGTTCTGCTAAATCAGCAGATGAGCAGACCTCTGGCGATCGATCTTGCCTCCAAGATAGTTCTTCAACCTCCGGCCATTCACTATAAATTTCCTATCAAAATTCTCTTCCTGTATTTCCACATGACCATATGGTGAAGCACTGGTAACCACAAACGGTCCTAACCAACAAGATTTCAGCTTTCCGGGAAAGAATTTGAGCCTTGAATTATACAGAAGCACTCTCTGTCCTGGCTCAAAGACATAGATGGCAATCTTCTTGTCATGCAATAACTTGGTTTTCTCCTTATAGAGCTTGGCATTCTCATAGGCTGAGTATCTGAATTCATCAAGCTCATTCAACTGAAGCATTCGCTTAATTCCTGCAACTTCTGAATCAAGATTTAGGTACCTGATTGCCTAGTAAGCTTTATGTTCCAGCTCAACTGGCAAGTGACAAGCTTTGCCATAGACCAACTGGTAAGGGGACATGCCAATGGGAGTCTAAAGCCTAAAACACTTAACACACAGATCAAGGCATCGAATGGTAATAAGAGAGGATTAAGATTAGCTAAATTAAGACCAAAGAAGCATGTTTTCAATCATGTAATAATTTTTGGAAGGAAATATAAATGCATGCTGTGGGTAAAGACCATGATAAAAACACACAATTAAACACATTGTAAACCATAAAATAGTGATTTATCAGAGTCTTATACGCTATCCGGTATGCTCAGAGAGCATCATCAAGCTTCTTAGACCAGTCTTTTCTTGAAACACTAACGGTCTTCTCTAGAATCCTCTTGAGTTCCCTGTTGAAAACTTCAACCTGTCCACTCTTTTGAGGGTGATAGGGGGTTGCCACTTTATGACGAACTCCATATCTCTGTAGAAGAGAGTCCAACTTTCTATTACAGAAATGGCTTCCTGCATCACTAATGAGTGTCCTTGGGACACCAAACCGGCTAAAGATATATCTCTGAAGAAAGCTCATTACCACCTTGGCATCATTGGTGGGTAGAGCCATAGCTTCCACCCAATTGGACACATAATCAACTGTCACTAGAATATAGTTGTTTGAATGTAAGGGTGGGAAGGGTCCCAGGAAATCAATACCCCATGCTGTGGCATTTTATGGTTGGCAGGGAGATTCGTGGCCTTTTCACATCTGTCACAGTGCTTCAAAAATTCTCTTGAATCCATGAAGAGAGTCAGCCAGTAAAACCCACTCTGAAGGACCTTTGTAGCTGTCCTTTCACCACCAAAGTGGCCTCCATAATCCGAACCATGACAGTGCCAGAGAATCTGCTGTGTTTCTTCATCTGGGACACATCTCCGGATGATACCATCTAAACACCTTTTAAAAAGGTATGGTTCCTCCCAAACGTAGTACTTCGCATAAGTTAATAGCTTCTTTACTTGTTGCGTAATGTACTCCTTTGGAATAAAACTCATGGCCTTATAATTTTGCAATGTCTGCAAACCATGGAGCCTGCTGAATGAGGAACAATTGCTCATCCGGAAATGTCTCAATCACAGCTGTGGGTGGTTGTACTCCTACTTCAGGCTCAATTCTGGAGAGATGGTCAGCTACTTGATTTTCTCACCATTTCCTGTCTTTTATCTCAATATCAAACTCCTGAAGAAGCAACACCCATCTGATTAATCTTGGTTTAGAATCGTGTTTGGTTAGAAGGTACTTTAAAGTAGCATGATCAGTATAAACAATAACCTTAGAACCAATTAAATAGGACCTAAACTTATCAACAGCATACACAATAGCTAATAATTCTTTTTCTGTAGTTGTGTAATTCTTTTGAGCATCATTTAACACACGACAAGCATAGTAAATGACATGTACAAGCTTGCCATGCCTCTGTCCTAAAATAGCTCTTATAGCAAAGTCACTGGCATCACACATCAATTCAAATGGTAAATCCCAATCAGGGGGAGCTATAATGGGAGCATAGGGTTTGCTTTCCGAGTTTCAAAAGCATGCAGACATTCAGCATCAAACACAAAAGGAACATCAATAACCAACAGGTTGCTCAATGGTTTAGCAATTTTAGAAAAGTCCTTTACAAATCTCCTATAAAAGCCAGTATAGCCCAAGAAATTCCTGACTGTCTTAACATTAGCTGGTGGTGGTAATTTTTTAATTACCTCCACCTTTGCTCTATCAACCTCAATCCCCTTACTTGAAATCCGGTGTCTAAGAACAATACCTTCTGTGACCATAAAATGGCCTTTTTCCCAATTCAAACAAGGTTTGATTCTTGACATCGTTTCAAGACAATAGATAAATGCTTAAGGCATGATTCAAAAGAATTACCAAAAATAGAAAAGTCATCCATAAATACCTCAATGAACTTTTCAACCACGTCAGAAAAAATTGAAAGCATACACCTCTGAAAAGTTGCTGGAGCATTACAAAGTCCAAATGGCATTCTTTTGTAGGCAAATACTCCAAAGGGGCATGTGAATGTTGTCTTCTCTTGATCTTAAGGGTCTACTGCAATTTGATTATATCCAGAATATCCATCTAGAAAATAATAAAAAGCATGACCAGCTATCCTCTCAAGCATTTGATCAATGAAAGGCAATGGGAAGTGATCCTTCCTTGTAGCAGTGTTGAGCCTCCTGTAGTCTATACCCATTCTCCATCTTGTGATTGTCCTTGTAGGAATAAGCTCATTCTTTTCATTCTTGATCACTGTCATTCCTCTTTTCTTGGGAACTACCTGCACAGGACTTACCCAAGGACTGTCAGAAATAGGGTAAATAATACCTGCTTCCCATAATTTTATTACCTCTTTTTGGACCACCTCTTTCATGGTTGGATTGAGTCACCTTTGTGGTTGCACAACTGATTTAGCATCATCTTCAGGAAGGATCTTGTGCATACACTTGGTTGGACTAATCCCCTTCAAATCACCAATGGTCCACCCAAGAGCTGTTTTATGGCTCATGAGCACTAAAATAAGCGCCTCTTCCTCTTCAGGCTTCAGGGAAGAGCTAATAATCATTGAATAGGAATCATTTTCACCCAAGAATATATATTTCAGAGAAGGAGGTAAAGGTTTGAGCTCAAGCTTGGGGGCTTCCTCCTCTGCTTTAGGCGTGTGAACCATAGCCTTCTGGGGTGGTGAATCATCAACTTCCACTAATTCATACTTAGAAATAGGATCCAGAATGTCATCAAGTACCTCAGCTTTTAATACCTCTTGAACAAGTGGTTCAATAACATCTATTTTCATACACACTTCAAAATCATTAGGGTGCTTGAGAGCTTCAAAAACATTGAGGACCACCTATTCTTCATTGACCCTCAGGGTTAATTCACCCTTTTGCACATCAATCAGAGCTCTACCTATAGCTTAAAAGGGTCTACCAAGTATAATAGAGGATTTTACCTCCTCTTCCATGTCTAATATAACAAAATTAACAGGAAAAATAAATGGTCCTACTTTACCAAGTAAATCCTCAACAACACCCACAGGTAATTTGATAGAAAGATAAGCAAGTTGAAGAGAAATACGAGTGGGTTTTACCTCCTCAATTTGAAGCTTTTTCATCACTAAAAGTGGCATTAGAGTGATGCTAGCTCCAAGATCACATAAAGCTCTCTGAATGGTGACATCTCCAATGGTGCAAGGAAAGACAAAGCTCCTTGGGTCTGGCATCTTCTTAGGAAGGTTGTGTTGAATAATGGCACTGAATTCCTTAGTTAACACCATCGTTTCTTGTTCCTTCTAATTCCTCTTGTGGGTCAACGTTTCTTTCATAAATTTAGCATAGAGAGGCATTTGCTCAAAAGCTTCTGCAAAAGGAATGTTGATCTGTAGCTTCTTGAAGACATCTAAAAATTTAGAGAACTGCTTTTCTTTGGAAGCCTTCGGAAGCCTCTGAGGATATGCCATTTTTGGCTTGTATTCTGGAGCCTTTGGCAAGGTAGGATAAGTGTTAAGAGAATCAGGAAATGGGTTGTCTGCACGCTTAGGAGGGACGTGCTCTACTTCTTCCTTCTTCTCCTTTGGAGCTTCTTTTTCAGCTAACTCTTCATTGGCCATGGTCTCAAAGCCAGCTACTTTACCACTTCTCAACTGAATAACCTTGCAGTCTTCTCTTGGGTTCACCACTGTATCACCTGGAACTGTACTTGCAGACCTCTCAGGTAATTGCTTGCTCATTTCACCCATTTGCACTTCTAAGTTTCTAATGGAGGCTCTGGTTTCCTGCATAACGCTCCTCATCATCTCCCAATTAGAATCTCCTTGGGATTTAGAGTTTTCTTGCGGAGGTGATTGTTGCTGCTGAGACTAAAATTGGTGGTTATTGTAATTGTTCTGTTGGAAACTACACTGAGAATTATTGTTGAAATCCTGAGGTCTCTGAGGATGGTCCCTCCACCCAAAATTTGGGTGATTTCTCCACCCCTGATTGTATGTCTTAGAATATGGATCATTATTGGGATTTATAGGACCACTCCCCATGTAATTGACCTGTTCAGAAGAGGATTGAGCATAATCATAATTATCATTTTGCTCAAAATTTAGATGAGTATAAATATTGGTTGCTAGCAACCAATTCAGTAAGCTCAACAGTCTCCTCCGGTGTCTTCTTCTTGTGCAATGAATCTCCTTCAGAGTTATCTAAGCACATCTTGGACATTTCACCCAAACCTTCATAAAAGATATCTAGTTGGGTCCATTTAGAGAACATGTCCGGAGGACATTACCTAGTCAGTAGCTTGTATCTCTCCCAAGCTTCATAAAGAGTTTCACCATCCATCTACCTGAAGGTCTGAACCTCAACCCAAAGCTTTGTCAGCTTCTTTGGTGGGAAAAATTTAGTAAGAAACTCAGTAACAACCTTGTTCCAAGTATCTAAACTCTCCTTGAGTTGAGAATCTAGCCATAGCTTTGCTCCATCTCTCAGAGCAAACGGGAAGAGTGATGCATTTGCATCTTTGCTATATTAGCTAGTTAGTTTAAGTAGTTGTAGCTTAATTTCTATTCACTTTCTTTGAAATAAACAAGCATTTGTGTGAGTTTTCTCTCCATGCATTCATGAACCAAGAACTAGGTGGAATTTGGCCATATTTGTGCAAAGAATTCAAGGAGTTGACAAATGAATTAGCATGAATGAATCTCTTGAAAATTGTTGCATAGAATGGCAAAACTTTGAAGCAAATTCTTTGGTTAATGATAGGTAATGAAGCAAGAAGGTCATGGAGCAAGAATTGGAGCAAGAAGCCTTGAGAATACATCAAGCTTGGCAAGGAGAAAGAGGACTTGCACGTTGCCAACTTGGAGAAAAGGTGAGTTGTTGAAGGCAACGCCAAGGAAGCCCTGGAGAGTGAACAAAGAGGAGTTGCACGTTGCCAACTTGCACTTCAACTAGAGTGTTCATCAACAACGTCCAACAATGTAAGGCAGCCCTGGAGAAGCACATTTGGGCGTTGCCAACTTGGAGAAAGGGGGCGTGTTCCTTGGCAACGCAGGCAAGCAAGGATGCTGGGCCAAGGAAGAGCTCAAGGGTGTTGCCAACTTGGGAATGCATTGGCGTGCTCATCAACAATGCAGCAATGCTTAAAGCTAGGAAGCATAAGTTAACACGTTGGCAACTTGAAGGAACAAAGGAGTGTTTGCCAAAAACGCTGGAGAGCTGGACAGCCTGACCTTACCTCCTTCAATGGAGTATATCTTGAGCTACAGAGCATAACTTGAGCTACAGAGATCCAAATTGAGTGATTCCAGTTGCGTTGGAAAGCTGACATTCAGAGCTTTCCAACCATATATAATAGTCCATAGTGAAGCATGAAATGGAAGCTTGAATCAGAGTCATCTTTAGGTCCCAAAAACAAGAAAATGAGGTTGAAATTTGAGGAAGCTAGAAGCTAGCCCTGGAAGGGGTGCCAACCACGTTGCTAACTTGGAAATACAAAGGCGTTGTTGCCAAAAACGCCTGCGATTTTAGCAGCCTGACCATGTCCCCTTCAATGGAAGATATCTTGAGCTACAGAGATCCAAATTGAGTGCTTCCAGTTGCGTTGGAAAGCTAACATTCAGAGCTTTCCAACCATATATAATAGTCTATGGTGGAGCACAAAATTGAAGCCAAATCAGAGTCATCTTTAGGAGCCAAAAACAAGAACATGAAGTGAAATTCAAGAAGGCTAGAAGGTAGCCCATGAGGAAGCACGGGCACGTTGCCAACGTGCTAGCAAGGGGGCGTGTTTTGCAACAACGCCAGCCCCAAGTCCCTGCCTTGGGAGGTGAGGCACGGGCACGTTGCCAACTTGGGAGTATAGGTGCGTTTTTGGCAACAACTTGGCAGATTGACCTTACCTTCTTTGAGGAAGCATAACTTGATCTAGGAAAGTCCAAATGAGGTGATTCCAGTGGCATTGGAAAATAGACATCAAGAGCTTTCCAATGATGTATAATAGTCCATATTGAAGCAGAAGGTTGACACTCAAATTCTGGGCTACATTTAGCATGAAAGTAGAGCCAAGAAGAGGAAAAGCAAGTTGTTAGCAACAACTTGGGCTAGCAATGCCCAAGTCTCATACTTTACCTCCAGGAAAATGTCATGCACGTTGCCAACGTGCATTAAGCCTGGAGTTATTGCCAATAATGCCCCTCAATGGGCCAGAATGGTTGCCAACTTGCTCTGCTTCCCCTATTCATCACAAAGGCCAAAACTTCTTCAATTGAACCAAGAATGCAACAATGAGAAAGCCCACATTGCTAACCCAAATTGAAGATCTCTGAAGAAGTTTTGGGAGTAGTATAAATAGAAGAGATTGGTGTACTTGTAGAGGACTTTTTGGACACTTTTGACACATAGAACTTTCATATACTTTTTAGCATTTTTACTTGGCTTTTGCTAGTACTTCCGGGAGGATACCCGGAGAGCATTTTTTCTTCTTGGAACTTCTCTTCCTCATTTTCTTAATCTTTAAGCATTTCATTATTCTTCTTCATCTTTCTTTGCAATTTAGTTTAATTTT
>NC_029775.3:56811910-56822564 GCF_000817695.3 Arachis duranensis | reverse complement strand
ACCTTGGTTAGTATGTGAGATGTAACTCTCCTTGGTTGAGATTATAGGAATTGTGTGGCTGGATAGATTTGAGCTTCATCTCTTCTCATGAATAATTAGATCACGAGAGTGGCAATTGGTTATGTTGAGAGAGATTGAATCACCAAGAGATTGGGATTCAATTACCCACTTGCCATGGATCTATACCCATGATTGAGAAGGATTTTGACTAACATCAATTCATGAAAACTTGCATCTCTGATCCCTAATGATCCTCTCTATCATTAATTCTCATTTCTTTTGTTCTTAGTGTTTGAAAACCCATTGCCCAATTCCCTTCTACATTCTTGCAATTTATTATTCTTGTCATTTACATTCTGTTTCTTTATTTCTTACTCTCTTGCTCTTTAGAATTCAGCACTTTATTTTATTGCAATTTACTTTTGATGTCATTTAAGTTTCTTGCAATTTAAGTTTCCGTTATTTACTTTCACTTTATTTCTATCTTCTAGCTCTTTACATTCTGTGTCATTTACATTCTTGCAATTATGTTCAAAAATCAAAATGCTCATGAAATCAAAACTATGTTTGCTTGACTAAATCTACCATTTAACTAAAGTTGCTTAATCTACCAATCTCCGTGGGATCGATCTCACTCCTTGTGAGTTTTATTACTTGATACGACCCGGTATACTTGCCGGTTGTACGTGAAATCTAAATTTTTACGTATCAAAGAGCATGAGTTTGTACACCTCTGGGTTCACTCCATTTGTCTTCACAGTATCACAAATCTACAGAAAATTAGAAATAAATTGATTTAGGTCTTCGTGGAGAAAACCATGATACTGGCAGTTTTGTTGCACCAAGGTGACCAATTGTGGCTTCAACTTAAAGTTGTTCATAGCTATAGGAGGCATCACAATACTTTTCCATAAAGATCTATAGTAGGAGCAGAGTAAGAGCCAAGCACTCTCCTTTGTTGCTCATTCCCATTCGGATCTGCCACATTGGCATCAGCAGCATCGTTAGGATCCATAATGGAATCTGCAACCTTGTAAAGTCTTGCTTGTTGCAAACGCCGCCTGAAAGTTCTTTCAGGTCCAGGATCAAAGTCTAATAGATGTTCTTTGTCTCTGTTCCTGTGCATAAACAGACAGAAAATAAGAAAAGATGGAACTCTCTACGTCAGAGTCAAGAGAATTCCCAGTGAGGTAACCTGAATAAAGAGATAAAACTATTGAATAAAACAAACAATTACTAAAATTTGAAAATTACTAGAAAAGTTAATACTAAAAATTTTCAAAATTATTATGTAAATTAAATAAGAAAAATTAAAATAAGACTAACTAGGAGACACCAAACTTAATTTCAAAAAGTAAGAAAAATATTAGTACTAATTAAAAAAAATAAATTTTTTTTCGAAAATACTACAGTAAAATTTAAATAAAATTATAACTAAAACGCCTAATCTAAGCAATCAATCAACTAATAGTTGTTAATCACTGTCAATCCCCAAAAACGGCGCAAAAAAGTTGGTGCGGAATTTATAACCCACAAACTAACTGGCAAGTGCACCGGGTCGTACCAAGTAATACCTCAGGTGAGTGAGGGTCGATCCCACGAGGATTGATGGACTAAGCAACATTAGTTAAATGATATACTTAGTTAGGCAAACAGAAAAGAGTGTTTTGGTATTCAAAGAGAATTAAACAATAAATTCAGAGTTTGAAGACAGGCAAGTAAATAAGTTGGGAAGAACAATATGAAGAAGGCAGTTAAGGTTTCAAAGATATCTATTTTCTGGATTAACTTTTCTTACTAACTATTTTAATCTTGCAAGATTTAATTCATGGCAAACTATATGTGACTAGACCCTAATTCCTTAGACCTTCCTAGTCTCCTCTAAAATTTATTAACTGCTAATTCCTTGGTCAATTAATTCCAATTAGAGGGTAAAGATCAAATTCTAGTTTATATGCCACAAAAGTCCTAATTACCGAAATATAAGAGGATTATATGTCACGTATCCCGTTAAGTCCAGATAATTAGAATTTAAGAGAAATTGTTTTCAAGCTGTTGTTCAAGTAAAGAGCTTTTCCAAGTTATACAAGAACTCAATTAGAAAGAGCGTCATACTTCCGTTCCAGCCAAATTCATAAGATAAAGAACAAAAACAATTTTTGAAGTATAAATCAAAACATAAATTAAAATAGAAAAATAATAGTATCAATCCATACAATAGACAGAGCTCCTAACCTTAACAGTAGAGGTTTTGTTGCTTATGATTCAGAGAAGAAAACTAGGACTGTAAATTGGGCTGAGGTTGAATGAAAAGTTAACCAATGGAATCCCCTAAAAAGGAAGATTATTTCCCTTTTATATCTAATCCTAATAAATTTAAAATCTAGTTTCTAAAAACTAAAAAAAATATATTTTCCTAATTTAAAGATAAAAATAAAGTTTTAAATCAGAATGAACTAAATAATCAGCAAGTCTTCAATTGATGGATGGGGACCACTTGCTTTGTAGGGTCCACGCTTAACTTGGAAAGTAACAGGAAGTGTTTCCCTGAGTCTTTCATTCTGCAGCCTCTAATTTGTGTTTCCTTGGCTGAAAACTGGGTCAAAAACAGCCCAAAAATCGCCCCTAGCGTTTTCTGTATTTTTTTGCATTTGGCGCATGTCACACATACGCGTCAATCACGCGTACGCGTCGATGGTCTTCTTCGCGTGTCACGCATACACGTCAAGTACGAGCACGCGTCACTGTGCAACTTCGCTTTTCACGCGTACGCGTCAGGCACCCGCACGCGTCGCCATGGAAAGCTCCAAATCACGCGCACGCGTTGCTCCTCGCTATCATCTCCTTTAATTCTTGTGCTACAGAAACTCCATCAAATCCAGCCGAATGCTACCTAAAATAAACAGAATTGCACAAGACTCAAAGTAGCATCCATAGTGGCTAAAAGATAATTAATTCTTGATTAAACTCAACAATTTAAATGCAAATTCACTTGGAAAAGATAGGAAAGATGCTCATGCATCACAACACCAAACTTGAATTGTTGCTTGTCCTCAAGCAACCAAAATAAGTGTATGATTAAGATGTGAATTTGCATGAGAAGTGAGAGTTTAGTCATGCTCAAGTCTATTCTTAAAATGGGGTTTATTCATTGTAATTTTGAACATTTTTGGCATCTCACTCTCCTTTGAATCAGAGGAACGTCAGTGTCATTCGGAATTAGAATCTGGATCATATTATGAATTCTCTGATCTTTATACTCCAGTTTAATTCTTGAACAAAGCAAAATTTACTTTAATTTTCTTTTCTTTGGTGCTTTGCACCTTGAGCCTAGCCGTGACTTTAAATGTTTTGTCTCAAGGGTTACTTGACACAGAAACACCACAAGCACTTAACTGGGGAACTTTCTTTAAGTTCTGATTTTTCTTTCAGTTACTCCCAGACAGTGGTGCTCAAAGCCTTTGGCATACTCTGTTAAACGCACTTAGTCTCGAGTCTAGGTGTTCTGTCTCAAGGGTTATTTGACACAAAAACACCACAAGCATATGACTAGGGAAACAACTCTTTGAGCTTTTAATCATGTCTGACCTCCCTAGTCATTCATACTCAGAGCCCTGGACCTTGCTTTTATAGTTTTTTTTTTGCTATTTCTTTTGCTTCAAGGATTAAATTTTTGTTTATTCCAGAGAAGTCATAATAATTCTCTAAATAACTGTTCCTTATACATTAACATCCTTTGATTCAAATTCAAATATGCACAAATAATACCACCACATTTAAGTAAATAAGACTACTCTTAAATATAAACTCAATTTCTCATGCAATACATCACTTTTTTTCTCCTTTCTTTTTGATTTTAAGCTTAGTGAGTAATACATTAGACATCTTTCAGAATTAAAGCAATTAAGAGAAAACTAAACTAGAACCTAGGATTCTAGCTAATAAGGGATCATGCAATAAATAAAAGCAGAATCGCAGAAAATAGGAACATAACATAGTAAGAGCGGGAAGGAATAAAAAATTGAAAGGAAATTAACCACCTTAGTAATTCTAGCGGTCGTTTTATTCTTTAGGTTGTGCTCCTCTGTGAAGATGATTCGTCTCCCTTTGGTGCCATAAAAATAAACAGAAAACCCGTAAGCGAAGCATCAACACCAAACATAAAGGTTTGCTTGTCCTCAAGCAAACAAGAACTAAAAACAAAAACAAATAGTGTGATTAAAGAAGAAGAAAAGGATAAAAGAACAAGAGAGAATTAGGATTTGGAAGGGAGAGAGAATGTCAATCAAAACTGGGCGGCGAACTAGCGAAGTTGCGCGGCGAATGCGATGCGTACACGTACAGCACGCGTACGTACGGGTCGCCCGATTTTGATAATGACGCGTAAGCGTCTGGCACGCGTATGCGTGCCCTTGGTTT
The DNA here is from genome assembly GCF_000817695.3 of Arachis duranensis. Lineage (NCBI taxonomy): Eukaryota > Viridiplantae > Streptophyta > Magnoliopsida > Fabales > Fabaceae > Arachis > Arachis duranensis. The sequence goes on along the minus strand of NC_029775.3, from coordinate 56,818,145 downwards.
GTGCAAATCGCGCGAAGGCGGCCGTGCACACACACAACTCTCTATTCGAGTGGCATGGGAACCAAAATTTTCATACCACACGTGGATGAACATTTGTGCAAAGGACGCGCACGCGTCAAGAATGCGTTTGCATGATCAAGTTTGTGCTTTTAGCTCACTTCCAGCCCAAAGTCATCATAACTCTCTGCCCAAACACTGATTTACGCTGATTTTTAGGGTCATGTGTACGCGTCAAGGATGCACACGCGTGGATGACTAAAAGCGCAAACAACGTGCACGCGTGAAGTGCGCGTATGCGTGGTCTTGTCTGTGCGCAAAGCATAGTTCCAACGTGATAAGGAAAAAAAACAAAAGCATACAAGGATAAGAAAAAGATAAAGAAAAAATGCAACAGAAAAATAAAAGGATAGATAAATGGAGTTTTTTTTCTACTAGACCTCTAAGAAACCTGTTCTTAGCAACCTAGGTCACCGGAAGGGGCTCCCTACTAGACCTTCAAAGAACTTGTCCTTGACAACCTAGATCAGAGGGATAAAAATTGAATCATTCAATTTTCTCCATGCAACAAGCGAAGCAAATCACTCACCTCACTTAATCACACAATAACAATGTGCTTAAAAGCAACTGAAATTTATTCATCAAAAGTTATGTAAATTGTCTCACCAAAGGTGTTTAAATAGGCACCTAACAAACTAACTAAAAGATAAGATAACTAATTTAAATCAGATTTGATCTTATTGGATTAGATCAGATTTGATTTAAATTTTAAAATCCTAAAGATATGATAACTAATTAAAATCAGATTTGATCTTAATTGATTAGATCAGATTTGATTTAAATTTAAAATTCCTAAATCCTCCCTGCTCACATAATCCAAACAAAAATCGTTCCATAAGAACCTCAGGATTCCTTTTAATATTAGCTTTGACCATTAAATATAAATATTCTGTGTGGTACTCCATTACTGATTGTGAACCTTGTTGCAACTTACAAAATCTTTCAAAAAATTCATTGTGGTATGATGATGGCAGAACTCGATTCCTCATGTGGTATGATGATGGCACAAACTGCCTCCTCATGATTTTCTTCATCTTCTCCGAGCTGCAAATTGGGCTCTTGTCGTACTGTCTTCTAGATCTTCCTAATTCAGTCCACCATATACGGGCAGCATCGGAAAAATTGGCTTGTACCAGTTGAACCTTCTTTGCCTCTAAAAATATGCAATTTTCAAAAATTGATTCTACCTTCCTTTCCCATCTGAAATACGCTTCAGGATCATTCCTCCCTTTGAATGCAGGGATTTGCAATTGAGAATCCTTTTTCACATATGAGCTTCCTTCATCATCACTATCATAATACGCAAACATTTTTTTTGTGACTTTTTTTTGGGAACTCTAAGGTGAATTTGCAGAAATTAAAGAAAAAAAAACCAAAGAGATTAAACAAGACCCATGGAACGTGTAGATAAATAAAAATTTACCTACGACCTGTAACTGATACCAGATGATAAGGAAAAAAAACAAAAGCATACAAGGATAAGAAAAAGATATAGAAAAGACACAACGGAAAAATAAAAGGATAGATAAATGGAGTTTGTTTCCTACTAGACCTCTAAGAAACCTGTTCTTAGCAACCTAGGTCACCAGAAGGGGCTCCCTACTAAACCTTCAAAGAACTTGTCCTTGACAACCTAGATCAGAGGGATGAAAATTGAATCACTCAATTTTCTCCATGAAACAAGCCGGCAAATCACTCACCTCACTTAATCATACAATAACAATGTGCTTAAAAGCAACTGAAATTTATTCATCAAAAGTTATGTAAATTGTCTCACCAAAGGTGTTTAAATAGGCACCTAACAAGCTAACTAAAGATAAGATAACTAATTTAAATCAGATTTGATCTTATTAGATTAGATCAGATTTGATTTAAATTTTAAAATCCTAAAGATATGATAACTAATTTAAATCAGATTTGATCTTAAATGATTAGATGAGATTTGATTTAAATTTAAAATTCCTAAAAATACTACTAAGCAAATCAGGAGTAATTCAAATCTTTCAACAAACTCTAACAACAAAACAAACTAACATAAATGCCTAAAAATACAAAAATTAATAATAAATTATGCCTCTCATTGAATTTGAAAAGCATTATTGGGTTTCTTGCTGTCCTAACTTAGCCCAATGGGCTTTATGAGTTGTCGCCCTTTCAGCACCACTATTTTTTAGACAGACTCTTGGTCTTCTTGATGTCCAAGACTGGTATGGTACAATTCTTCTAGTATTCAGATCCTTGAATATGACAAGATTACCATTCCGTCCCTTAGCTCTAAGATGACGAAAATTCCCTCCTGACCACGTATCACAACGTCACTCCTTCTCATCTCTCGGGTAACTTTTCTTCTATGTCTTTTTTTTGAAGTGTTCGGTTTCTGTTCTAAAATAGATGCATGATCACAACATACGTAAAACAAAAGGAAAATAGTAAAAACTTAATAAAACTCAAATAAATAAGAAAACCACTACTCGATAAATACTTAAGGTTACTAAATTATCGGGTTGCCTACCGACAAGTGCTTTTTTAACGTCACTAACTTGACGGTCAGTTCTGCTAATTCAACAGATGAGCGGACCTCTGGCGATCGATCTCGCCTCCAAGATAGTTCTTCAACCTCTAGCCATTCACTGTAAATTTCCTGTCAGAATTCTCTTCTTGTATTTCCACATGACCATATGGTGAAGCTCTGGTAACCACAAACGGTCCTGACCACCGGGATTTCAGCTTCCCGGGAAAGAATTTGAGCCTTGAATTATACAGAAGCACTCTCTGTCCTGGCTCAAAGACTCTGATGGCAATCTTCTTGGTTCTCTCCTTATAGAGCTTGGCATTCTCATAGGCTGGGTATCTGAATTCATCAAGCTCATTTAAATGAAGCATTTGCTTAATTCCTGCAGCTTCTGAATCAAGATTTAGGTCCTTGATTGCCTAGTAAGATTTATGTTCCAGCTCAACTAGCAAGTGGCAAGCTTTGCCATCGACCAACTAGTAAGGGGACATGCCAATGGGAGTCTTATACGATGTCCGGTATTCCCATATAGCATCACAAGCTTCTTAGACTAGTCTTTTCTTGAAACACTAACGGTCTTCTCTAGAGTCCTCTTGAGTTTCCTGTTGGAAACTTCAACCTGTCCACTTGTCTGAGGGTGATAGGGGGTTGACACCATATGACGGACTCCATATCTCTGCAGAAGAGAGTTCAACTGTCTGTTACAGAACTGGCTTCCTCCATCACTAATGAGTATCCTTGGGACACCAAACCGGCTAACGATATATCTCTGAAGAAAGCTCATTACCACCTTGGCATCATTGGTGGGTAGAGCCACAGCTTCCACCCACTTGGACACATAATCAACTGCCACTAGAATATAGTTGTTTGAATGTGAGGGTGGGAAGGGTCCTAGGAAATCAATACCCCACACATCAAACAACTCAACCTCAAGAATCCCTTACTGTGGCATTTCATGGTTGGCAGGGAGATTTGTGGCTTTTTCACATCTGTCACAGTGCTTCACAAATTCTCTTGAATCCCTTAAGAGCGTCAGTTAGTAAAACCCGCTCCGAAGGACCTTTGTAGCTATCCTTTCACCACCAAAGTGGCCTCCTTAATCCGAACCATGATAGTGCCATAGAATCTGCTGTGTTTCTTCATCTGGGATACATCTCCGAATGATACCATCTGAACACCTTTTAAAAAGGTATGGTTCCTCCCAAATGTAGAACTTCGCATCAGTTAATAGCTTCTTTCCTTGTTGCGTACTGTACTCCTTTAGAATAAAACTCATGGCCTTATAATTTGCAATGTCTGCAAACCATGGAGCCTACTGAATGAGGAACAATTGCTCATTCGGAAACGTCTCAGTCACAGCTGTGGGTGGTTGTACTCATGCTTCAGACTCAATTTTGGAGGGATAGTCAGCTACTTGATTTCCTGACCCTTTCCTGTCTTTTATCTCAATATCAAACTCCTAAAGGAGCAACACCCATCTGATTAATCTTGGTTTAGAATTCTGTTTGGTTAGAAGGTACTTCAAAGTAGCATGATCAGTATAAACAATAACCTTAGAACCAATTAAATAGGACCTAAACTTATCAACAGCATACACAATAGCTAATAATTCTTTTTCTGTAGTTGTGTAATTCTTTTGAGCATCATTTAACACACGGCAAGCATAGTAAATGACATGTACAAGTTTGCCATGACTCTGTCCTAAAACAGCTCCTATAGCAAAGTCACTGGCATCACACATCAATTCAAATGGTAAATCCTAGTCAGGGGGAGCTATAATGGGAGCAGAGGTAAGGTTTGCTTTCAGAGTTTCAAAAGCATGCAGACATTCAGCATCAAACACAAAAGGAACATCAATAACCAACAGGTTGCTCAATGGTTTAGCAATTTTAGAAAAGTCCTTTATAAATCTCCTATAAAAGCCAGCATAGCCCAAGAAACTCCTGACTACTGGTGCGCGAAATTGTGAACAATACTTTTTCACAACTCTCATAATCCCCGGTAATGGCTCCAAAAACGTGGTAGCTCAATACCATAGCATTACACAACTTCGCACAACTAACCAGCAAGTGCACTGGGTCGTCCAAGTAATAAACCTTACGTGAGTAAGGGTCGATCCCACGGAGATTGTTAGTATTGAAGCAAGCTATGGTCATCTTGTAAATCTTAGTCAGGCAAACTCAAATGTATATGGTGATGAATGAAAATAACACAAAGGTAAAGATAGAGATGCTTATGTAATTCATTGGTAGGAACTTCAGATAAGCGTATGAAGATGCCTTCCCTTCCGTCTCTCTGCTTTCTTACTGTCTTCATCCAATCCTTCTTACTCTTTTCCATGGCAAGCTTAAGCAAGGGTTTCACCGTTGTCAGTGGCTACCTCCCATCCTCTCAGTGAAAGCGATTGCATATGCTCTGTCACAGCATAGCGGAATTCATCTGTCGGTTCTCAATCAGGCCGGAATAGAATCCAGTGATTCTTTTGCGTCTGTCACTAACGCCCCGCCCTCAGGAGTTTGAAGCACGTCACAGTCATTCAGTCATTGAATCCTACTCAGAATACCACAGACAAGGTTAGACCTTCCGGATTCTCTTGAATGCTGCCATCAGTTCTCGCCTATACCACAAAGACTCTGATCTCACGGAATGGTTGGCTCGTTTGTCAGGCGAGCACTCGGTTGTCAGGCGATCAACCATGCATCGTGCAATCAGGAATCCAAGAGACATTCACTATGGCCTTAGTTGCTTGTAGAACAAGAGTGGTTGTCAGTCACTTTGTTCTTGGGTGAGAATTTTAGGTAGTTTTTAGTAAGTTCAAGCTACTTTTAGGGATGTTTTTATTAGTTTTTATGCTAAATTCACATTTTTGGAATTTACTATGAGTTTGTGTGTTTTTCTATGATTTCAGGTAATTTCTGGCTGAAATTGAGGGATTTGAACAAAACTCTGAAAAAGGCTGACAAAAGGACTGCTGATGCTGTTGGAATCTGACCTCCTTGCACTCGAAATGGATTTTCTGGAGCTACAGACCTCCAATTGGCGCGCTCTCAACGGCATTGAAAATTAGACATCCAGAGCTTTCCAACAATATATAATAGTCCATACTTTATTCTGGAATTGACGACATAACTTGTCGTTGAACGCCAAGTACATGCTGCTGTCTGGAGTTAAACGCCAGAAAAACGTCATGATCCGGAGTTGAACGCTCAAAACACGTTATAACTTGGAGTTCAACACCAAGAAAAGTCTCAGCTCGTGGATAGATCAAGCTCAGCCCAAGCATACACCAAGTGGGCCCCGGAAGTGGATTTATGCATCAATTACTTACTCATGTAAACCCTAGTAGCTAGTCTAGTATAAATAGGATAAGTTACTATAGACATCTTTTGACAGTTTAATCTTTTGACTTTGTAGTCTTTGATCATTCGGTCTTTTGATCATGGAGAGGGCTGGCCATTCAGCCATGCCTGAACCTTTCACTTATGTATTTTCAACAGTGGAGTTTCTGCACACCATAGATTAAGGGTATGGAGCTCTGTTGTACCTCAAGTTTCAATACAATTATTATTACTTTCTATTCAATTTTCTTCTATCCTTATTCCAAGATATACGTTACACTTAACTTTGATGAATGTGATGATCTGTGACACTCATCATCATTCTCAC
>NC_029775.3:56809847-56811674 GCF_000817695.3 Arachis duranensis | reverse complement strand
CTCCATACGCCTATCTGAAATTTCCACTATTGATTTACATAAGTATTTCTATCCCTTTTTATTTTCTATTTATTATTAATTTTCGAACTCATCATAAACAAATTTAATCTGCCTAACTGAGATTTACAAGGTGACCATAGCTTGCTTCATGCCAACAATCTCTGTGGGATCGACCCTTACTCACGTAAGGTATTACTTGGATGACCCAGTACACTTGCTGGTTAAGTTAAACGGAGTTGTGAGCTTCTCTAACAGTGCTTGGAACTCTTTTATCACAATTTTGTCCACCAAGTTTTTGGCGCCGTTGCCGGGGATTGTTCGACTATGGACAACTGACGGTTCATCTTGTTGCTCAGATTAGGTAATTTTCTTTTCAAAATCTTTTTCAAAATTTTTCTCTTATTTTCGTTTTTCCAAAAATATTTTCGAAAATAAATTAATAAAAAAATAAAAAAAATCATAAAATCATAAAAACCAAAAATATTTTGTGTTTCTTGTTTGAGTCTTGATTCACATTTTAAGTTTGGTGTCGATTGCATGCTTTTAAAATTTTTCTTGCATTTTTTCGAAAATTCCATGCATTCATAGTGTTCTTCATGATTTTCAAGTTGTTCTTGACAAGTCCTCTTGTTTGATCTTGATGTTTTCTTGTTTTGTGTTGTTTATTATTTTTCATATGCATTTTTCGTTTGTTAGAGTCCATGCATTAAAGATTTCTAAGTTTGGTGTCTTGCATGTTTTCTTTGCATCAAAAATTTTTCAAAATTATGTTCTTGATGTTCATCATGATCTTCAAAGTGTTCTTGGTGTTCATCTTGACATTCATAGTGTTCTTGCATGCATTATGTGTTTGATCCAAAATTTACATATTTTGGGTCATTTTTATGTTTTTCCCTCTCATCTTTAAATATTCAAAAATAAAAAAAATATCTTTTCCTTATTTCTCTCCAAATTTTCAAAAATTTGAGTTGACTTAGTCAAAAATTTTCAAAATTAGTTGTTTCTTACAAGTCAAGTCAAATTTTCAATTTTAAAAATCTTATCTTTTCAAAATCTTTTTCAAAAATCATATCTTTTTCATTTTTTCTATTTTTCAAAAATTTCAAAAATCTTTTTCTTATCTTTATATCATATTTTCGAAAATTAGCTAACAATTAATATGATTGGTTCAAAAATTTGATGTTTGTTACTTTCTTGTTAAGGAAGGTTCAATCTTTATGTTCTAGGATCTTATCTTGTAGTTTCTTGTTAGTTAAGTCATTTTAAAAATTAAATCTTTTTCAACAAATCTTTTATCTTTTATCTTATCCTTTTCAAAACAATTTTATCTTTTTCAAAATTTGATTTCAAAATATCTTATCTAACCTCTTATCTTCTTATCTTTTTCAAATTTGATTTTAATATCTTTTTCAATCAACTAACTAACTTTTTGTTTGTTTCCTATCTTTTTCAAAACCAACTAACTACTCTTCCTCTCTAATTTTCGAAAATACTTCTTTCTTTTTTCAAAAAATTCTTTTTGTTTTAAATTTTAATTTCAATTATGTCTTATATCTAATTTTCGAAAATTACTAACCCCTTTTTCAAAATTGTTTTCGAAATTCTCCATCTCTTTTCTTATTCTATTTATTTATTTAATTACTAACACTTCTCTTCACCTCTCTTCACCTAAATATCCGAACCCCCTCTTCTACTTTCTTCCCCCCTTTCTTCTTCTACTAACATAAAGGAATCTCTATACTGTGACATAGAGGATTCCACTTTCTTTTCTTGTTTTCTTCTCTTTCATATGAGCAGGAACAAGGATAAAGGCACTCTTGTTGAAAT
>NC_029775.3:56805551-56808212 GCF_000817695.3 Arachis duranensis | reverse complement strand
GGGATTCAGAAGACTCTACCTCAAAAGAAACAAGATCCTTGCAAGTTCTTAATACCTTGTACCATAAGTACCATGACCTTTGAAAAATCTCTATGTGATCTAGGGTCAGGGATAAATCTTATGCCACTCTCTGTAATGGAGAAGCTGGGGATCATTGAGATACAACCTGCCTTGTTCTCATTACAATTGGCAGACAAGTCAGTAAGACAACCTTATGGATTAGTAGAGGACGTGTTAGTAAAGGTTGAAGGCCTTTACATCCCTGTTGATTTCATAATCTTAGACACTAGGAAGAAAGAGGATGAATGCATCATCCTTGGAAGACCTTTCCTAGCCACAGCAGAAGCTGTGATAGATGTCAACAAAGGTGAAGTAGTCCTTCAAATGAATGGGGACTACCTTGTGTTTAAGGCACATGGCCATCCCTCTGTGACAAAAGAGAGTAAGCATGAAGAGACTCTCTCAGTTCAGAGTTAAGAAGAGCCCCCACAGTCAAACTCTACGTTTGGTGTTGTGAGGCCACAACCAAACTCTAAGTTTGGTGTTAAGATCCCATATCCAAACTCTAAGTTTGGTGTTGGGACTATACAACATTGACCTAATCACCTTGTGGCTCCATGAGAGCCACTGTCAAGCTGTTGACATTAAAGAAGCGCTTGTTGGGAGGCAACCCAATTTTATTTATCTAATTTTTATTTTATTTTATATTATTTTTATTTTGTGTTTTATTAGGTACATGATCATGAGGAGTCACGAAAAAATCATAAAAATTAAAAACAAAATAAAAAACAGTAGAAGAAAAAATTCGCACCTTGGAGGAAGCACAGGCTGGCGTTCAACGCTAGTAAGATGCATCTGGCTGGCGTTCAACGCCAGAACAGAGCATCAACCTGGCGCTGAACGCCAGAAACAAGCAGCATTCTGGCACTGAACGCCAGAAATGTGCCTAGAGAAGAAAAGCTGGCGCTGAACGCCAGTAACAAGCATGAAACTGGCGTTCAACGCCAGAAACATGCTTTAAATGGGTGTTGAACGCCCAGAATGTGCACCACACGGTGTTTAAACGCCAGAATGGTGCGCAAAGACAATTTACATGCCTATTTGGTGCAGGGATGGAATTCCTTGACACCTCAGGATCTGTGGACCCCACAGGATCCCCACCTACTATATTCCTACCTTACCTCCTAATCCTATTTTTGTGATGACTATTGCCCATGTCACACTTCCCAACACTCTTCACCAATCACCTCAATTCCTCTTCCCAATCACCCCCTTCACCACTCACATCCATCCACTCTTCCCCATAAACCCCACCTACCTTCAAAAATTCAAAACCATTTTCCCACCCATTCCCACCCTAAATGGCCGAACATTCACCCCCCTCTCCCTATATATACCCTTCCATTCTACTTCATTTTCACACAACACAACCCCTCTCTTCTTCACCTTGGCCGAACCTACCTCTCTCCCTCTCTACTGTATTCTCTTCTTCTTCTTCTTCTCTTCTTTCTTCTATTGCTCAAGGACGAGCAATATTTTAAGTTTGGTGTGGTCAAAGCACAATCTTTTTTGTTTTCCACTACCATCAATGGCACCTAAGGCTGGAGAATCCTCTAGAAAAGGAAAAGGAAAGACAAAAGCTTCCACCTCCGAGTCATGGGAGATGGAAAGATTCATCTCCAAAAGCCATCAAGACCACCTCTATGATGTTGTGGCAAAGAAAAAGGTGATCCCTGAGGTCCCTTTTAAGCTCAAGAAAAATGAGTATCTGGAAATCCGACATGAGATCCGAAGAAGAGGTTGGGAAGTCCTAACCAACCCCATGCAACAAGTCGGAATCTTAATGGTTCAAGAGTTCTATGCCAATGCATGGATCACTAGGAACCATGATCAAAGTATGAACCCGAATCCAAAGAATTATCTCACAATGGTTCGGGGGAAATACTTAGATTTTAGTCCGGAAAATGTGAGATTGGTATTTCACTTGCCCATGATGCAAGGAGATGAACGCCCCTACACTAGAAGGGTCAACTTTAATCAAAGGTTGGACCAAGTCCTAATGGACATATGTGTGGAAGGAGCTCAATAGAGAAGAGACTCCAAAGGCAAGCCAGTTCAATTAAGAAGACTGGACTTCAAGCCTGTGGCTAGAGGATGGTTGGAGTTCATTCAACGCTCCATCATTCCCACTAGCAACCAATCTGAAGTTACTGTGGATCGGGCCATCATGATTCATAGCATCATGAGTGGAGAGGAAGTGGAAGTTCATGAGGTCATCTCCAATGAAATCTACAAAATAGCCGACAAGTCCTCCATCATGGCAAGGCTAGCTTTTCCTCACCTTATTTGCCATCTATGTTACTCAGCTGGAGTTAACATAGAAGGAGACATCCCCATTGAAGAGGATAAGCCCATCACCAAGAAGAGGATGGAGCAAGCAAGAGAGATTCCTCACGGTTCTCAAGAGATGCATGAGGAAGCTCATCATCAAGAAATCCCTGAGATGCCTCAAGGGATGCACTTTCCACCCCACAACTATTGGGAACGACTCAACACTTCCTTAGAAGATTTGAGCCACAATGTTGAACAATTAAGGGTGGAACATCATGAGCACTCCATCATTCTCCATGAAATAAGAGAAGATCAAAGAGCAATGAGGGA
>NC_029775.3:56805088-56805388 GCF_000817695.3 Arachis duranensis | reverse complement strand
ACTCTTGAAAGAATGATGAACAAAGAGAAATGTTATTGATGATCTGAAAAAATCATGAAATTGATTCTTGAAGCAAGAAAAAGCAGTGAAAAAGCAAAAGCTTGTGAAAAGAAAAAGGAGAAAGAAAAAGGCGAAAAAAATATAGAAAGAAAAAGAAAAAGCAAGCAGAAAAAGCCAATAGCCCTTAAAACCAAAAGGCAAGGGTAAAAAGGATCCAAAGCTTTGAGCATCAATGGATAGGAGGGCCCAAGGAAATCAAATCCAGGCCTAAGCGGCTAAATCAAGCTGTCCCTAACCATG
>NC_029775.3:56780073-56803817 GCF_000817695.3 Arachis duranensis | reverse complement strand
TGACAACCACTTCCGTTCTACTCTAGGCCGGGCGCATATCTCTTAGATTCCCCAACAGAATCTTCGTGGTATAAGTTAGATAGATGGCGGCATTCATGAGGATCCGGAAAGTCTAAACCTTGTCTATGGTATTCCGAGTAGGATTCTGGGATTGAATGACTGTGACGAGCTTCAAACTCCTGAAGGCTGGGCGTGATGACAAGCTCAAAAGAAACAAGGGATTCTATTCCAACCTGATTGAGAACCGACAGATGATTAGCCGTGCTGTGACAGAGCATAGGAACGTTTTCACTGAGAGGATGGGATGTAGCCATTGACAACGGTGATGCCCTACATACAGCTTGCCATGGAAAGTAGTAGGAAGGATTGGATGAATGTAATAAGAAAATAGAGATACGAGAGGAGCACAGCATCTTCACACACTTATCTGAAATTCCCACTATTGTTTTACATAAGTATTTCTATCCCTTTTTATTTTCTATTTATTATTAATTTTCGAACTCATCATAAACAAATTTAATCTGCCTAACTGAGATTTACAAGGTGACCATAGCTTGCTTCATGCCAACAATCTCTGTGCGATCGACCCTTACTCACGTAAGGTATTAATTGGATGACCCAGTACACTTGTTGGTTAAGTTGAACGGAGTTGTGAGCTTCTCTAACAGTGCCTGGAACTCTTTTATCACAATTTCGTCCACCAATCCAGAATATCCATATAGAAAATAATAAAAAGCATGACCAGCTAACCTCTCAATTATTTGATCAATGAAAGGCAAGGGGAAGTGATCCTTCCTTGTAGTAGTGTTGAGCCTCCTGTAGTCTATACACATTCTCCATCCTGTGATTGTCCTTGTAGGAATAAGCTCATTCTTTTCATTCTTGATCACTGTCATCCCTTCTTTCTTAGGAACTACCTACACGGGACTTACCCAAGGACTGTCAGAAATAGGATAAATAATACCTGCTTCCCATAATTTCATTACCTCTTTTTGGACCACCTCTTTTATGGTTGGATTGAGTCTCCTATGTGGTTGCACAACTGATTTAGCATCATCTTCAAGAAGGATCTTGTGCATACACTTGGTTGGACTAATCTCCTTCAAATCACCAATGGTCCACCCAAGAGCTATTCTTTGGCTCCTGAGCACTGAAATAAGCGCCTCTTCCTCTCAGGCTTCAGGGAAGAGCTAATAATCACTGGATAGGAATCATTTTTATCCAAGAATACATATTTCAGAGAAAGAGGTAAAGGTTTGAGCTCAAGCTTGGGGGCTTCCTCCTCCGCTTTAGGCGTGTGAACCATAGCCTTCTGGGGTGGTGAATCATCAACTTCCACTAATTCATACTTAGAAATAGGATCCAGAATGTCATCAAGTACCTCAGCTTTCAATACCTCTTGAACAAGTGGTTCAATAACATCTATTTTCATACACCCTTCAGAATCATTAGGGTGCTTGAGAGCTTCAAAAACATTAAGGACCACCTATTCGTCATTGACCCTCAGGGTTAATTCACCCTTTTGCACATCAATCAGAGCTTTACCTGTAGCTAAAAAAGGTCTACCGAGTATAATAGAGGATTTTACCTCCTTTTCCATCTCTAATATAACAAAATCAACAGGAAAAATAAATGTTCCTACTTTAACAAGTAAATCCTCAACAACATCCATAAGTAATTTGATAGAAAGATCAGCAAGTTGAAGAGAAATACGAGTGGGTTTTACCTCCTTAATTTGAAGCTTTTTCATCACTGAAAGTGGCATTAGATTGATGCTATCTCCAAGATCACATAAAGCTCTCTGAATGGTGACATCTCCAATGGTGCAAGGAATGAGAAAGCTCCCTGGGTCTGGCATCTTCTCAGGAATAATGTGTTGAATAAAGGCACTGCATTCCTTGGTTAACACCACCGTTTCTTGTTCCTTTCAATTCCTCTTGTGGGTCAACAATTCTTTCATAAATTTAGCATAGAGAGGAATTTACTCAAGAGCCTATGCAAAATGAATATTGATCTGTAGCTTCTTGAAGATATCTAAAAATTTAGAGAACTGCTTTTCTTTGGAAGCCTTCTGAAGCCTCTGAGGATATGTCATTTTTAGCTTGTATTCAGGAGCCTTTGGCAAGGTAGGATAAGTGTCAAGAGAATCAGGAAATTGGTTGTCTGCAGGCTTAGGAAGGGCGTGCTCTACTTCTTCCTTCTTCTCCTCTAGAGCTTCTTTTTCAGCTAACTCTTCATTGGCCTTGGTCTCAGAGCAAGCTACTTTACCACTTCTCAACTGAATAACCTTGTAGTCTTCTTAGGTTCACCACTGTATCACCTGGAAATGTACTTGTAGACCTCTCAGGCAATTGCTTGCTCATTTAGCCCATTTGCACTTCCAAGTTTCTAATGGAGGCTCTGGTTTCCTGCATAAAGCTCCTCATCATCTCCCAATTAGAATCTTCTTGGGATTTAGAGTTTGCCTACGGAGGTGATTATTGCTGCTGAGACTAAACTTGGTGGTTATTGTAATTGTTCTGTTGGAAACTGCCCTGAAAATTATTGTTGAAATTCTAATGTCTCTGAGGTTGGTCCCTCCACCCTAAATTTGGGTGATTTCTCCACCCCTGATTTCATGTCTTAGAATATGGATCATTATTGGGATTTTTAGGACCACTCCCCATGTAATTAACCTATTCAAAAGAGGATTGAGCATAATCATAATTATCATTTTGCTCAAAATTTAGATGAGTATAAATATTGGTTACTAGCAACCAATTCAATAAGCTCAATAGTCTCCTCCGGTGTCTTCTTCTTATGCAATGAACCTCCTGCAGAGTTATCTAAGCACATCTTGGACATTTCACCCAAACCTTCATAAAAGATATCTAGTTGGGACCATTTGGAGAACATGTCCGGAGGACTTTGCCTAGTCAGTAGCTTGTATCTCTCCCAAGCTTTATAAAGAGTTTCACCATCCATCTGCTTGAAGGTCTGTTCCAAGTATCTAAACTCTCCTTAGGTTGAGAATCTAGCCTTAGCTTTGCTATATCCCTCATAGGAAACGGGAAGAGCATGAGTTTGTACACCTCTGGGTTCACTCTATTTGTCTTCACAGTATCACAAATCTACAGAAAATTAGAAATAAATTGATTTGGGTCTTCGTGGAGAAGACCATGATACTGGCAGTTTTGTTGCACCACGGTGACCAATTTTGGCTTCAACTCAAAGTTGTTCGTAGCTATAGGAGGCACCACAATACTTTTTCCATAAAGATTTGCGTTAGGAGAGGAGTAAGAGCCACTCATTCCCATTTGGATTTGCCAAAATTCCCAATGAGGTAACCTGAATAAAGAGATAAAAATATTGAATAAAACAAACAATTACTAAAATTTAAAAATTACTAGAAAAATTAATACTAAAATTCTTTGAAATAATTATGTAAATTAAATAAGAAAAATTAAAATAAGACTAGCTAGGAAACACCAAACTTAATTTCAAAACTTAAGAAAAATATTAGTGCTAATTAAAAAAAATAAATTTTTTTCGAAAATACTATAGTAAAATTTAAATAAAATTAAAAGTAAAACACCTAATCTAAGCAATCAAACAACTAATAGTTGTTAATCACTGTCAATCCCCGGCAATGGCGCCAAAAACTTGGTGCAGAATTTATAATCCACAAACTAACCGGCAAGTGCACCGGGTCATACCAAGTAATACCTCAGGTGAGTGAGGGTCAATCCCACGAGGATTAATAGACTAAGCAACATTGGTTAAATGATTTACTTAGTTAGGCAAGCAAAAAAGAGTGTTTTGATATTCAAAGAGCATTAAACAGTAAATTCAGAGTTTGAAGACAGGCAAGTAAAAAAGTTGCGAAGAACAATATGAAAAAGGCAGTTAAGGTTTCAGAGATTTTTCTGGATTAACTTTTCTTACTAACTATTTTAATCATGCAAGATTTAATTCATGGCAAACTATATGTGACTAGACCCTAATTCCTTAGACCTTCCTAGTCTCCTCTAAAATTCATGAACTGCCAATTCCTTGATCAATTAATTCCAATTAGAGGGTAAAGATCAAATTCCAGTTTATATGACACAAAAATCCTAATTACCCAAATATAAGAGGATTATATGTCACTTATCCCGTTAAGTCCAGATAATTAGAATTTAGGAGAAATTGTTTTCAAGTTGTTGTTCAAGTAAAGAGCTTTTCCAAGTTATACAAGAACTCAATTAGAAAGAGGGTCATACTTCCGTTCCACCCAAATTTATAAGATAAAGAACAAAAACAATTCTTGAAATATAAATCACAACATAAATTAAAATAGAAAAATAATAGTATCAATCCATACAATAGACAGAGCTCTGATAAACCACTATTTCATGGTTTATCTTGTGCTCAATTGAGTGGTTTTTATCAACTTTTTACCCACTTATTCATACTATTTGCATGGTTTTACTTTTTCCTTCCTGATTTTGTGCTATGATTGAAAACATGTTTTTTTGGCCTTAATTTTACTAATTTTAGTCCTCTCTTATTACCATTCGATGCTGTGATATGTGCGTTAAGTGATTTCAGAGATTACAGGGCAAGAATGGCTCAAAAGATGGAAAGGAAGCATGCAAAAAATGGAAGGAACACAAGAAACTGAAGGAACTGCTAAAGCTGTCCATCCTGACCTTCTGGTACTAAATCGACCATAACTTGAGCTACAGATGTCCAAATGATGCAGTTTTAGTTCCGTTCGAAAGCTAACGTCCGGGGCTTCGCAACGATATATAATTTGCTATCGCTGCTTTGAAGCCAGGCGACGCGAACGCGTGGATCATGCGGACACGTGACCTGGCTAAAATCCAATCCACGCGTTCGCGTGGACGACGCGTCCGCGTCACTTTGTCGCAACTTGTACGTACCAGAAATCGCTGGGGGTGATTTTTGGGCTGTTTTTGACCTAGTTTTCGGCCCATAAAAATACAGATTAGAGGCTATAAAGTGGGGGAATCCATCCATTCATTCAAGACACATCATACACACAATTTTTAGGTTTAGATGTAGTCTTTAGAGAGATAGGCTCTCTCCTCTCTCTTAGGATTAGGATTTGGATTTCTATTAGGATTAGGATTTCATCTTCTTCAATCACATGTTCAATGTTCCTTTTACTTATTTTCTCAATTTGGTTTATGTACTCTTTATGTTTGGATTGATTTTCTTTTATTAATGCAATTTGAGGTATTTCAGATCTATGATTTTTATTTAGCTTTTTATATTCTTGGATTTAATTGATTAATTGGAGACTCTTGAGTTTTGAAACTCATCGTGATCGATAATTGTTATTTTTGCTAATTGATTTTGAATTCCAATAACTCTAGTCTTTTCTTAGGAATTGACAAGGACTTGAGTTATCAAATTAATTAGTCCACTTGACCTTCCTTTGTTTAGTAAAGGTTAACTAAGTGGGATTAAAACCCAATTCTCATCACACCTGATAAGGATAACTAGGATAGGACTTCTAATTTTCATACCTTGCCAAGAGTTTTCTCATTATTAACTTATTTCCTGCAATTTATTTCTCTTGCTCAAGCCTTTTAAAATCCCAAAAATACTGTTTTCCATAACCAATAATAAAGCACACCTCCCTGAAATTCCTTAAGAAGATGACCCGAGGTTTAAATACTTCGGTTATAAATTTTATTGGGTTTGCTTAAGTGACAACCAAAACTTTTTTACGAAAGGATTTTCTGTTGGTTTAGAAACTATACTTACAACACGATTATATTTTTTAAATTTCTTTACCGATAGAAATCCGATCGTCAAAATGGCGCCGTTGCCGGGAAATTGCAAATGTGTGCCTTATTATTGGTTATTGTAAATATTTTCTTTTGCTTGTTTATTTATTTTTGTTTTTAATTTTTATTAGCTACTATGGATTCTCACCCCTTTGGCTATGAGTTCGGTTGTAATCATGTTACAGGAAGAGGAGATTACAATCAAAGCTTAGGTCATGGATGGGAAAATCAAAGATGGGAGGAGCCACAAGGATTTGATCAACCCTCTTGGCAACAACCACCTCCAAGGCACTATCAACAACCATTCTATGATACACACCAAGACAATGGTTATGGTGGACCTCTTCGTGACAATCAACACCCACCACAAAATACCTATGAACCCCCTCCTCCACGTAAGTTTGAACCACCATATTCACAAGCCCCCTACTACCAAACACCATAACATGATTCTAACCTTTATCCACCATATCAACCACCTTATGAGCCATATGAGCCATACATAGATCCACCCCAATTTCAACCCAATTACTCCCAAGAACCACCACCTCCATATCCATCAATCCAAGAGTCTTATGATCCTACTTATGATATCCGAGCAGAACAAGAGTCAAGGGATAGTCTCAAGGAAACAATGGATCGATTTCAAGCAACCCTGCATCAGTTGGACAAAGCAATAAACCGAACAGCACCTGAAGCTTTCATGGCTAAAGAATCTCAACTTGAGAATAAGGAATCGAAATGTGCTGTACAACAAGTGGAAAAGATGGAGAGTGATGAACCACCCTCTTATCATGAACCTTTCCTCCCAATTAATGAGCCTTCACATCCACCTCAACCTTCAATGCATGACACTATTGGTGTTCTTCTTCAAGGGCAAAGAGAGATGAAACGGGGAGTACTAGAATTTACGACTACCTTTACTGTGGTAGTACACCGATTAGCTTCCCAACATTTGAACATTCAAGGTACTCCCATGGCTACATGTGGAGAATCCAAAGAAGAGCGTAGCATGAAGGCAAAACTAGAAACTCCGGTGGATAGTGAGCAGCATGAATTTGTATTGGAACAAGTGGAGGAAGCCATAATAGTTGCAGAGGAAGAAGTGGTTGAAGATCTAGGAGATGCTGAACCTCCAAGGGAATCTAGAATTGTAGAGTACCCCACCAATGAGATTGAAATTGATGTTAAGAAGGCCAGTGCACAACCTCCATGGCATATTCCTTATGAAGACTTGGATGGAATAGATCAAGAAGTAAGTTCCCTTGGTGATGAGAATCATGCATCAAGTCCTCCTAGTAATAACTTTACATCCACAAATGAACTCCTTGAATATGAAGACTCTTCTCTGATTGAGTCTGAGAATAATGTGGAAATGGAAATCCTTAGAAAAGGAGGGACGGGAGTTGAGTACGCTTTGTCAAGAACTTTGGAGACTTCTCCACCTAGTTTGTCGTCTACTCCTTCACTTGAGTGGGTAAAACTTATCTCTGTTCATCTTCCTATCCCACTTGAGTATAGTATTCTTCAAACGGACAGCCAACTCAGGAAGCATTGTGGCATTAAGCGTAAGAGAAAAATATTTAATGGTTGGAGTTGCAAATCAAGGCTCATCAAGTTTGATATTTCAAGAGTTAGATATAAGGACTCAACTGGTGATAATTTGGTTAGATCTAAAAGAAGAGTTTGGTACTCCATAGAGAATTCAGATTGCTTGCCAACCAATTGGAACAATAATGATCAACAAGAAGACGGGTGTAAAAGCAAAGTTTGGGATCCCGGAATTCATTCTGGTAATCAACACTCTTGGGGCCCTGTCACTTGCTTCAACTTGCTTGAAGAATTTCTGTGCCTGGTTTGGGATCCAGGAGGCCATTAGAATTACAAACATTAGTGGAAATTCCTGGTTGAGTTCAAGCACAAGCCGCCATGACAAGGAGCTCACCAAATTTCCAACTTAAGGATTTTAACTAAAAGTGCTAGGTGGGAGACAACCCACCATGGTAAGATCGTTCTTTTTTTTCAATTATAATTTTATTTAGTTTTGTTTGTTTTTGAGTTTTGTTTTATTTTATTTCATTGAACCTGGAATTATTCATAACATCTGCATCAGCATCTACATACTGCATTCTGCATTTTGCATAAAAAAAGAAAGCACACTCTCTTATAGTCTCTCTAGAGCTTAGCATGAGGACATGCCAATGTTTAAGTGTGGGGAGGTTGATAAACCATTATTTCATGGTTTATCTTGTGCTCAATTGAGTGGTTTTTATCAACTATTTACCCACTTATTCATACTATTTGCATGGTTTTACTTTTTCCTTCCTGATTTTGTGCTATGATTGAAAACATGTTTCTTTTGCCTTAAATTTACTAATTTTAATCCTCTCTTATTACCATTCGATACGTGATATGTGCGTTAAGTGATTTCAGAGATTACAGGGCAGGAATGGCTGAGAAGATGGAAAGAAAGCATGCAAAAGTGGAAGGAACACAAGAAACTGAAGGAACTGCTAAAGCTGTCCAACCTGACCTTCTGGTACTAAATTGACCATAACTTGAGCTACAGAAATCTAAATGATGCAGTTTTAGATGCGTTAAAAAGTTAACGTTCGGGGCTTCGCAACGATATATAATTTGCTATAGCTGCCTCAAAGCCAGACGATGCAAACGCATGGATCACGCGGATGCATGACTTAGCAAAAATCCAATCCACGTTAACGCATGGACGACACATCCGCGTCACCTTGCTGCGACCTATACGTACCAAAAATCACTGGGGGCAATTTTTGGGCTGTTTTTGACCTAGTTTTTGGCCTAGAAAACACATATTAGAGGCTATAAAGTGGTGGAATCCATCAATTCATTCAAGACACATCATACATATCATACACACAATTTTTAGGTTTACATGTAGTCTTTAGAGAGAGAGAGAGGCTCTCTCCTTTCTCTTAGGATTAGGATTGGAATTTCTATTAGGATTAGGATTTCATCTTCTTCAATCACAGGTTCAATGTTTCTTTTACTTATTTTCTCAATTTGGTTTATGAATTCTTTATGTTTGGATTGATTTTCTTTTATTAATGCAATTTGAAGTATTTCAGATCTATGATTTTTATTTAGCTTTTTATATTTGTGGCTTTAATTGATTAATTGGAGACTCTTGAGTTATCAAACTCATCGTGATCAATAATTGTTATTTTTGCTAATTGATTTGAATTCCAATAACTCTAGTCTTTTCTTAGGAATTGACTAGGACTTGATGGATCAAATTAATTCCACTTGACCTTCCTTTGTTTAGTAAAGGTTAACTAAGTGTGATTAAAATCCAATTCTCATCACACCTGATAAGGATAACTAGGATAGGACTTCTAATTTTCATACCTTGCCAAGAGTTTTATCATTATTATTTTATTTCCTGCAATTTTTTTCTCTTGTTCAAACCTTTTAAAAACGCAAAAATATTGTTTTCCACAACCAATAATAAAACACACCTTCCTGCAATTCCTTGAGAAGATGACCTGATGTATAAATACTTCGGTTATAAATTTTATTGGGTTTGCTTAAGTGACAACCAAAACATTTGTACGAAAGAATTTTCTGTTGGTTTAGAAACTATACTTACAACGCGATTATATTTTTTAAATTTCTTTACCGATAGAAATCCGATCATCAAGCTCCTAACCTTAACAGTGGAGGTTTAGTTGCTCATGATTCAGAGAAGAAAACTAGGATTGTAAATTGGGCTGAGGTGGAATGAAAAGTTAACTAATGGAATCCCCTAAAAAGGAAGTTTCTTTCCCTTTAATATCTAATCCTAATAAATTTAAAATCTAGTTTCTAAAAACTAAAAAAAAATATCTTCAATTGATGAACGGGGATCACTTGCTTTGTAGGGTCCATGCTTAACTTGGGAAGTAACAGGAAGTGTTTCCCTGATTCTTTCATTTTACAACCTCTAATCTGTGTTTTCTAGGCTGAAAACTGGGTCAAAAATAGCCCAGAAATCGCCCCCAGTGTTTTATGCATTTTTTGCACGTGGTGCATGTCACACCTACGCGTCAGTCATGCGTATGCGTTGATGATCTTCTTCGCGTGTCACGCGTCCGCGTCAAGTACGCGTACGCGTCACTGTGCAACTTTGCTTTTCACGCGTACGTGTCAGGCACGGGCACGTGTCGCCATGGATAGCTCCAAATCACGCGCACGCGTCATGTACGTGCACGCGTCAGGTACGTGCACGCGTCGCTCCTCGCTGTCATCTCCTTTAATTCTTGTGTTGCAGAAACTCCATCAAATCCAGCCGAATGCTACCTAAAATAAACAGAATTGCACAAGTCTCAAAGTAGCATCCATAATGGCTAAAAGATAATTAATTCTTGATTAAACTCAACAATTTAAATACAAATTTACTAGGAAAAGATAGGAAAAATGCTCACGCATCATCCACTTCCTTAATATTGAGAACCTTAACTTCCTCCTTTTGGTGCAATTCTTGCTTCAACTTCTCTTCTTCACCTTGGAGCTTTGTGTTTACTCCCTCCCCAAGCTTTTTGATTGCTTCTCCACTTTCAATAATGGGAGTGCTTTGATCGCATAGGTTTAGGCAGAAGGAGACTATGTTGTGAACGACTTCCGCCGAAGTGGCTATCTTGGCTTCTAGCTCCTTGAACTCCTTTTGGTTCTCTTCTTTCCCTTGGAGGTAAGAACGAATACATCCTCTGGGAGAATCATCCATAGAAGGTGATGGGGGAAAAGAAGGTTCATTGTTTAGGAGGGAAGCTTCATAGTTAGAAGTCGGTTCATCTAGGTAAGGGTATGGAGGTGGTTCTTGAGAGTAATTGTGTTGGAATGGTGGTAGTTCTGTGTATGGTTCATATGACTCATAAGGTGGTTGATATGGTGGATAAGGATTAGGATCATGATAAGGTGTTTGGTGGTAGGGGGCTTGGGAGTATGGTGATTTGAAATTAGGTTGAGGGGGTGGTTCATAGGCATGTGGTGGTGGTTGTTGACAACTACAATAAGGGTCACCACATCCATTGGATTGATATGCATTAGGATTGGAATTATACCCAAAAGATACCTGATGAGCAGATAATTTATACGATTTTTGGCATTGTGTTTAGGTAGTTTTTAGTATGTTTTAGTTACTTTTTTGTATATTTTTATTAATTTTTATGCAAAAATCATATTTCTGGATTTTACTATGAATTTTGAGTTCCTATGGATGCTAATCATTCTCAACTTCAAAGGATAAAGTGAGATGCCAAAACTGTTCAGAAGCAAAAAGCTACTAGTCCCACTCATCTGATTGAAACTAAGCTTCATTGATGTTTTGGGAATTTATTGTATATTCACTTTTTTTATCCTATTTTGTTTTTAGTTTCTTGGGGACAAGTAACAATTTAAGTTTGGTGTTGTGATGAGCGGATAATTTATACGCTTTTTGGCATTGTTTTTAGATACTTTTTAGTATGTTTTAGTTATTTTTTAGTATATTTTTATTAGTTTTTATGCAAAAATCACATTTATGGACTTTACTATGAGTTTGTATGTTTTTCTGTGATTTTAGGTATTTTCTGGCTGAAATTGAGGGACCTGAGCAAAAATCTGATTTAGAGGCCGAGAAAGGACTGCAAATGCTGTTGGATTCTGACCCTCCTTCACTCGAAGTGGATTTTCTGGAGCTAAAGAATCCCAATTGGAGCTCTCTCAATTGCTTTGCAAAGTAGACATCTTGGGCTTTCAGGAAATGTATAATAGTTCATACTTTACCTAAGATTTGATGGCCCAAGCTAGCGTCCAAATGCCCACCAGAGACCCTTTTCTGGCGTAAAACGCCAAACTGGCACGAGAACTATAGTTAAATGCCCAAACTGGCATCCAAGCTGGAGTTTAACTCCAAGGATGGCCTATGCACGTGAAAGATTCAAAGCTCAGCCCAAACACACACCAAGTGGGCCCCGGAAGTGGATTTCTGCACTACCTACTCATTTTTTGTAAACCTAGGTTACTAGTTTAGTATAAATAGCACTTTTGACTATTGTATTTCATCTTTGGATCATCTTTTGATCTTTTGATTACTTTGAGGGAGGCTGGCCATTCGGCCATGCCTAGACCTTCTTCTCTTATGTATTTTCTACGGTGGAGTTGCTACACCTCATAGATTAAGGTGAGGAGCTCTGCTGTTCATCATGAACTAATGCAAGTATTATTGTTTCTCTTTCAATTCAAAGCTACTTCTTCTCCAAGATATACTCTCGTACTTAGTTCAGTTAAGTCAGAATAAAGGGGGTGACCCGTGACAATCACCTACTATCTTCATTACTCGCTTAGCCAAGATCTACGTGCGTGACAACCACAAGCAGTCTACATGATGTTCAACGTAGTCATTGGACGACAGCTAGAGTATACTCTCTTGGGTCTCTGATCCGTAGACCGAGTCCGTGTGGTTAGAACCTTCGTGGTATAGGCTAGAAACAATTGGCAGCATTCCTGACATTCAAAGTGTTCTTGCATGCATTATTGGTTTGATCTTAAATTCTTATCTTTTTAAGTCATTTTGAGTTTTTCTCTCTTCTCACTAAAAAATTCAAAAAAATGAAATATATATATATATATATATTCATGTAAATAATACAGAGAAATGAAGATTCAGAACATAAAGCAGAAGAATCATAGAGAAAAAGAGCTCACTGGCAATAAAACGCCAGTGAAGAGGCACTTTGGGTGTTAAACGCCAGAATGGCTACAATTCTGGGCGTTTAACGCCAGTAAAGCTATCATTCTGGGCGTTAAACTTCAGAATGGGCAGCATTCTGGGTGTTTAACGCCAGAAATGGCAGCATTCTGGGCATTAAGAAAAATGCCCAGTAAAGGATTCCTGGCGTTTAATGCTAGCCAGGGTATCTGGCTGGGCGTTAAACGACCAAAGAGGCAACGAAATGGGCGTTAAACGCCAGAATGGATAGCATTCTGGGTGTTTAACGCTAGGATGACACAAGGGAGGTAATTTCCTTTCCAATTCAAATTCTTTCAAATTTTCATTGTTTTAATTCATAATTTTAAAATCTTATCATTTTCATATCACATTTTCAAAAAAAAATCCTTGCTAACAATTAATGTTTTGATTCAAAAATGTCAAGTTTGTTACTTTCTTGTTAAGAAAGGATCAATCTTTGAATTCCAGAATCATATCTTTTAGTTTCTTGTTAGTCAAGTTATCAATTTTAAAAATCAAATCTTTTTAATTTCTTTTTTCAATCATATCTTGTTTTAAAAATTTTAATTTCATAATCTTTTTCTAACTTCTTCTCTTTTCAAAATTATTTTCAAATCTTTTTCAACCAATTACTATTTCTTATCTTTTTCAAAACCACCTAACCACTTTTCCACTTCCAATTTTCGAAAATCACTAACCACTTTTTCAAAAGTCTTTTTAATTAACTAATTGTTTTAGTTTTAATTTTCGAATACTCTCTCTCTCTCATCTCTTTCTATTTTATTTGCTAACACTTATCTTCTACTTATAATTCGAACCCTCTCTCTCCCTCTGTGTTCAAAATCTTTTCATTCTCTATCTACCTCATTCCTTTATTCTTCTTTTCTTATGACACATCAAGGAATCTCTATACTATGACATAGAGGATTCCACTACTCCCTTTGTTCTCTTCTTTTTCATATGAGCAGAAGCAGGGATAAAAACAATCTTGTTGAAGCTGACCCTGAACTTGAAAGGACTATGAAGAAGAAGCTAAGAGAAGCTAAAGCACAACACTCTGGAGAGGACCTTACAGAAAATTTCAAAAAAGAAGCAGACATGGTAGCCGAACACAACAACAATGCTAGAGATGCAAGGAAGATGCTTGGTGACTATGCTGCACCAACTTCCAACTTCTATGGAAGAAGCATCTCAATTCCTGCCATTGGAGCAAACAACTTTGTGCTTAAGCCTCAATTAGTTTCTCTAATGCAGCAGAATTGTAAGTTTCATGGACTTTTATCAGAAGATCCTCATCAGTTCTTAGCTAAATTCTTACAGATCTGTGATACTGTTAAGACCAATGGGGTTGACCACGAGGTCTACAAACTTATGCTTTTCCCCTTTGCTGTGTGAGATAGAGCTAGAACATAGTTGGACTCACAACCTAGAGAAAGCCTGAACTCTTGGGACAAGTTGGTCAATGCTTTTTTGACCAAATTCTTTCCACCTCAAAAGCTAAGCAAGCTTAGAGTGGACGTCCAAACTTTCAAACAGAAGGAAGGTGAATCCCTCTATGAAGCTTGGAAAAGATACAAGCAGTTAACCAAAAGGTGTCCTTTTGACATGCTTCCCGAATTGAGCATCATATGCATATTCTATGATGGTCTATCTAAATTGTCCAAGATGTCATTGGACCATTCTGCTGGTGGATCTCTTCTTCTGAAAACACCTGCAGAAGCCTAGGAACTCATTGAGATGGTTGAAATAACCAGTTCATGTACACTTCTGAAATAAATCCTATGAATAATGGGATAACTCAGAAGAAGGGAGTTCTTGAGATTGATACTCTGAATGCCATATTGGCTCAGAACAAAATATTGACTCAGCAAGTCAATATGATTTCTCAGAAGCTGACTGGATTGCAAGCTGCATTCGGCAGTGCTAAGGAAGCATCCTCTGAAGGAGAAGCTTATGACCCTGAGAATCCTACAATGGAAGAGGTGAATTACATGGGAGAATCTTATGGAAACACCTATAATCCTTCATGGAGGAATCATCCAAATTTCTCATGGAAAGATCAACAGAAGCCTCAACAAGGCTTCAACAACAATAATGGTAGGAGAAATAGGTTTGGCAATAGCAAGCCTTTTTCATCATATTCTCAGCAATAGTCTCTGATCTATCTAAAACCACTTTTAGTTTCATGAATGAAACAAGGTCCTCCATCAGAAATTTGGAGGCACAAGTGGGTCAGTTAAGTAAAAGAGTTACTAAATCTCCTCCTAGTACTCTCTCAAGCAATACAAAAGAGAATCCCAAAAGAGAGTGCAAGGCCATAACTATAACCACAATGGATGAACATGGAGAGAGTGAAAAGGCAATGATTCCCAGTGAGGAAGACCTCAAGGGACGTCCACTGACCAATAAGGAGTTTCCTACTGAGGAACCAAGGGAATCTGAGGCTCATACAGATACCATAGAGATTCCACTGAACTTACTATTGTCATTCATGAGCTCTAATGAGTATTCTTCATCTGAAGAGGATGAAGACACTGATGAAGAGCAAGTTGGTTATTATCTAGGAGCAATCATGAAGCTAAATGCCAAGTTATTCGGTAATGAGACATGGGAGGATGAACCTCCATTGCTCATCAATAAACTGAATACCTGGATTCAGCAGACATTACCTCAGAAGAAACCGGATCCCGGAAAGTTCTTAATACCTTACACCATAGGCACCATGACCTTTGAGAACGCTCTGTTTGACCTGGGGTCAGGTATCAACCTCATGCCACTCTATGTAATGGAGAAACTAAGGATCTTTGAGGTACAAGCTGTAAGAATCTCACTAGAGATGGCAAGCAAATCAATGAAACAGGCTTATGGACTTGTAGAGGATGTCTTAGTGAAGGTTGAAGGCCTTTACATCCCTGCTAACTTCATAATCCTAGACATTGGGAATGATGAGGATGAATCCATCATCCTTGGAAGACCCTTCCTAGCCACAACAAGGGCTATGATTGATGTGGACAGAGGAGAGTTAGTCCTTCAATTGAATGAGGACTACCTTGTGTTTAAGACAGAAGGATCTTCTTCTGTAAACATGGAGAAGAAGCATGAAAAGCTTCTCTCAATGCAGAGTCAGACAGAGCCCCCATATTCAAACTCTAAGTTTGGTGTGGAAGGCCACAATCATGCTCTGAGTGTCTATGAAGCTCTATAAGAGCTCACTATCAAGCTATTGACATTAAAGAAGTGCTTATTGGGAGGCAACCAAATCTTATTTGTCTATATTAATCACTTTCTCATTTTTATTTTCTAGTATTAGTCTATATTTTCTTTAGGTTGATGATCATGTGAAGTCACAAAAACAGCTGTAGAATTAAAGCGGAATCAAAAATAGCATAAAAATAGCACACCCTGGAAGACGACATTACTGGCATTTAAACGCCAGTAAGGATAGCAAAATGGCCATTTAACGCCCAGTCTGGCAATATTCTGGGCGTTAAACGCCATAAATGGCAGCCAGACTGGCGTTTAACGCCAAAAAAGGGTGTCTGATGTCTGGATGACGTTAAACGCTAGTAAGTGTAGCAGAATGGGTGTTTAACGCCCAGTTTGGCAGCATTCTGGGCGCTAAACGCTAGAATTAGCAGCCAAAAGGGTGTTTAACGCCAGAAAAGGGCATCAGCCTGCCGTTTAATGCCAGAAATGGCACACAGTGGGCGTTTAAACGCCAGAAAGGTGCAGGGATGCGAAATCCTTAGCACCTCAAGATTTGTGGACCCCACAAGATCCCTACCTACCCCAACTCACTCTCTCCCTTCTTCACACCCTTCCATAACACTCTTCCCCAAACACCATTCACCTATCAAATACTACCCTCTTACCCATAATCTCTCCACCACTCACATTCATCCAATATTTCCTAAAATAAACCCCACCTACCTCACCATTCAAATTCAACCCATTCCCCTCCAAAACCCACCCCTTCTCACACGGACTCCCTCTCACCCTTACCCTATAAATACCCCTCCTCACTCCTTCATTTTCACACATCATAACCACCTAAAACCCTCCTTGCCCGAACCACTCACCCCCCCTCTATCTCTTCCTTTATTTCTTCTTTTAATCCAGGACGAGCAAACCTCTTAAGTTTGGTGTGGGAAAAAGCGTTGCTTTTTGTTTTTCCATAACCATTAATGGCACTTGTTCATACCCTGACTGAGCTCCTCCAAACTCGGCAAAATCCATGATAGGTCCGACCTCGTCCCAAAGGCCCACGCCTGAGGTCGGACCTCGGACAACAAAGCTAAGAAGGCCCATCAGAAGGAACGCAGCCCAAAACCTAAAGGCCGAAAAGGCCTAGGAAAGGTGGTGCCACAAAGATAGGGATAAAACTCCCAAAAGATAAGATAAGATAAGAATATCTTATCCAGGGAAGATCACGGCCAACTATTATAAATACACTGGAGCACCCAGGTATAACTCACACTCTAATTCCACTCAAATATCTGCTTGGACCCATGCTAACTTAAGCATCGGAGTGTCATTGCAGGTACAACCACCAACCACTCTGCACATCAAGCTCGGGTCATCAATCCCCCCACCTCGGGCCTCTCTAAGACGACCGAGTTGCACGTTTCAGGTAACCCCCAGAACAGAATCTATCTCACTGATGAGCGGATATTTTATACGCTTTTTGGGGGTATTTTCATATAGTTTTAGTAGGATCTAGCTACTTTTTAGTATATTTTTATTAATTTTTATGCAAAAGTCACATTTCTGGACTTTACTATGAGTTTGTGTATTTTTTTGTGATTTCAGGTATTTTCTGGCTGAAATTGAGGGACCTGAGCAAAAATCTGATTACGAGGCTGAAAAAGGACTGCAGATGCTGTTGGATTTTGACCTCCCTGCACTCGAAATGGAATGTTTGGAGCTACAGGAGTCCAGATGACACGCTCTTAATTGCATTGGAAAGTAGACTTCCAGGGCTTTCCAGCAATATATAATAGTCCATACTTTGCCCGAGTTTAGATGACGCAAACTGGCGTTTAACGTCAGCCTTCTGCCCTATTCTGGCGTTAAATGCCAAAAACAGGTTAAAAGCTAGAGTCAAACGATAGAAACATGTTACAACTTGGTGTTTAACTCCAGGAATAGCCTATGCACGTGAAAGCTTCAATGCTCATCCCTAGCACACACTAAGTGGGCCCCGGAAGTAGATTTCTGCACTATCTATCTTAGTTTACTCATTTTCTATAAACCTAGGTTACTAGTTGAGTATAAAAACTACTTTTAGAGATTTATTTTGTACCTCATGACATTTTACATTTGAATTTGTATTTCTGACGGCATGAGTCTTTAAACTCCATGGTTGGGGGTGAGGAGCTCTGCTGTGTCTCGATGGATTAATACAATTACTTCTGTTCTCTATTCAATCACGCTTGATTCTATTCTAAGATATTCACTCGCACTTAAACATGATGAATGTGATGTTCTGTGACACTCATCACCATTCTCAACCTATGAACGCGTGCCTGACAACCACTTCCATTCTACCTTAGATTGAGTTTTTATCTCTTGGGTTCCTAGTTCACGAGTTTGATTGCCTCTCCTGAGAACAGAGCGTTAAATCCATGAGTCCAGAGTCCTCGTGGTATAAGATAGAATCAATTGGCAGTCTTCTTGAGATCCGAAAAGTCTAAACCTTGTCTGTGGTATTCCCAGTAGGATCTGGGATGGGATGACTGTAACGAGCTTCAAACTCACGAACGTTGGGCATAGTGATAGACACAAAAGGATCATTGGATCCTATTCCAACATAAGTGAGAACCAATAGATGATTAGCCATGCACATGGACCATTTTCACTGAGAGGACGGATGGTAGCCATTGACAATGGTGATCTACCAACATACAGCTTGCCATGGAAGAAGACTTGCGTGCGTGAAGAAGAAGACAGTAGGAATGCAGAGATTCAGAAGACAAAGCATCTCCAAAACTCTAACCCATTCTCCACTACTGCATAACAAGTAATTATTTCATGTTCTTTTATTTTTTGCAATTAAAACTAAGAACCCTTTGATATCCTGACTAAGAACAATAAGATAACCATAGCTTGCTTCAAGGCGGCAATCTCCGTGGGATCGACCCTTACTCACGTAAGGTATTACTTGGACGACCCAGTGCACTTGCTGGTTAGTTGGACGAGTTGTGAAAAGTGTAGTTTATAATTTTGTGCACCAAGTTTTTGGCACCGTTGCCCGGGATTGTTCGAGTTTGAACAACTGATGGTTTATTTTGTTACATAGATTAGGAAAAATTTGTCTTTTTGGTTTAGAGTCTTTTACTTTCTTTTCAAAAAAAAATTAATATAATAATTAAAACTTTTTTAAAAAAAATAGTTTTTCTCTGTTCAATCCTTGCATTTGTCAAATGTGTCTATGTTCTTGGGAATAGTTGCTCCTTTGAGTCTTCCTTTTTAAAATCTTTTTAAAATTAATTTTTCCTTGATTAAATCTTGTGCCAAATTTTAAGTTTGGTGTTCTCGTGTTAATTTTTCTTTAGTTTTCAAAAATTTTATTTTGGTTTTCTAAAAATTTTAAATTTGGTCTTCTTTCTTTTTGTTCTTGTTGTTCTTGTGAGTCTTCAAAGTGTTCTTGAGTCTTCTTTGTGTTTTGATCTTAAAATATTTAAGTTTGGTGTGCCTTGATGTTTTCCCTCCAAAATTTTTGAAGACAAAGAGTATTGGATCTAAAAATTTTAAGTCTTATGTCTTTTGTGTGTTTTTCTCTTTCATGATAAAATTCAAAAATAAAAAATATCTTTTCCTTTAATTGCTCATAATTTTCGAATTCATTAGGTTGATTTGGTCAAAATTTTTAAAAATCATATCTTTTTCAAAAACTCCTAACCACTTTCTCTCTCCTCATTCTTTTTCAAAAATCCTCGTAAAATATTTTCAAATTTTTTTAATTTATTTTATTTTATTATTTTAATATCCATTTTCTTATTTTTATTATTTCAAAAAAAATTAATAAATAAATATAATAAATAAAGAAAATAAATCCACATCATCTCCCTTTCTCCATCATGGACCTAAGTGGAAATGAACAGTCCAGAAAGACTCTGGGGTCATATGCTAACCCCACTATTGCTTCATATGGGAGTAGTATCTGTATACCCTCCATCGGAGTCAGTAATTTTGAGTTGAATCCTCATCTCATTATCATGGTGCAGCAAATCTGCCAGTATTCCGGTCTTCCACAGGAAAAACCTACTGAGTTTCTGGCACAGTTTTTACAAATTGTTCACACAGTACATGATAAGGAAGTAGATCAGGATGTCTACAGATTATTACTGTTTCCATTTGCTGTAAAAGACCAAGCTAAGAGGTTGTTAAATAACCAACCTAAAGCTAGCATAAGAACATGGAAACAGTTGTCAGGAAAATTCCAGAATCAATATTTCCCTTCTAAGA
The DNA here is from genome assembly GCF_000817695.3 of Arachis duranensis. NCBI lineage: Eukaryota > Viridiplantae > Streptophyta > Magnoliopsida > Fabales > Fabaceae > Arachis > Arachis duranensis. The sequence goes on along the minus strand of NC_029775.3, from coordinate 56,783,849 downwards.
GGATGACACAGCTAAGGCTGGACATCCAAGACTTTAAAAAAAGAGGATAATGAATCCCTTTACAATGCCTGGGAGAGGTACAGAGAGATGCTAAGAAAATGCCCCTCTGAAATGTTTTCAGAATGGGTGCAGTTAGACATCTTCTACTACGGGCTTATAGCAAAAGCTCAGATATCTCTAGACCACTCAGCTGGTGGATCTATACACATGAGAAAAACAATTGAAGAGGCTCAAGATCTTATTGATACAGTTGCAAGAAATTAGCATTTGTACTTAAGTAGTGAGTCCTTCATAAAAGAAGAGGCTAAGGTAGTATCCACTGAACTTAGTCCTCCAGAACAAGTTGCTGAAATCAATCAGCAATTACGTTATCTTACAGAACAGTTGGCAGAATTTAAGGAGATGTTACAAGACACTAAGGATGCTAATAGGAACATGGAAGCACAACTTGACCAGACAAGACAGCAGTTATCAAAACAGATAATAGATGAGTGCCAAGCAGTTCAATTAAGGAGTGAAAAAACATTGAATACCTCAACTCAAAGCAGCAAAAAGCCAAGAAAAGAACAAATAATAGAGGATGAACAGACAGCTACTCAGAATCCCTCTGAGGATAGTAAGAGTCCAGAGAGGAATGATTCTAGTATTCAAACACCAGAAAAGGGTGAAAAACTAGCATTAAACGCCCAGTGGACGCCCAGTTCTGGCATTTAAATGTCAGAAAAGGGAGAAAAATTGGCGTTAAACACCCAACCCATGTTTAGTTCTATCGTTCAAATGCCAGAAAAGGGATGGAATCTGGCGTTAAATGCCAATCCAGCCCCCAATCCTAGCGTTCAAACGCTTATGAGGGGTCAAACACTTGCAAGTGCTGATAATAACTCCCTCAAGAAGGCTTCTCAACCTACCTCTATAGGAAATAAACCTGCAGCAACCAAGGTTGAAGAATACAAAGCCAAAATACCTTATCCTAAGAAACTCCGCTAAGTGGAATAGGATAAACAATTTGCCCATTTTACAGACTATCTCAGGACTCTTGAAATCAAGATTCTGTTTGTAGAGGCACTTGAGCAATACCCTCTTATGCTAAGTTCATGAAAGAGATCTTAAGTCATAAGAAGGATTGGAGAGAAACTGAAAAAGTTTTTCTCACTGAAGAATGCAGTGCAATCATTTTAAAGAGCTTACCAGAGAAGCTTAAGGATCCTGGAAGTTTTATGATACCATGCACATTAGAGGGTACCTGTACCAAGATAGCTCTATGTGATCTTGGGGCAAGTATCAACCTAATCCCTGCATCCACTATCAGAAATCTTGGCTTGACTAAAAAGGTCAAACCAACCAGGATATGTCTTCAACTTGCTGATGGCTCCAATAAATACCCATCAGGCGTGATTGAAGACATGATTGTCACAGTTGGGCCATTCGCCTTTCCCATTGACTTTGTAGTGCTGGAAATGGAGGAGCACAAGAGTGCAACTCTCATTCTAGGAAGATCTTTCCTAGCAACTGGACAAACCCTCATTGACGTCCAAAAAAGGGAAGTAACCCTGAGAGTCAATGAGGATGAGTTTAGGCTGAATGCTATTAAAGCAATAAAGCACCGAGACACATCAAAAGACTGCATGCGTATTGATATTATTGACTCCCTGGTACAGGAGATCAATATGACTGAGAGTCTCAAATCAGAGCTAGAGGATATCTTTAAAGATGTTCAGCCTGATCTGGAAGAACTAGAGGAAATAAAAGAACCTCTGAAAATTCCTTAGGAAGAGGAGAAACCTCCTAAACCCGAGCTCAAACCACTACCACCATCCCTAAAATATGCATTTCTGGGAGAAGGTGAAACTTTTCCTATAATCATAAGCTCTACCTTAGAGACACAGGAAGAGAAAGCACTAATTCAGGTGCTAAGGACACACAAGATAGCTCTTAGGTGGTCCATTAGTGATCTCAAGGGCATTAGCCCAGCAGATTCATGCATAAGATCCTACTGGAGGATAATGCCAAACCAGTGGTTCAACCACAAAGGTGGCTGAATCCAGCCATGAAGGAGGTGGTGCAGAAAGAGTTCACTAAATTACCAGAGGCTGGGATTATTTATCCCATTTCTAATAGCCCCTGGGTGAGCTCTGTCCAAGTTGTACCCAAAAAGGGAGGCAAGACAGTGGTTCATAATGAAAAAAATGAACTGGTTCCTACAAGAACAGTTACAGGGTGGCGTATGTGTATTGACTACAGAAGACTCAATACAGCCACCAGAAAGGATTATTTTCCTTTACCATTCATAGATTAAATGCTAGAAAGGCTAGCAGGTCATGACTATTACTGCTTTCTGGATGACTACTCAGGCTACAACCAAATTGCAGTAGATCCCCAGGATCAAGAGAAAACAGCATTCACATGTCCATCTGGAGTATTTGCCAACAGAAGGATGCCATTCGGTCTGTGTAATACACTGGCAACCTTTCAGAGATGCATGCTCTCTATTTTCTTTGATATGGTGGAAAAATTTTTGGAAGTCTTCTTGGACGACTTCTCAGTATTTGGAGATTCATTGAGCTCCTGTCTTGACCATCTAACACTTGTTCTGAAAAGGTGCCAAGAGACCAACCTGGTTTTAAACTGGGAGAAATGTCACTTTATGGTGACTGAAGGAATTGTCCTTGGACACAAAATTTTGAACAAGGGGATAGAGGTTGATCAAGCCAAGGTAGGGGTAATTGAAAAATTACCACCACCTACCAATGTTAAGGCAATCAGAAGCTTTCTGGGACATGCAGGATTCTATAGGAGGTTTATAAAGAATTTTTCAAAAATTGCAAAACCCCTAAGCAACCTGCTAGCTGCTGACACGTCATTTATCTTTGACACAGAGTGTCTGTAAGCTTTTGAGATTCTGAAGGCTAAGTTGGTCACAGCACCTATCATATCTGCACCAGACTGGACATTACCATTTAAATTAATGTGTGATGCCAGTGACCATGCTATTGGTGTAGTATTAGGACAGAGGCATAATAAGCTTCTGCATGTCATTTACTATGCTAGTCGTGTTCTAAATGACGCACAGAAGAATTACACAACCACAGAAAAAGAGCTGCTTGCAGTGGTTTATGCCATTGACAAGTTTAGATCCTATCTAATAGGATCAAAAGTGATTGTGTACACTGACCATGCTGCTCTTAAATATCTACTCACAAAGCAAGATTCAAAACCCAGGCTCATAAGATGGGTGTTGCTTCTGCAAGAGTTTGATATAGAAATAAGGGACAGAAAAGGGATAGAGAATCAAGTTGTAGATCACCTGTCCCGGATAGAACCAGTAGAAGGGATGTCTCTCCCCCTCACTGAGATCTCTGAAACCTTTCCGGATGAGCAACTCATTGCCATTCAGGAAGTGTGGTGCACGAAATTGCAATCACACTTTTGCAACCCCGCACAACTAACCAGCAAGTGCACTGGGTCGTCCAAGTAATACCTTGCGTGAGCAAGGGTCGATCCCACGGAGATTGTCGGCTTGAAGCAAGCTATGGTTATCTTGTAAATCTTAGTCAGGATGTAGAAATTATCAGGATTGATTGTGAAAAGCTAAAGAACATGAAATGATTACTTGTTTTGCAGTAATGGAGAATAGGTTGAGGTTTGGAGATGCTCCATCTTCTGAATCTCTGCTTTCCTACTGTCTTCTTCTTCAAACACGCAAGTCTCCTTCCATGGCAAGCTGTATGTAGGGTTTCACCGTTGTCAATGGCTACCTCCCATCCTCTCAGTGAAAA
>NC_029775.3:56778890-56779179 GCF_000817695.3 Arachis duranensis | reverse complement strand
AAAGCATACTAAAAACAATGCCAAAAAGCGTATAAATTATCCGCTCATCACAACACCAAACTTAAATTGTTGCTTGTCCCCAAGCAACTAAAAATCAAAATAGGATAAAAAGAAGAGAATATACTATAGACTCCAAAATATCAAGGAAACATAGCTCCAATTAGATGAGCGGGACTAGTAGCTTTTTGCCTCCGAACAGTTTTGTCATCTCACTCTATCCCTTGAAGTTCAGAATGATTGGCATCTATAAGAACTCAGAACTCAGATAGTGTTATTGATTCTCTTAGTT
>NC_029775.3:56778341-56778599 GCF_000817695.3 Arachis duranensis | reverse complement strand
ATTTTTTTTTTGTATCCACTGCTTTTTCTTGCTTCAAGAATCAGTCTAATGATTTTAGATCCTCAATAACAGTTCTCTTTTTCCTCATTCTTTCAAGAGCCAACAATCTTTAACATTCTTAAAACAACAAATTCAAGAGACATATACACTGTTCAAGCATTCATTCAGAAAGCAAAAAGTATTGTCACCACATCAAACTAATTAAACTAATTTCAAGATAAAATTTGAAATCCAAGTACTTCTTGTTCTTTTGTAATT
>NC_029775.3:56776599-56777649 GCF_000817695.3 Arachis duranensis | reverse complement strand
ATAACTTTCCCTCTGACCATGGTTCTGTAGGTATGGTAAGCAGTTCCAGTCATTCTTTGCTTATCTGTTAGCCACAGATTAGAGTAGAATTCCTGAACCATGTTCCTTCCAACCTTTATTTCAGGATTGGTCAGAACTTCCCATCCTCTGTTTCGAATTTGCTCTTGGATCCCCGGATATTCATCTTCTTTCAGATCAAATTTAACTTCCGGTATCACTAACCTCAGACCCATTATTTTGTGATAATGGTCTTCATGTTCTTTGGTTAAGAACTTCTCTTGATTCCAAAGATTCTTTGGATTATTCTCTTTCTTTCCTCTTAAATTGGTTTGTTTTCCTTTAGGAGCCATGATCTTAATGAGTCTTGGCTTAGTGATCACGGAAAAGCACACCAAACTTTGAGGTTTGCTTGTCCTCAAGCAAAAAGAAAAGAAAGAAGAGAAGAGAGAGGGAGAGGAAGAGGAAATTCGAATGGTGTGGGGAATGAGGGGTGGCAAATGTTATTTATAGAGTGGGGGGGAGAGATTTTCGAAAAAAAGAAAATTTTGAAAGGAGATTTGAGGAGATATGGAAAGAAATTGAAAGAAGGGTGAGTTTTTGGACAAAATTTGGGAATGATTTGAAGGATTTGAAGAGTGATTTTAGATATTTGAAAATTTGAAAGTGAATGATGAGAGATTGAAATGTGTTTTTGTAGAAAAGTATGGGTAAGAAAAGGAAAGTTTGAAAAAATTTGATTTGAAAACAAAATCGTGGTCCCCCCACCTTTCTGGCATTAAACGCCCAGAATGGTATCTGGCGTTTAACGCCCATCTGTTGCCCCTTTTGGGCGTTTAACGCCCAGCCAGGTGCCCTGGCTGGCGTTAAACGCCAGAAATCCTTTAGCACTGGGCGTTTTTCTGAACGTCCAGGATGCTGCACACGTGGCGTTAAACGCCCAGAATGGTGCCCATTCAGGCGTTTAACGCCCAAAATGGCACCATTCCTGGCGTTAAACGCCCAGAATGGTACCCATTCTGGCGTTTAACACCCAAAATGCCCCTTACTGGC
>NC_029775.3:56774562-56775468 GCF_000817695.3 Arachis duranensis | reverse complement strand
TGCCATAGGATCCTTTGTGCTTCTTCTCTGGGTACACATCTGCGGATCACTCCGTCAGCACATCTCTTAAAGAGATATGGTTCATCCCAGAGGTAGTACTTGGCATCTGAAATTAATTTCTTTCTCTGCACGTAGCTGTACTCTTTGGGAATGAACCTCACAGCTTTAAAATTTGCAATATCTGCAAACCATGGAGTTTCCTGAATTGCGAAGAGTTGCTCATCTGGGAAAGTCTCAGAAATCTCAGTAGAAGGGAGGGACGCCCCAGCTACTGGTTCTATTCGGGACAGATGATCAGCTACTTGGTTCTCTGTCCCTTTCCTGTCTCTTATTTCTATATCAAACTCCTGCAGAAGCAACACCCATCTTATAAACCTGGGTTTTGAATCCTGCTTTGTGAGTAAGTATTTAAGAGCAGCATGGTCAGTTTACACAACTACTTTGGATCCTACTAAATAGGATCTAAACTTGTCAATGGCATAGACTACTGCAAGTAACTCTTTTTTTGTGGTTGTGTAGTTCTTCTGTGCGTCATTTAGAACACGGCTGGCATAGTAAATGACGTGCAGAAGCTTGTTATGCCTTTGTCCCAACACTGCACCAATGACATGGTCACTGGCATCACACATTAATTCAAATGGCAATGTCCAATCTGGTGCAAGGATGACTGGTGCTGTGACCAGCTTAGCTTTCAGGGTCTCAAATGCTTGCAGACACTGTGTGTCAAACACAAATGGTGTGTCTGCAGCTAACAGGTTACTCAGAGGTTTTGCAATTTTCGAAAAATCCTTTATAAACCTTCTGTAGAATCCTGCATGCCCCAGAAAACTTCTGATTGCCTTAACATTGGCAGGTGGTGGTAATTTTTCAATTACCTCTACCTTTGCCTTATCCACCTCTATTCCC
>NC_029775.3:56772807-56773200 GCF_000817695.3 Arachis duranensis | reverse complement strand
CTCCGCTTGGCGGTGTTTTTGAGGATAAGGCATTTTGGCTTTATATTCTTCAACCTTAGATGCTACAGGTTTATTCCTTACAGAAGTGGTTGAAGAAGCCTTGTTAGAGGGATTACTGTCAGCACTCTCTGGTGTCTGATTCTCCCCAGGCGTCTGAACGCCAGGATTGGGTGGAAATTGGGCGATTAACGCCAACTTTTCCCCCTTTTCTGGCGTTTGAACGCCAGAACTGGGCAAGGAATGGGCGTTTAACGCCAGCTTTCCTTCCCTTTCTGGCGTCTGAACGCCAATGACATTCCTCTCTGGGCTTTTACTGTCCTCAGAGGGATTTTGAACAGTGGTTTGGTTGTCCTCTGTCAATTGTTCCTTGTTTGGCTTTTTACTCTTTTGAGC
>NC_029775.3:56771147-56772320 GCF_000817695.3 Arachis duranensis | reverse complement strand
TCTGTAGACATCCTGATCCACCTCTTTATCATGTACTGTGTCAGCAATTTGTAAGAATTGTGCCAGAAACTCAGTAGGTTCTTCCTGTGGAAGACCGGAATACTGGCAGTTTTGCTGCACTATGATAATGAGTTGAGGATTTAGTTCAAAGCTGCTTGCTTTGATGGGAGGTGTACAGATGCTTCTCCCATATGCAGCTGTAATGGGGTTAGCATATGACCCCAGAGTCCTTTTGGACTGATTAATCCCACTTGAGTCCATAATGGACAAAAGGGAAATGATAATGATTGCAAGGAGATAAATTTTGTTGTTTTGTTTTTTTTTTTTTTGAATTAACGAAAAAATAAAATAATAAAAAAGAAAATTAAAATAAAAATTCGAAAATCAAAAAGAAAATAAAATCAAAGCAAATTGAAAACTGAATCAATTAGTTAATTAAAAAGATTTTGAAAACAGCAATTAGAAAGATATGATTGAAAAATTTTTATGAAAAAGATTTGATTTTTAAAAGAGGAAAGAGAAAAACACAAAAGACACCAAACTTAAAATTTTTAGAAAATCAAACACAAATTTTCGAAAATTTTTAAGGGAAAAACACAAAGAGGACACCAAACTTAGAATTTTTATGAATCAAAAAGGGACTAAGAACATGTAAAAAAAATCGAAAATTAAAAGAAAAGCAAAAGCATGCAATTGACACCAAACTTAAAGTATGAAACTAGACTCAACTAAAAGACTCTAAACCACAAAAAATAAAGCAGTCCTAATCTAAGCAACAAGATAAGCCGTCAGTTGTCCAAACTCAACAATCCCCGGCAACGGCGCCAAAAACTTGGTGCACGAAATTGCAATCACACTTTTGCAACCCCGCACAACTAACCAGCAAGTGCACTGGGTCGTCCAAGTAATACCTTGCGTGAGCAAGGGACGATCCCACGGAGATTGTCGGCTTGAAGCAAGCTATGGTTATCTTGTAAATCTTAGTCAGGATGTCAGAAATTATCAGGATTGATTGTGAAAAGCAAAAGAACATGAAATGATTACTTGTTTTGCAGTAATGGAGAATAGGTTGAGGTTTGGAGATGCTCCATCTTCTGAATCTCTGCTTTCCTACTGTCTTCTTCTTCAAACACGCAAGTCTTCTTCCATGGCAAGCTGTATGTAGGGTTTCAC
>NC_029775.3:56763730-56770404 GCF_000817695.3 Arachis duranensis | reverse complement strand
TGAATCAGATTTTTGCTCAGGTCCCTCAATTTCAGCCAGAAAATACCTGAAATCACAGAAAAACACACAAACTCATAGTAAAGTCCAGAAAAGTGAATTTTAACTAAAAACTAATAAAAATATACTAAAAACTAACCAGATCATACTAAAAACATACTAAAAACAATGCCAAAAAGCATACAAATTATCCGCTCATCAAAGTGCCATGGTTTGCAGACATTGCAAACTAGAAAGCTGCAAGATTCATTCCCAAGGAGTACAGCAGGCAGCAAAAGAAAAAATTACTTTCTGATGTGAAGTACTACTTGTGGGATGAACCATATCTCTTTAAGAGATGCGCAGATGGAATAATCCGTAGGTGCGTTCCTAGAGAAGAGGCGCGGAAGATCCTATGGCATTGCCATGGATCACAATATGGAGGACATTTCGGAGGTGAGCGAACAGCCACCAAAGTCCTCTAATGTGGCTTCTACTGGCCTACACTCTATAGAGACTCACGAGAGTTTGTACGTAACTGTGATAGTTGCCAGAGAGTTGGTAATCTGCCTCATGGTTACGCCATGCCTCAACAAGGGATCTTAGAGATTGAATTGTTTGATGTATGGGGTATTGACTTCATGGGACCTTTCCCACCATCATACTCAAACACTTACATTCTAGTGGCAGTAGACTATGTATCTAAATGGGTGGAGGCAATTGCAACACCTACTAACGATACTAAGCCAGTATTGAAGTTCCTCCAGAAACATATCTTTAGCAGATTTAGTGTCCCTAGAGCACTAATCAGTGATGGAGGCACTCATTTCTGCAATAAACAGCTTTATACTGCCATGGTCCGATACGGAATTAGCCACAAGGTGGCAACTCCATATCATCCACAGACCAATGGGCAAGCTGAAGTCTCTAATAGAGAATAAAAAAGAATCCTAGAACGGACTGTAATTGCCTGTAGAAAGGATTGGGCAAAGAGCTTGGATGATGCTCTATGGGCATATAGAACAACATTTAAAACTCCTAAAGGAACCTCTCCATACCAGCTTGTGTATGGGAAGGCCGGTCACCTGCCCGTGGAACTGGAGCATAAAGCCTACTGGGCAACCAGATTCCTAAACCTTGATGCCAAATTAGCTGGAGAGAAAAGATTGCTCCAGCTGAATGAGCTAGAGGAATTCAGACTCAATGCTTTTGAAAATGCCAAAATTTACAAGGAGAAAGCGAAAAGATGGCATGATAAGAACCTGTCATCCAGAGTCTTTGAGCCAGGACAAAAGGTTCTGCTGTTTAACTCAAGGCTCAGGCTATTCCCTGGGAAACTAAAATCCTAGTGGAGAGGACCATATGTGATTACAGGTGTGTCACCATATGGATATATAGAGCTTCAGGATATTGATTCTAACAAAAAGTTCATTGTTAATGGACAGAGAGTCAAACATTATCTTGAAAGCAATTTTGAGCAAGAATGCTCAGAACTGAGACTAGATTAAGGCTCAGTATGGTCCAGCTAAAGACAATAAAGAAGCGCTTGCTGGGAGGTAACCCAGCCATTACTGTAGTTTATTTCTCATTTAAATAATAATTATAGGAGTTTAATAAATTTTCATCAGAATTAATTCTCATTTACAGGAGTTCACAGAGTTACAGAAGAGTTCAGAGCAGAGAGCAAAGAAAAGAAGCTCACTGGCACGAAAACGCCAGTAATAGGCACTTTTGGGCATTAAACGCCAGAATGGGCATCATTATGGGCGTTTAATGCCAGTAAGGATACCTTTCTGGGCGTTAAACGCCAGAATGGGTACCATTCTAGGCGTTTAATGCCAGACTTACAGCATCTTGGGCGTTTAGAAAAATGCCGCAGTGACAAAGACTTTCTGGCATTTAACGCCAGCCAGGGTACCTGGCTAGGTGTTAAACGCCCAAAACAAGCAACAACTGGGCGTTAAACGCCCAAAACAAGCTACAATTGGGCGTTAAACGCCCAAAATAGGCAACAGTTTGGCGTTTAACGCCAGGAACGTGGAGGGGATGTAGTTTTGTTTTCCAACTCAATTGTTTTATTTTTTATATTTTCGTTCGTAATTTCTTGCATAAACATATTACAAATCCTCATCTTTCAATTTCAGTTTCAAAAATAACTCTTAATCCTAAAAATCTTTTCTTCTTTTCAAATCTTTTTTTCAAAACTCATATATCTTTTTGATTTCTTTTCAAATCTTTTGCAAAACCCATCTATTTTTTTAATATCTTTTCAAATTTTTTTTAAACTCATCATACTATCTTTTCCAATTTTATTTTATCTTTTTCAAAATTCTCTCATATCTTTTCAATTTTAAAATTACATCTTTTGCATTTCATACTTATCTTTTACAAATCATATCTTCAATCATATCTTTTTCAAAAATTTTCAAACCCACCACTTCCTTTTAAATTCACATTCGGCCACCGCCTCTCCTCCACAATTCAAATTTCGCTCTCCTCCTTCTCCTCTCCTTTCCTTTTTTTGCTTGAGGACAAGCAAACCTCTAAGTTTGGTGTGTTTTGCGTGATCACTGAGCTAAGACTCACTAAGATCATGGCTCCTAAGGGAAAACAAACCACTTCAAGAGGCAAGAAAGAGAATAATCCAAAATCACTTTGGAATCAAGAGAGGTTCTTAACTAAGGAACATTCAGACCATTACCACAAAATAATGGGTCTACGGTCAGTGATCTCGGAAGTTAAATTCGATCTGAAAGAAGATGAATATCTGGAGATCCAAGTCCAGATTCAAAACAGAGGCTAGGAAATTCTAGCTAATCCTGAGACAAAGGTGGGTAGAAACATGGTTCGGGAATTCTACTCAAATCTGTGGCAAACAGAGAGGCAGAGAATGACTAGAACCGCTTTTTCTATGCCTTTCGAACCATGGTCAGAAGGAAGATTATTTACTTCCACCTTGATAAAATAAGAGAGGTCTTCAAGCTGCCTTAACTACAAGATGATCCAGAATCCTTTAATAGGAGAATGGTGAGATCAGATAAGCGCTTAGACCAAATTTTAGAGGACATATGCATCCCTGGAACCAAGTGGACAACCAGCTCAAAAGGTGTTCCATGATGACAAGTCATCATATACCTATTTTTCTATGCTTTTTCATACAAGAAATTGATGATTAGTGCTTAAATATTGCATTCTTTTGTACTTAAATGATATATTTTCTTGATATTTTAATTTTATAAATCTTGTAGAAAATAAGAAGAATAAGAAGCAAAGAAGCACAAAAAAGGGAGAAAAAAAAGAGCTTTGGGGTACACTTTGAAGTTGGGGTACACTTTGGAGCCTTAGGCCACGCTTTTAAAAGCGTCGCCCATGACCAAAAGAAAGAAAGAAGCAGCCAGCATGCACATTGCCCTGCTCTTGCCAAGGGCAGGGCAGAATCGTGATGCAAAGTGAGGTTGGAAGCAAGAATTTTCGCTAAATTAAAAATCTGGCCGCACACAACATGACCATGCCTACTTCAAAGGGCTATAACTTGAGCTACAAACGTCCAATTGATGTGCTTCTAGTTGCATTGGAAAGCTGACATTCAGAGCTTTCCAACGATATATAGCAATCCATATTTGGCGTACAATTGAGGCAGGAACGGAAGGCATCTTTAAGGGCCAAAAATAAGCAAAAATAAACCAAGGAAAAGAAGTAGCGTGTGCATCCACCAAGTCTCGAACACGGAGCTTCATTTTTGGAAACACTGCCCTGCCCTCCGCGAGGGCAGGGCAGCATTTTGTTGTGGCACGACCAGCACACCAAACTAGCGCACCAAGGCATCCTTCGGCAGCACCAGCAGCACGCACAAGCACCAAATTGGCGCACAAGATTTTTCTGCCCTGCCCTCAGCATCCTGCGCACTAAGCTCGCACGCCACGCCCGCGCCATGGCCGCACGCACCAAATCCTGCCCTGCCCTCCACAAGGGCAGGGCAGCCTCCTGGGAGCAACATATGGGCCAACTTTCATATAAATTCAATTCCTCACCAAATTAAATCAAGGCCATCCAAGACCCATTTTCCCTCAAATCCAAAGCAAGCAAAGCCCACTCAACATGACTCAAAGGCACACAGAGAAGCTAGATTAGGAATTTCATTTTGTGAATTTGTTTTTAATTTTAATTTCATTTTATTTTCATTTTGTAAAAAAAGCCTATATAAAGGGCATCATTCTCATTTCAGAGAGGAGGTTGGCTCTAATAGGGGCTCCATTAGAGAAAAAGGGCTAGCTCCACTAGTGGGAGCTCCATTAGAAAAAGGCTAGCTCCACTAAGGAGTATTAGGATTTGATAGCTCTCTCTTTTAATTTTCCTTTCTGCTTGAATCTTGGATTGAGATTTGAAGGAATTCTGTTTCATTCTTGATCTAAGATTGCTCTTTGTTGATTTTCTGCATAATTCAGTGAATTGAGTTTTGGATCCAAGTTTTTCTCTACGTCTTTCATCTTTCTTTCTTCTTCAATTTGCTTTCTACTTTGATCAAGGAAAGGATTGAGATCTAGACTTGTTTTCTAGTCTCCTCCACCCCTGAGATCTTCAACTTTCCCTTAGCTATTGAAATTGAGCTGCATTTTACTTTCTGTTTCATTCCTCTTCTGCTACATTTACTTTTCTGCAATTTCCTTTCCTACATTCTCCACTTTCACATCTTTGTTCACATTGAGCTTGATTTAATTTCCTGCACATTTACATTTTCTACAATTTAAATTTCTAGTTGCTTAATCTATTGCTATCTTTAATTTCCAGCACCCAACCCCTTTACTTTTGATGCAATTTACGTTTCTTGCAATTTAAGTTTCAGCAATTTAATTATTCTACACTTTTAATTCCCTGCCATTTACTTTCTGTTGGCTACACTTCATCCAAATTCACTTCAATGTTAGCTTGACTAAACTAATCACCCACTAAAGTTGCTTGATCCATCAATCCCTGTGGGATCGACCTCACTCTAAGTGAGTTATTACTACTTGATGTGACCCGGTACACTTGCCAGTTGGATTTGTGTGTTGGAAAATTCGTTTTCCGCAAAAACACCATCAAGTTTTTGGCGCCGTTGCCGGGGATTGATTAGATCAACAATGATTAAGTGGGTGAAAAGTCTAGATCAAGCATTTTTTTTGTTTTTATTCTCTGTTTTAAATTGATAGCAAGGTGTTTGAGTTATTGCCTCACTAAGAAATTCTATCTCTGTGACATGAATTTCAAATTTCATTGATGTTTACAAAATACAAATGGAGTTCAACTCATCTTATGGTCAAACAAAATTTTATGGGATATCACCCAACATCACCGATCTCTAATGGTGTTTGGGAATATAACCAAGAGAATACACATTCTGAGCACTCCAATTCATGGAGGTTTGCTTCAGAACCCCAAGATGAGCAAGAGAATTATGAGGGATACCAACCACCACCACAAAATGATTCATATCATTATCCTCATGGTGGATGGGAGTATCTAAAATGATGCGAGTCATTATTCTAATGGTGGCTGGGAGTATTACCAAGAAACTGCAAATTCTGAGCAGTCAAGTCACATGAGAGAGTGTCCGACCTCACCTCCCAGTTTCTCATTTGAAAGTTCTTCATCACTTGATTATGCCTCAACATAAAGTTTCCTCCAAAATTCATACAAGTCATCCCATCAATCACACAACTCATTCCACACTCATCAACACAGCTTCACCACAACATATCTACGTCACCAAAATTACTCTCAACCTTCATCTCTTGAACCACCAGATGAGAATTACCTTCAAGCCATTGAAATACATAGAAAACTCGTGGAAAGATACACACAACCCCAATCCTGGAAAGAAATCATCCTCAAGAAGATGAATGAGCCCTTAGAGCAAACAAGGAGGAACTTAGAACCATCAAATAGAGAGGATGAAGACCAATTTGTGGGTGAGGAAGTGGAAAAGCAAGATGAGGAAGCCTCTGTGTCAAGTGAAATTTTAGTGAAAAAGGAAGAGGTGGTGGAAGTATTTGGACATGAGCCAAGGATTCTACATTCACAAGAGCCACTTGAGGTGACAATAAAACACAAAGATTCCCTCCCAGAGGCACTAATGGAAAATTATGAAGAAGAAAGGGAGGAAGACATTCAAGATAAGTCACACTCAACTGAAGTGGAGAAATGCACAGAGGAAGAGCTCACGAAACCACCATTGCAAGAAGCTCTTAATGAAGAAATCACTCCAACAATCACACAGCAACCAAAACTTGGATTCAAGGAAGTGAAGGCAATTAACAAAAGCACCAAGAAGAGGATTGTGACTAATATATCAAGGACAATATTCAAGAAAAGGTCAACTGCAAACAATCCTCCCCCTAATCAAGCGAGCAAGCTCAACCAAGCCAATTTCAAAAGAAAGCTTGCTGAGAGGAAACCAAGAAAGGGGACAATAGCTGAAACTTCTCCTCCCTTGAAGTCATTCCTCTTAATAAACTGGAAGAAGAGGAAGAAAGTGAATAACAGGTAGACAGTAGGTATATTTCTTCTTCTTGATTTGTTTAAATTTTAATAAATTGGCATATGATTACATTCTAAGTTTGGTGTTGCCCTGCAATAATTTGTTTTCAATCCATTTGAATGATTGCATCAATTCTACATGAAAGTGTCACACTAAGATTCTAAGTTTGGTGTGCCACTTA